>NC_080703.1:0-372517 GCF_030445035.2 Dasypus novemcinctus
AGGTGGAAGACAGTGGTGATGAGGGGGAGAATTCTCCACTCGGGAGTTGTCCCCAGTGGTAGTGGCGGGACACGTGCGGCCACTAGACATCCTGCCGAAACCCACCCAAGGCACTTCCCGGAGCGTGTCGACTGCCAGGAAAACTCACCCGCCGGGCTTAGGGGTTAGCGGGGTTCCCAAACGCACACATCGAGTGCCCGCAAGAGGCCACGGGAAGGAAAGGGGTCGCTGGCCTGCTAGGACCCTGCTGGGTGGGGGCTGTGCTGGAAGAGAACCTCTGCTATGGTGTCGTGGACTGTTGTTTTCTCCTCTAAGTCTGATGAAAAGAAGAGACAGAGGAAGGAAGCTCCAGGAACAAGCAAGCGGCTCCGGTGCGGAAACTCAGAGCCCAAACTACCACCGCTAGGGGCCGCGGTTGGGAAAGAATGGTTCCTTCCTGGGTTCCAAGGCAGGGGGAGGGGCAGGGCCCCATGCAGAAGGGGCTGTGGGGGAGGGGACCCCTGGGCCAGTCCCGGGACTGGGCTGAGACCCTCTCTCCATCCGAGAGCGAGGGCTCACCTGGTCCAGGCCAAGAGTCTGCGTTGGGCCAGGCTGCCCCGGTCGGTCCCTCGGAAGAGGGGGCTTCCTCGCCAACCAAAGTCCCCGTGGCCTCGTCAAGCGGGGGCCTACCTAGGGCCGGCGTTGCCCTGCAGGTCTCTCCCACGCCAATGGTCACAGACGTGCTGACTCCCATGGCCGTCACCTCCGCCGTTTTGGGACGGGAAAACCTGGCCTTTCCCACAGGTGGCCTGAGGGCTTCTGCCTTGGCCGCCTGCCAGGCCCGGAGAGGCCTGTCTCTCAGAGAGGAGAGGCTCACAGTCTTCCCCTTCCTCGTCAGTGTCCACTCTTGCTCTGTGTTTCTTCTCTGGGATGAGAGGGGCGGGCCCCTGAGCACCCAGGCGACTCTCAGACATCAGCGTGCCCTTTCTCCTCTCGCCCGACTTTGTGGTACCGTACGAATGAACATTGATCTTTTCTCCGGGTTCGGGGGACCCAAAACGAAGCTGCTTACCTGTTGGGTTGTGAGGCTTTTCAGGGGAAAGCATTTCTGCTCCCTTGAGGCTCACTGCGCTCAATTGGGCTTACAGGTCCGGGTGTTCCGTGTACCAGGGACATTGTAAGCAGGCATCGCGACCGTCCAAAGCAGTTGCATGGGTTGTTTTGGCATTGACTCGAGCCACAGCCGCCAGGGTTTGAAACACACACACGAAAGGAAGAACTCATCATCTGAAGTAGCTTGGGCTCTGCCAGAGCACGCCACGCAGCCAGGTGATTTTCCTATTGGTTGTCGTGCCAAGCTACCATAGCAGGCAATTCCACAGGTATACTGTGCAGAGTTCCAAACGAAAGCAGATAGCCCCTGTCGCCGAGGCGCAGCTGCCTAGGCGATAAAGCCCCAGGCACTGGTGCTCCTGAGGGCTGCGGGGACAGCCAGGTCTACGCCGGTGGCAGGAGGCTCTGGGCCTCAGTGCCCTGCCAGTGGGCCCTACTTGAGTATAGGTGCTCTTGCATGGGGTGGAGTCGGTCTCAGGTGGGCCCTCCCTCCACAGGCCTCTCCTGTCCCCTTGGCTGAAGCCGAGCCCGGCACTGGGGGTTGGTGGCTGCGCAGGAGCCTTGAGTCTCTGGACAGGCCCCGTGCCAGCTGGGACCTGAGCCCCAGCCCAGCTGCAAGCCCTGCGCTCAAGTTCCTTGGCCTTGCCCAGGTCAGCTAAGAGGGAGGAGAAGATGGTCGTCAGCACAGCGGGAAGCAATAGTGCCGACACCTGGCAGCGGGAGAAGCGCCTCCAACAGCCCCGTGGGATCTAAGCCCCCTCTGGCTCCAGCCGCCGCCCCAGCCAGGCCTCTCCCCGCCCCCCCACGGCCGAGCCAGGACCAAGGCACAGGCGCCCAAGCCCGCCGGGCAGGCCACGCCCCCAGCCGCCCCCGCCCCCGGGCGCCCGGCGCCCCGCCCCCGGCAGACTCGCCCCGCCCACGCCCCGCCCCGCCTCCGTTGCTCTGGAGACCGTGGCTGCCGGCGGGAGGGGCCTAAGGCCTGGAGGTGGAAGACAGTGGTGATGAGGGGGAGAATTCTCCACTCGGGAGTTGTCCCCAGTGGTAGTGGCGGGACACGTGCGGCCACTAGACATCCTGCCGAAACCCACCCAAGGCACTTCCCGGAGCGTGTCGACTGCCAGGAAAACTCACCCGCCGGGCTTAGGGGTTAGCGGGGTTCCCAAACGCACACATCGAGTGCCCGCAAGAGGCCACGGGAAGGAAAGGGGTCGCTGGCCTGCTAGGACCCTGCTGGGTGGGGGCTGTGCTGGAAGAGAACCTCTGCTATGGTGTCGTGGACTGTTGTTTTCTCCTCTAAGTCTGATGAAAAGAAGAGACAGAGGAAGGAAGCTCCAGGAACAAGCAAGCGGCTCCGGTGCGGAAACTCAGAGCCCAAACTACCACCGCTAGGGGCCGCGGTTGGGAAAGAATGGTTCCTTCCTGGGTTCCAAGGCAGGGGGAGGGGCAGGGCCCCATGCAGAAGGGGCTGTGGGGGAGGGGACCCCTGGGCCAGTCCCGGGACTGGGCTGAGACCCTCTCTCCATCCGAGAGCGAGGGCTCACCTGGTCCAGGCCAAGAGTCTGCGTTGGGCCAGGCTGCCCCGGTCGGTCCCTCGGAAGAGGGGGCTTCCTCGCCAACCAAAGTCCCCGCGGCCTCGTCAAGCGGGGGCCTACCTAGGGCCGGCGTTGCCCTGCAGGTCTCTCCCACGCCAATGGTCACAGACGTGCTGACTCCCATGGCCGTCACCTCCGCCGTTTTGGGACGGGAAAACCTGGCCTTTCCCACAGGTGGCCTGAGGGCTTCTGCCTTGGCCGCCTGCCAGGCCCGGAGAGGCCTGTCTCTCAGAGAGGAGAGGCTCACAGTCTTCCCCTTCCTCGTCAGTGTCCACTCTTGCTCTGTGTTTCTTCTCTGGGATGAGAGGGGCGGGCCCCTGAGCACCCAGGCGACTCTCAGACATCAGCGTGCCCTTTCTCCTCTCGCCCGACTTTGTGGTACCGTACGAATGAACATTGATCTTTTCTCCGGGTTCGGGGGACCCAAAACGAAGCTGCTTACCTGTTGGGTTGTGAGGCTTTTCAGGGGAAAGCATTTCTGCTCCCTTGAGGCTCACTGCGCTCAATTGGGCTTACAGGTCCGGGTGTTCCGTGTACCAGGGACATTGTAAGCAGGCATCGCGACCGTCCAAAGCAGTTGCATGGGTTGTTTTGGCATTGACTCGAGCCACAGCCGCCAGGGTTTGAAACACACACACGAAAGGAAGAACTCATCATCTGAAGTAGCTTGGGCTCTGCCAGAGCACGCCACGCAGCCAGGTGATTTTCCTATTGGTTGTCGTGCCAAGCTACCATAGCAGGCAATTCCACAGGTATACTGTGCAGAGTTCCAAACGAAAGCAGATAGCCCCTGTCGCCGAGGCGCAGCTGCCTAGGCGATAAAGCCCCAGGCACTGGTGCTCCTGAGGGCTGCGGGGACAGCCAGGTCTACGCCGGTGGCAGGAGGCTCTGGGCCTCAGTGCCCTGCCAGTGGGCCCTACTTGAGTATAGGTGCTCTTGCATGGGGTGGAGTCGGTCTCAGGTGGGCCCTCCCTCCACAGGCCTCTCCTGTCCCCTTGGCTGAAGCCGAGCCCGGCACTGGGGGTTGGTGGCTGCGCAGGAGCCTTGAGTCTCTGGACAGGCCCCGTGCCAGCTGGGACCTGAGCCCCAGCCCAGCTGCAAGCCCTGCGCTCAAGTTCCTTGGCCTTGCCCAGGTCAGCTAAGAGGGAGGAGAAGATGGTCGTCAGCACAGCGGGAAGCAATAGTGCCGACACCTGGCAGCGGGAGAAGCGCCTCCAACAGCCCCGTGGGATCTAAGCCCCCTCTGGCTCCAGCCGCCGCCCCAGCCAGGCCTCTCCCCGCCCCCCCACGGCCGAGCCAGGACCAAGGCACAGGCGCCCAAGCCCGCCGGGCAGGCCACGCCCCCAGCCGCCCCCGCCCCCGGGCGCCCGGCGCCCCGCCCCCGGCAGACTCGCCCCGCCCCCGGCAGACTCGCCCCGCCCACACCCCGCCCCGCCTCCGATGCTCTGGAGACCGTGGCTGCCGGCGGGAGGGGCCTAAGTCCTGGAGGTGGAAGACAGTGGTGATGAGGGGGAGAATTCTCCACTCGGGAGTTGTCCCCAGTGGTAGTGGCGGGACACGTGCGGCCACTAGACATCCTGCCGAAACCCACCCAAGGCACTTCCCGGAGCGTGTCGACTGCCAGGAAAACTCACCCGCCGGGCTTAGGGGTTAGCGGGGTTCGAAAACGCACACATCGAGTGCCCGCAAGAGGCCACGGGAAGGAAAGGGGTCGCTGGCCTGCTAGGACCCTGCTGGGTGGGGGCTGTGCTGGAAGAGAACCTCTGCTATGGTGTCGTGGACTGTTGTTTTCTCCTCTAAGTCTGATGAAAAGAAGAGACAGAGGAAGGAAGCTCCAGGAACAAGCAAGCGGCTCCGGTGCGGAAACTCAGAGCCCAAACTACCACCGCTAGGGGCCGCGGTTGGGAAAGAATGGTTCCTTCCTGGGTTCCAAGGCAGGGGGAGGGGCAGGGCCCCATGCAGAAGGGGCTGTGGGGGAGGGGACCCCTGGGCCAGTCCCGGGACTGGGCTGAGACCCTCTCTCCATCCGAGAGCGAGGGCTCACCTGGTCCAGGCCAAGAGTCTGCGTTGGGCCAGGCTGCCCCGGTCGGTCCCTCGGAAGAGGGGGCTTCCTCGCCAACCAAAGTCCCCGCGGCCTCGTCAAGCGGGGGCCTACCTAGGGCCGGCGTTGCCCTGCAGGTCTCTCCCACGCCAATGGTCACAGACGTGCTGACTCCCATGGCCGTCACCTCCGCCGTTTTGGGACGGGAAAACCTGGCCTTTCCCACAGGTGGCCTGAGGGCTTCTGCCTTGGCCGCCTGCCAGGCCCGGAGAGGCCTGTCTCTCAGAGAGGAGAGGCTCACAGTCTTCCCCTTCCTCGTCAGTGTCCACTCTTGCTCTGTGTTTCTTCTCTGGGATGAGAGGGGCGGGCCCCTGAGCACCCAGGCGACTCTCAGACATCAGCGTGCCCTTTCTCCTCTCGCCCGACTTTGTGGTACCGTACGAATGAACATTGATCTTTTCTCCGGGTTCGGGGGACCCAAAACGAAGCTGCTTACCTGTTGGGTTGTGAGGCTTTTCAGGGGAAAGCATTTCTGCTCCCTTGAGGCTCACTGCGCTCAATTGGGCTTACAGGTCCGGGTGTTCCGTGTACCAGGGACATTGTAAGCAGGCATCGCGACCGTCCAAAGCAGTTGCATGGGTTGTTTTGGCATTGACTCGAGCCACAGCCGCCAGGGTTTGAAACACACACACGAAAGGAAGAACTCATCATCTGAAGTAGCTTGGGCTCTGCCAGAGCACGCCACGCAGCCAGGTGATTTTCCTATTGGTTGTCGTGCCAAGCTACCATAGCAGGCAATTCCACAGGTATACTGTGCAGAGTTCCAAACGAAAGCAGATAGCCCCTGTCGCCGAGGCGCAGCTGCCTAGGCGATAAAGCCCCAGGCACTGGTGCTCCTGAGGGCTGCGGGGACAGCCAGGTCTACGCCGGTGGCAGGAGGCTCTGGGCCTCAGTGCCCTGCCAGTGGGCCCTACTTGAGTATAGGTGCTCTTGCATGGGGTGGAGTCGGTCTCAGGTGGGCCCTCCCTCCACAGGCCTCTCCTGTCCCCTTGGCTGAAGCCGAGCCCGGCACTGGGGGTTGGTGGCTGCGCAGGAGCCTTGAGTCTCTGGACAGGCCCCGTGCCAGCTGGGACCTGAGCCCCAGCCCAGCTGCAAGCCCTGCGCTCAAGTTCCTTGGCCTTGCCCAGGTCAGCTAAGAGGGAGGAGAAGATGGTCGTCAGCACAGCGGGAAGCAATAGTGCCGACACCTGGCAGCGGGAGAAGCGCCTCCAACAGCCCCGTGGGATCTAAGCCCCCTCTGGCTCCAGCCGCCGCCCCAGCCAGGCCTCTCCCCGCCCCCCCACGGCCGAGCCAGGACCAAGGCACAGGCGCCCAAGCCCGCCGGGCAGGCCACGCCCCCAGCCGCCCCCGCCCCCGGGCGCCCGGCGCCCCGCCCCCGGCAGACTCGCCCCGCCCCCGGCAGACTCGCCCCGCCCACACCCCGCCCCGCCTCCGATGCTCTGGAGACCGTGGCTGCCGGCGGGAGGGGCCTAAGTCCTGGAGGTGGAAGACAGTGGTGATGAGGGGGAGAATTCTCCACTCGGGAGTTGTCCCCAGTGGTAGTGGCGGGACACGTGCGGCCACTAGACATCCTGCCGAAACCCACCCAAGGCACTTCCCGGAGCGTGTCGACTGCCAGGAAAACTCACCCGCCGGGCTTAGGGGTTAGCGGGGTTCGAAAACGCACACATCGAGTGCCCGCAAGAGGCCACGGGAAGGAAAGGGGTCGCTGGCCTGCTAGGACCCTGCTGGGTGGGGGCTGTGCTGGAAGAGAACCTCTGCTATGGTGTCGTGGACTGTTGTTTTCTCCTCTAAGTCTGATGAAAAGAAGAGACAGAGGAAGGAAGCTCCAGGAACAAGCAAGCGGCTCCGGTGCGGAAACTCAGAGCCCAAACTACCACCGCTAGGGGCCGCGGTTGGGAAAGAATGGTTCCTTCCTGGGTTCCAAGGCAGGGGGAGGGGCAGGGCCCCATGCAGAAGGGGCTGTGGGGGAGGGGACCCCTGGGCCAGTCCCGGGACTGGGCTGAGACCCTCTCTCCATCCGAGAGCGAGGGCTCACCTGGTCCAGGCCAAGAGTCTGCGTTGGGCCAGGCTGCCCCGGTCGGTCCCTCGGAAGAGGGGGCTTCCTCGCCAACCAAAGTCCCCGCGGCCTCGTCAAGCGGGGGCCTACCTAGGGCCGGCGTTGCCCTGCAGGTCTCTCCCACGCCAATGGTCACAGACGTGCTGACTCCCATGGCCGTCACCTCCGCCGTTTTGGGACGGGAAAACCTGGCCTTTCCCACAGGTGGCCTGAGGGCTTCTGCCTTGGCCGCCTGCCAGGCCCGGAGAGGCCTGTCTCTCAGAGAGGAGAGGCTCACAGTCTTCCCCTTCCTCGTCAGTGTCCACTCTTGCTCTGTGTTTCTTCTCTGGGATGAGAGGGGCGGGCCCCTGAGCACCCAGGCGACTCTCAGACATCAGCGTGCCCTTTCTCCTCTCGCCCGACTTTGTGGTACCGTACGAATGAACATTGATCTTTTCTCCGGGTTCGGGGGACCCAAAACGAAGCTGCTTACCTGTTGGGTTGTGAGGCTTTTCAGGGGAAAGCATTTCTGCTCCCTTGAGGCTCACTGCGCTCAATTGGGCTTACAGGTCCGGGTGTTCCGTGTACCAGGGACATTGTAAGCAGGCATCGCGACCGTCCAAAGCAGTTGCATGGGTTGTTTTGGCATTGACTCGAGCCACAGCCGCCAGGGTTTGAAACACACACACGAAAGGAAGAACTCATCATCTGAAGTAGCTTGGGCTCTGCCAGAGCACGCCACGCAGCCAGGTGATTTTCCTATTGGTTGTCGTGCCAAGCTACCATAGCAGGCAATTCCACAGGTATACTGTGCAGAGTTCCAAACGAAAGCAGATAGCCCCTGTCGCCGAGGCGCAGCTGCCTAGGCGATAAAGCCCCAGGCACTGGTGCTCCTGAGGGCTGCGGGGACAGCCAGGTCTACGCCGGTGGCAGGAGGCTCTGGGCCTCAGTGCCCTGCCAGTGGGCCCTACTTGAGTATAGGTGCTCTTGCATGGGGTGGAGTCGGTCTCAGGTGGGCCCTCCCTCCACAGGCCTCTCCTGTCCCCTTGGCTGAAGCCGAGCCCGGCACTGGGGGTTGGTGGCTGCGCAGGAGCCTTGAGTCTCTGGACAGGCCCCGTGCCAGCTGGGACCTGAGCCCCAGCCCAGCTGCAAGCCCTGCGCTCAAGTTCCTTGGCCTTGCCCAGGTCAGCTAAGAGGGAGGAGAAGATGGTCGTCAGCACAGCGGGAAGCAATAGTGCCGACACCTGGCAGCGGGAGAAGCGCCTCCAACAGCCCCGTGGGATCTAAGCCCCCTCTGGCTCCAGCCGCCGCCCCAGCCAGGCCTCTCCCCGCCCCCCCACGGCCGAGCCAGGACCAAGGCACAGGCGCCCAAGCCCGCCGGGCAGGCCACGCCCCCAGCCGCCCCCGCCCCCGGGCGCCCGGCGCCCCGCCCCCGGCAGACTCGCCCCGCCCCCGGCAGACTCGCCCCGCCCACACCCCGCCCCGCCTCCGATGCTCTGGAGACCGTGGCTGCCGGCGGGAGGGGCCTAAGTCCTGGAGGTGGAAGACAGTGGTGATGAGGGGGAGAATTCTCCACTCGGGAGTTGTCCCCAGTGGTAGTGGCGGGACACGTGCGGCCACTAGACATCCTGCCGAAACCCACCCAAGGCACTTCCCGGAGCGTGTCGACTGCCAGGAAAACTCACCCGCCGGGCTTAGGGGTTAGCGGGGTTCCCAAACGCACACATCGAGTGCCCGCAAGAGGCCACGGGAAGGAAAGGGGTCGCTGGCCTGCTAGGACCCTGCTGGGTGGGGGCTGTGCTGGAAGAGAACCTCTGCTATGGTGTCGTGGACTGTTGTTTTCTCCTCTAAGTCTGATGAAAAGAAGAGACAGAGGAAGGAAGCTCCAGGAACAAGCAAGCGGCTCCGGTGCGGAAACTCAGAGCCCAAACTACCACCGCTAGGGGCCGCGGTTGGGAAAGAATGGTTCCTTCCTGGGTTCCAAGGCAGGGGGAGGGGCAGGGCCCCATGCAGAAGGGGCTGTGGGGGAGGGGACCCCTGGGCCAGTCCCGGGACTGGGCTGAGACCCTCTCTCCATCCGAGAGCGAGGGCTCACCTGGTCCAGGCCAAGAGTCTGCGTTGGGCCAGGCTGCCCCGGTCGGTCCCTCGGAAGAGGGGGCTTCCTCGCCAACCAAAGTCCCCGCGGCCTCGTCAAGCGGGGGCCTACCTAGGGCCGGCGTTGCCCTGCAGGTCTCTCCCACGCCAATGGTCACAGACGTGCTGACTCCCATGGCCGTCACCTCCGCCGTTTTGGGACGGGAAAACCTGGCCTTTCCCACAGGTGGCCTGAGGGCTTCTGCCTTGGCCGCCTGCCAGGCCCGGAGAGGCCTGTCTCTCAGAGAGGAGAGGCTCACAGTCTTCCCCTTCCTCGTCAGTGTCCACTCTTGCTCTGTGTTTCTTCTCTGGGATGAGAGGGGCGGGCCCCTGAGCACCCAGGCGACTCTCAGACATCAGCGTGCCCTTTCTCCTCTCGCCCGACTTTGTGGTACCGTACGAATGAACATTGATCTTTTCTCCGGGTTCGGGGGACCCAAAACGAAGCTGCTTACCTGTTGGGTTGTGAGGCTTTTCAGGGGAAAGCATTTCTGCTCCCTTGAGGCTCACTGCGCTCAATTGGGCTTACAGGTCCGGGTGTTCCGTGTACCAGGGACATTGTAAGCAGGCATCGCGACCGTCCAAAGCAGTTGCATGGGTTGTTTTGGCATTGACTCGAGCCACAGCCGCCAGGGTTTGAAACACACACACGAAAGGAAGAACTCATCATCTGAAGTAGCTTGGGCTCTGCCAGAGCACGCCACGCAGCCAGGTGATTTTCCTATTGGTTGTCGTGCCAAGCTACCATAGCAGGCAATTCCACAGGTATACTGTGCAGAGTTCCAAACGAAAGCAGATAGCCCCTGTCGCCGAGGCGCAGCTGCCTAGGCGATAAAGCCCCAGGCACTGGTGCTCCTGAGGGCTGCGGGGACAGCCAGGTCTACGCCGGTGGCAGGAGGCTCTGGGCCTCAGTGCCCTGCCAGTGGGCCCTACTTGAGTATAGGTGCTCTTGCATGGGGTGGAGTCGGTCTCAGGTGGGCCCTCCCTCCACAGGCCTCTCCTGTCCCCTTGGCTGAAGCCGAGCCCGGCACTGGGGGTTGGTGGCTGCGCAGGAGCCTTGAGTCTCTGGACAGGCCCCGTGCCAGCTGGGACCTGAGCCCCAGCCCAGCTGCAAGCCCTGCGCTCAAGTTCCTTGGCCTTGCCCAGGTCAGCTAAGAGGGAGGAGAAGATGGTCGTCAGCACAGCGGGAAGCAATAGTGCCGACACCTGGCAGCGGGAGAAGCGCCTCCAACAGCCCCGTGGGATCTAAGCCCCCTCTGGCTCCAGCCGCCGCCCCAGCCAGGCCTCTCCCCGCCCCCCCACGGCCGAGCCAGGACCAAGGCACAGGCGCCCAAGCCCGCCGGGCAGGCCACGCCCCCAGCCACCCCCGCCCCCGGGCGCCCGGCGCCCCGCCCCCGGCAGACTCGCCCCGCCCACGCCCCGCCCCGCCTCCGTTGCTCTGGAGACCGTGGCTGCCGGCGGGAGGGGCCTAAGGCCTGGAGGTGGAAGACAGTGGTGATGAGGGGGAGAATTCTCCACTCGGGAGTTGTCCCCAGTGGTAGTGGCGGGACACGTGCGGCCACTAGACATCCTGCCGAAACCCACCCAAGGCACTCCCCGGAGCGTGTCGACTGCCAGGAAAACTCACCCGCCGGGCTTAGGGGTTAGCGGGGTTCCCAAACGCACACATCGAGTGCCCGCAAGAGGCCACGGGAAGGAAAGGGGTCGCTGGCCTGCTAGGACCCTGCTGGGTGGGGGCTGTGCTGGAAGAGAACCTCTGCTATGGTGTCGTGGACTGTTGTTTTCTCCTCTAAGTCTGATGAAAAGAAGAGACAGAGGAAGGAAGCTCCAGGAACAAGCAAGCGGCTCCGGTGCGGAAACTCAGAGCCCAAACTACCACCGCTAGGGGCCGCGGTTGGGAAAGAATGGTTCCTTCCTGGGTTCCAAGGCAGGGGGAGGGGCAGGGCCCCATGCAGAAGGGGCTGTGGGGGAGGGGACCCCTGGGCCAGTCCCGGGACTGGGCTGAGACCCTCTCTCCATCCGAGAGCGAGGGCTCACCTGGTCCAGGCCAAGAGTCTGCGTTGGGCCAGGCTGCCCCGGTCGGTCCCTCGGAAGAGGGGGCTTCCTCGCCAACCAAAGTCCCCGCGGCCTCGTCAAGCGGGGGCCTACCTAGGGCCGGCGTTGCCCTGCAGGTCTCTCCCACGCCAATGGTCACAGACGTGCTGACTCCCATGGCCGTCACCTCCGCCGTTTTGGGACGGGAAAACCTGGCCTTTCCCACAGGTGGCCTGAGGGCTTCTGCCTTGGCCGCCTGCCAGGCCCGGAGAGGCCTGTCTCTCAGAGAGGAGAGGCTCACAGTCTTCCCCTTCCTCGTCAGTGTCCACTCTTGCTCTGTGTTTCTTCTCTGGGATGAGAGGGGCGGGCCCCTGAGCACCCAGGCGACTCTCAGACATCAGCGTGCCCTTTCTCCTCTCGCCCGACTTTGTGGTACCGTACGAATGAACATTGATCTTTTCTCCGGGTTCGGGGGACCCAAAACGAAGCTGCTTACCTGTTGGGTTGTGAGGCTTTTCAGGGGAAAGCATTTCTGCTCCCTTGAGGCTCACTGCGCTCAATTGGGCTTACAGGTCCGGGTGTTCCGTGTACCAGGGACATTGTAAGCAGGCATCGCGACCGTCCAAAGCAGTTGCATGGGTTGTTTTGGCATTGACTCGAGCCACAGCCGCCAGGGTTTGAAACACACACACGAAAGGAAGAACTCATCATCTGAAGTAGCTTGGGCTCTGCCAGAGCACGCCACGCAGCCAGGTGATTTTCCTATTGGTTGTCGTGCCAAGCTACCATAGCAGGCAATTCCACAGGTATACTGTGCAGAGTTCCAAACGAAAGCAGATAGCCCCTGTCGCCGAGGCGCAGCTGCCTAGGCGATAAAGCCCCAGGCACTGGTGCTCCTGAGGGCTGCGGGGACAGCCAGGTCTACGCCGGTGGCAGGAGGCTCTGGGCCTCAGTGCCCTGCCAGTGGGCCCTACTTGAGTATAGGTGCTCTTGCATGGGGTGGAGTCGGTCTCAGGTGGGCCCTCCCTCCACAGGCCTCTCCTGTCCCCTTGGCTGAAGCCGAGCCCGGCACTGGGGGTTGGTGCCTGCGCAGGAGCCTTGAGTCTCTGGACAGGCCCCGTGCCAGCTGGGACCTGAGCCCCAGCCCAGCTGCAAGCCCTGCGCTCAAGTTCCTTGGCCTTGCCCAGGTCAGCTAAGAGGGAGGAGAAGATGGTCGTCAGCACAGCGGGAAGCAATAGTGCCGACACCTGGCAGCGGGAGAAGCGCCTCCAACAGCCCCGTGGGATCTAAGCCCCCTCTGGCTCCAGCCGCCGCCCCAGCCAGGCCTCTCCCCGCCCCCCCACGGCCGAGCCAGGACCAAGGCACAGGCGCCCAAGCCCGCCGGGCAGGCCACGCCCCCAGCCGCCCCCGCCCCCGGGCGCCCGGCGCCCCGCCCCCGGCAGACTCGCCCCGCCCCCGGCAGACTCGCCCCGCCCACACCCCGCCCCGCCTCCGATGCTCTGGAGACCGTGGCTGCCGGCGGGAGGGGCCTAAGTCCTGGAGGTGGAAGACAGTGGTGATGAGGGGGAGAATTCTCCACTCGGGAGTTGTCCCCAGTGGTAGTGGCGGGACACGTGCGGCCACTAGACATCCTGCCGAAACCCACCCAAGGCACTTCCCGGAGCGTGTCGACTGCCAGGAAAACTCACCCGCCGGGCTTAGGGGTTAGCGGGGTTCCCAAACGCACACATCGAGTGCCCGCAAGAGGCCACGGGAAGGAAAGGGGTCGCTGGCCTGCTGGAACCCTGCTGGGTGGGGGCTGTGCTGGAAGAGAACCTCTGCTATGGTGTCGTGGACTGTTGTTTTCTCCTCTAAGTCTGATGAAAAGAAGAGACAGAGGAAGGAAGCTCCAGGAACAAGCAAGCGGCTCCGGTGCGGAAACTCAGAGCCCAAACTACCACCGCTAGGGGCCGCTGTTGGGAAAGAATGGTTCCTTCCTGGGTTCCAAGGCAGGGGGAGGGGCAGGGCCCCTTGCAGAAGGGGCTGTGGGGGAGGGGACCCCTGGGCCAGTCTCTCCATCCGAGAGCGAGGGCTCACCTGGTCCAGGCCAAGAGTCTGCGTTGGGCCAGGCTGCCCCGGTCGGTCCCTCGGAAGAGGGGGCTTCCTCGCCAACCAAAGTCCCCGCGGCCTCGTCAAGCGGGGGCCTACCTAGGGCCGGCGTTGCCCTGCAGGTCTCTCCCACGCCAATGGTCACAGACGTGCTGACTCCCATGGCCGTCACCTCCGCCGTTTTGGGACGGGAAAACCTGGCCTTTCCCACAGGTGGCCTGAGGGCTTCTGCCTTGGCCGCCTGCCAGGCCCGGAGAGGCCTGTCTCTCAGAGAGGAGAGGCTCACAGTCTTCCCCTTCCTCGTCAGTGTCCACTCTTGCTCTGTGTTTCTTCTCTGGGATGAGAGGGGCGGGCCCCTGAGCACCCAGGCGACTCTCAGACATCAGCGTGCCCTTTCTCCTCTCGCCCGACTTTGTGGTACCGTACGAATGAACATTGATCTTTTCTCCGGGTTCGGGGGACCCAAAACGAAGCTGCTTACCTGTTGGGTTGTGAGGCTTTTCAGGGGAAAGCATTTCTGCTCCCTTGAGGCTCACTGCGCTCAATTGGGCTTACAGGTCCGGGTGTTCCGTGTACCAGGGACATTGTAAGCAGGCATCGCGACCGTCCAAAGCAGTTGCATGGGTTGTTTTGGCATTGACTCGAGCCACAGCCGCCAGGGTTTGAAACACACACACGAAAGGAAGAACTCATCATCTGAAGTAGCTTGGGCTCTGCCAGAGCACGCCACGCAGCCAGGTGATTTTCCTATTGGTTGTCGTGCCAAGCTACCATAGCAGGCAATTCCACAGGTATACTGTGCAGAGTTCCAAACGAAAGCAGATAGCCCCTGTCGCCGAGGCGCAGCTGCCTAGGCGATAAAGCCCCAGGCACTGGTGCTCCTGAGGGCTGCGGGGACAGCCAGGTCTACGCCGGTGGCAGGAGGCTCTGGGCCTCAGTGCCCTGCCAGTGGGCCCTACTTGAGTATAGGTGCTCTTGCATGGGGTGGAGTCGGTCTCAGGTGGGCCCTCCCTCCACAGGCCTCTCCTGTCCCCTTGGCTGAAGCCGAGCCCGGCACTGGGGGTTGGTGGCTGCGCAGGAGCCTTGAGTCTCTGGACAGGCCCCGTGCCAGCTGGGACCTGAGCCCCAGCCCAGCTGCAAGCCCTGCGCTCAAGTTCCTTGGCCTTGCCCAGGTCAGCTAAGAGGGAGGAGAAGATGGTCGTCAGCACAGCGGGAAGCAATAGTGCCGACACCTGGCAGCGGGAGAAGCGCCTCCAACAGCCCCGTGGGATCTAAGCCCCCTCTGGCTCCAGCCGCCGCCCCAGCCAGGCCTCTCCCCGCCCCCCCACGGCCGAGCCAGGACCAAGGCACAGGCGCCCAAGCCCGCCGGGCAGGCCACGCCCCCAGCCACCCCCGCCCCCGGGCGCCCGGCGCCCCGCCCCCGGCAGACTCGCCCCGCCCACGCCCCGCCCCGCCTCCGTTGCTCTGGAGACCGTGGCTGCCGGCGGGAGGGGCCTAAGGCCTGGAGGTGGAAGACAGTGGTGATGAGGGGGAGAATTCTCCACTCGGGAGTTGTCCCCAGTGGTAGTGGCGGGACACGTGCGGCCACTAGACATCCTGCCGAAACCCACCCAAGGCACTCCCCGGAGCGTGTCGACTGCCAGGAAAACTCACCCGCCGGGCTTAGGGGTTAGCGGGGTTCCCAAACGCACACATCGAGTGCCCGCAAGAGGCCACGGGAAGGAAAGGGGTCGCTGGCCTGCTAGGACCCTGCTGGGTGGGGGCTGTGCTGGAAGAGAACCTCTGCTATGGTGTCGTGGACTGTTGTTTTCTCCTCTAAGTCTGATGAAAAGAAGAGACAGAGGAAGGAAGCTCCAGGAACAAGCAAGCGGCTCCGGTGCGGAAACTCAGAGCCCAAACTACCACCGCTAGGGGCCGCGGTTGGGAAAGAATGGTTCCTTCCTGGGTTCCAAGGCAGGGGGAGGGGCAGGGCCCCATGCAGAAGGGGCTGTGGGGGAGGGGACCCCTGGGCCAGTCCCGGGACTGGGCTGAGACCCTCTCTCCATCCGAGAGCGAGGGCTCACCTGGTCCAGGCCAAGAGTCTGCGTTGGGCCAGGCTGCCCCGGTCGGTCCCTCGGAAGAGGGGGCTTCCTCGCCAACCAAAGTCCCCGCGGCCTCGTCAAGCGGGGGCCTACCTAGGGCCGGCGTTGCCCTGCAGGTCTCTCCCACGCCAATGGTCACAGACGTGCTGACTCCCATGGCCGTCACCTCCGCCGTTTTGGGACGGGAAAACCTGGCCTTTCCCACAGGTGGCCTGAGGGCTTCTGCCTTGGCCGCCTGCCAGGCCCGGAGAGGCCTGTCTCTCAGAGAGGAGAGGCTCACAGTCTTCCCCTTCCTCGTCAGTGTCCACTCTTGCTCTGTGTTTCTTCTCTGGGATGAGAGGGGCGGGCCCCTGAGCACCCAGGCGACTCTCAGACATCAGCGTGCCCTTTCTCCTCTCGCCCGACTTTGTGGTACCGTACGAATGAACATTGATCTTTTCTCCGGGTTCGGGGGACCCAAAACGAAGCTGCTTACCTGTTGGGTTGTGAGGCTTTTCAGGGGAAAGCATTTCTGCTCCCTTGAGGCTCACTGCGCTCAATTGGGCTTACAGGTCCGGGTGTTCCGTGTACCAGGGACATTGTAAGCAGGCATCGCGACCGTCCAAAGCAGTTGCATGGGTTGTTTTGGCATTGACTCGAGCCACAGCCGCCAGGGTTTGAAACACACACACGAAAGGAAGAACTCATCATCTGAAGTAGCTTGGGCTCTGCCAGAGCACGCCACGCAGCCAGGTGATTTTCCTATTGGTTGTCGTGCCAAGCTACCATAGCAGGCAATTCCACAGGTATACTGTGCAGAGTTCCAAACGAAAGCAGATAGCCCCTGTCGCCGAGGCGCAGCTGCCTAGGCGATAAAGCCCCAGGCACTGGTGCTCCTGAGGGCTGCGGGGACAGCCAGGTCTACGCCGGTGGCAGGAGGCTCTGGGCCTCAGTGCCCTGCCAGTGGGCCCTACTTGAGTATAGGTGCTCTTGCATGGGGTGGAGTCGGTCTCAGGTGGGCCCTCCCTCCACAGGCCTCTCCTGTCCCCTTGGCTGAAGCCGAGCCCGGCACTGGGGGTTGGTGGCTGCGCAGGAGCCTTGAGTCTCTGGACAGGCCCCGTGCCAGCTGGGACCTGAGCCCCAGCCCAGCTGCAAGCCCTGCGCTCAAGTTCCTTGGCCTTGCCCAGGTCAGCTAAGAGGGAGGAGAAGATGGTCGTCAGCACAGCGGGAAGCAATAGTGCCGACACCTGGCAGCGGGAGAAGCGCCTCCAACAGCCCCGTGGGATCTAAGCCCCCTCTGGCTCCAGCCGCCGCCCCAGCCAGGCCTCTCCCCGCCCCCCCACGGCCGAGCCAGGACCAAGGCACAGGCGCCCAAGCCCGCCGGGCAGGCCACGCCCCCAGCCGCCCCCGCCCCCGGGCGCCCGGCGCCCCGCCCCCGGCAGACTCGCCCCGCCCACGCCCCGCCCCGCCTCCGTTGCTCTGGAGACCGTGGCTGCCGGCGGGAGGGGCCTAAGTCCTGGAGGTGGAAGACAGTGGTGATGAGGGGGAGAATTCTCCACTCGGGAGTTGTCCCCAGTGGTAGTGGCGGGACACGTGCGGCCACTAGACATCCTGCCGAAACCCACCCAAGGCACTTCCCGGAGCGTGTCGACTGCCAGGAAAACTCACCCGCCGGGCTTAGGGGTTAGCGGGGTTCCCAAACGCACACATTGAGTGCCCGCAAGAGGCCACGGGAAGGAAAGGGGTCGCTGGCCTGCTAGGACCCTGCTGGGTGGGGGCTGTGCTGGAAGAGAACCTCTGCTATGGTGTCGTGGACTGTTGTTTTCTCCTCTAAGTCTGATGAAAAGAAGAGACAGAGGAAGGAAGCTCCAGGAACAAGCAAGCGGCTCCGGTGCGGAAACTCAGAGCCCAAACTACCACCGCTAGGGGCCGCGGTTGGGAAAGAATGGTTCCTTCCTGGGTTCCAAGGCAGGGGGAGGGGCAGGGCCCCATGCAGAAGGGGCTGTGGGGGAGGGGACCCCTGGGCCAGTCCCGGGACTGGGCTGAGACCCTCTCTCCATCCGAGAGCGAGGGCTCACCTGGTCCAGGCCAAGAGTCTGCGTTGGGCCAGGCTGCCCCGGTCGGTCCCTCGGAAGAGGGGGCTTCCTCGCCAACCAAAGTCCCCGCGGCCTCGTCAAGCGGGGGCCTACCTAGGGCCGGCGTTGCCCTGCAGGTCTCTCCCACGCCAATGGTCACAGACGTGCTGACTCCCATGGCCGTCACCTCCGCCGTTTTGGGACGGGAAAACCTGGCCTTTCCCACAGGTGGCCTGAGGGCTTCTGCCTTGGCCGCCTGCCAGGCCCGGAGAGGCCTGTCTCTCAGAGAGGAGAGGCTCACAGTCTTCCCCTTCCTCGTCAGTGTCCACTCTTGCTCTGTGTTTCTTCTCTGGGATGAGAGGGGCGGGCCCCTGAGCACCCAGGCGACTCTCAGACATCAGCGTGCCCTTTCTCCTCTCGCCCGACTTTGTGGTACCGTACGAATGAACATTGATCTTTTCTCCGGGTTCGGGGGACCCAAAACGAAGCTGCTTACCTGTTGGGTTGTGAGGCTTTTCAGGGGAAAGCATTTCTGCTCCCTTGAGGCTCACTGCGCTCAATTGGGCTTACAGGTCCGGGTGTTCCGTGTACCAGGGACATTGTAAGCAGGCATCGCGACCGTCCAAAGCAGTTGCATGGGTTGTTTTGGCATTGACTCGAGCCACAGCCGCCAGGGTTTGAAACACACACACGAAAGGAAGAACTCATCATCTGAAGTAGCTTGGGCTCTGCCAGAGCACGCCACGCAGCCAGGTGATTTTCCTATTGGTTGTCGTGCCAAGCTACCATAGCAGGCAATTCCACAGGTATACTGTGCAGAGTTCCAAACGAAAGCAGATAGCCCCTGTCGCCGAGGCGCAGCTGCCTAGGCGATAAAGCCCCAGGCACTGGTGCTCCTGAGGGCTGCGGGGACAGCCAGGTCTACGCCGGTGGCAGGAGGCTCTGGGCCTCAGTGCCCTGCCAGTGGGCCCTACTTGAGTATAGGTGCTCTTGCATGGGGTGGAGTCGGTCTCAGGTGGGCCCTCCCTCCACAGGCCTCTCCTGTCCCCTTGGCTGAAGCCGAGCCCGGCACTGGGGGTTGGTGGCTGCGCAGGAGCCTTGAGTCTCTGGACAGGCCCCGTGCCAGCTGGGACCTGAGCCCCAGCCCAGCTGCAAGCCCTGCGCTCAAGTTCCTTGGCCTTGCCCAGGTCAGCTAAGAGGGAGGAGAAGATGGTCGTCAGCACAGCGGGAAGCAATAGTGCCGACACCTGGCAGCGGGAGAAGCGCCTCCAACAGCCCCGTGGGATCTAAGCCCCCTCTGGCTCCAGCCGCCGCCCCAGCCAGGCCTCTCCCCGCCCCCCCACGGCCGAGCCAGGACCAAGGCACAGGCGCCCAAGCCCGCCGGGCAGGCCACGCCCCCAGCCGCCCCCGCCCCCGGGCGCCCGGCGCCCCGCCCCCGGCAGACTCGCCCCGCCCACGCCCCGCCCCGCCTCCGTTGCTCTGGAGACCGTGGCTGCCGGCGGGAGGGGCCTAAGGCCTGGAGGTGGAAGACAGTGGTGATGAGGGGGAGAATTCTCCACTCGGGAGTTGTCCCCAGTGGTAGTGGCGGGACACGTGCGGCCACTAGACATCCTGCCGAAACCCACCCAAGGCACTTCCCGGAGCGTGTCGACTGCCAGGAAAACTCACCCGCCGGGCTTAGGGGTTAGCGGGGTTCGAAAACGCACACATCGAGTGCCCGCAAGAGGCCACGGGAAGGAAAGGGGTCGCTGGCCTGCTAGGACCCTGCTGGGTGGGGGCTGTGCTGGAAGAGAACCTCTGCTATGGTGTCGTGGACTGTTGTTTTCTCCTCTAAGTCTGATGAAAAGAAGAGACAGAGGAAGGAAGCTCCAGGAACAAGCAAGCGGCTCCGGTGCGGAAACTCAGAGCCCAAACTACCACCGCTAGGGGCCGCGGTTGGGAAAGAATGGTTCCTTCCTGGGTTCCAAGGCAGGGGGAGGGGCAGGGCCCCATGCAGAAGGGGCTGTGGGGGAGGGGACCCCTGGGCCAGTCCCGGGACTGGGCTGAGACCCTCTCTCCATCCGAGAGCGAGGGCTCACCTGGTCCAGGCCAAGAGTCTGCGTTGGGCCAGGCTGCCCCGGTCGGTCCCTCGGAAGAGGGGGCTTCCTCGCCAACCAAAGTCCCCGCGGCCTCGTCAAGCGGGGGCCTACCTAGGGCCGGCGTTGCCCTGCAGGTCTCTCCCACGCCAATGGTCACAGACGTGCTGACTCCCATGGCCGTCACCTCCGCCGTTTTGGGACGGGAAAACCTGGCCTTTCCCACAGGTGGCCTGAGGGCTTCTGCCTTGGCCGCCTGCCAGGCCCGGAGAGGCCTGTCTCTCAGAGAGGAGAGGCTCACAGTCTTCCCCTTCCTCGTCAGTGTCCACTCTTGCTCTGTGTTTCTTCTCTGGGATGAGAGGGGCGGGCCCCTGAGCACCCAGGCGACTCTCAGACATCAGCGTGCCCTTTCTCCTCTCGCCCGACTTTGTGGTACCGTACGAATGAACATTGATCTTTTCTCCGGGTTCGGGGGACCCAAAACGAAGCTGCTTACCTGTTGGGTTGTGAGGCTTTTCAGGGGAAAGCATTTCTGCTCCCTTGAGGCTCACTGCGCTCAATTGGGCTTACAGGTCCGGGTGTTCCGTGTACCAGGGACATTGTAAGCAGGCATCGCGACCGTCCAAAGCAGTTGCATGGGTTGTTTTGGCATTGACTCGAGCCACAGCCGCCAGGGTTTGAAACACACACACGAAAGGAAGAACTCATCATCTGAAGTAGCTTGGGCTCTGCCAGAGCACGCCACGCAGCCAGGTGATTTTCCTATTGGTTGTCGTGCCAAGCTACCATAGCAGGCAATTCCACAGGTATACTGTGCAGAGTTCCAAACGAAAGCAGATAGCCCCTGTCGCCGAGGCGCAGCTGCCTAGGCGATAAAGCCCCAGGCACTGGTGCTCCTGAGGGCTGCGGGGACAGCCAGGTCTACGCCGGTGGCAGGAGGCTCTGGGCCTCAGTGCCCTGCCAGTGGGCCCTACTTGAGTATAGGTGCTCTTGCATGGGGTGGAGTCGGTCTCAGGTGGGCCCTCCCTCCACAGGCCTCTCCTGTCCCCTTGGCTGAAGCCGAGCCCGGCACTGGGGGTTGGTGCCTGCGCAGGAGCCTTGAGTCTCTGGACAGGCCCCGTGCCAGCTGGGACCTGAACCCCAGCCCAGCTGCAAGCCCTGCGCTCAAGTTCCTTGGCCTTGCCCAGGTCAGCTAAGAGGGAGGAGAAGATGGTCGTCAGCACAGCGGGAAGCAATAGTACCGACACCTGGCAGCGGGAGAAGCGCCTCCAACAGCCCCGTGGGATCTAAGCCCCCTCTGGCTCCAGCCGCCGCCCCAGCCAGGCCTCTCCCCGCCCCCCCACGGCCGAGCCAGGACCAAGGCACAGGCGCCCAAGCCCGCCGGGCAGGCCACGCCCCCAGCCGCCCCCGCCCCCGGGCGCCCGGCGCCCCGCCCCCAGCAGACTCGCCCCGCCCCCGGCAGATTCGCCCCGCCCACACCCCGCCCCGCCTCCGTTGCTCTGGAGACCGTGGCTGCCGGCGGGAGGGGCCTAAGTCCTGGAGGTGGAAGACAGTGGTGATGAGGGGGAGAATTCTCCACTCGGGAGTTGTCCCCAGTGGTAGTGGCGGGACACGTGCGGCCACTAGACATCCTGCCGAAACCCACCCAAGGCACTTCCCGGAGCGTGTCGACTGCCAGGAAAACTCACCCGCCGGGCTTAGGGGTTAGCGGGGTTCCCAAACGCACACATCGAGTGCCCGCAAGAGGCCACGGGAAGGAAAGGGGTCGCTGGCCTGCTGGAACCCTGCTGGGTGGGGGCTGTGCTCGAAGAGAACCTCTGCTATGGTGTCGTGGACTGTTGTTTTCTCCTCTAAGTCTGATGAAAAGAAGAGACAGAGGAAGGAAGCTCCAGGAACAAGCAAGCGGCTCCGGTGCGGAAACTCAGAGCCCAAACTACCACCGCTAGGGGCCGCTGTTGGGAAAGAATGGTTCCTTCCTGGGTTCCAAGGCAGGGGGAGGGGCAGGGCCCCTTGCAGAAGGGGCTGTGGGGGAGGGGACCCCTGGGCCAGTCTCTCCATCCGAGAGCGAGGGCTCACCTGGTCCAGGCCAAGAGTCTGCGTTGGGCCAGGCTGCCCCGGTCGGTCCCTCGGAAGAGGGGGCTTCCTCGCCAACCAAAGTCCCCGCGGCCTCGTCAAGCGGGGGCCTACCTAGGGCCGGCGTTGCCCTGCAGGTCTCTCCCACGCCAATGGTCACAGACGTGCTGACTCCCATGGCCGTCACCTCCGCCGTTTTGGGACGGGAAAACCTGGCCTTTCCCACAGGTGGCCTGAGGGCTTCTGCCTTGGCCGCCTGCCAGGCCCGGAGAGGCCTGTCTCTCAGAGAGGAGAGGCTCACAGTCTTCCCCTTCCTCGTCAGTGTCCACTCTTGCTCTGTGTTTCTTCTCTGGGATGAGAGGGTTGGGCCCCTGAGCACCCAGGCGACTCTCAGACATCAGCGTGCCCTTTCTCCTCTCGCCCGACTTTGTGGTACCGTACGAATGAACATTGATCTTTTCTCCGGGTTCGGGGGACCCAAAACGAAGCTGCTTACCTGTTGGGTTGTGAGGCTTTTCAGGGGAAAGCATTTCTGCTCCCTTGAGGCTCACTGCGCTCAATTGGGCTTACAGGTCCGGGTGTTCCGTGTACCAGGGACATTGTAAGCAGGCATCGCGACCGTCCAAAGCAGTTGCATGGGTTGTTTTGGCATTGACTCGAGCCACAGCCGCCAGGGTTTGAAACACACACACGAAAGGAAGAACTCATCATCTGAAGTAGCTTGGGCTCTGCCAGAGCACGCCACGCAGCCAGGTGATTTTCCTATTGGTTGTCGTGCCAAGCTACCATAGCAGGCAATTCCACAGGTATACTGTGCAGAGTTCCAAACGAAAGCAGATAGCCCCTGTCGCCGAGGCGCAGCTGCCTAGGCGATAAAGCCCCAGGCACTGGTGCTCCTGAGGGCTGCGGGGACAGCCAGGTCTACGCCGGTGGCAGGAGGCTCTGGGCCTCAGTGCCCTGCCAGTGGGCCCTACTTGAGTATAGGTGCTCTTGCATGGGGTGGAGTCGGTCTCAGGTGGGCCCTCCCTCCACAGGCCTCTCCTGTCCCCTTGGCTGAAGCCGAGCCCGGCACTGGGGGTTGGTGCCTGCGCAGGAGCCTTGAGTCTCTGGACAGGCCCCGTGCCAGCTGGGACCTGAGCCCCAGCCCAGCTGCAAGCCCTGCGCTCAAGTTCCTTGGCCTTGCCCAGGTCAGCTAAGAGGGAGGAGAAGATGGTCGTCAGCACAGCGGGAAGCAATAGTGCCGACACCTGGCAGCGGGAGAAGCGCCTCCAACAGCCCCGTGGGATCTAAGCCCCCTCTGGCTCCAGCCGCCGCCCCAGCCAGGCCTCTCCCCGCCCCCCCACGGCCGAGCCAGGACCAAGGCACAGGCGCCCAAGCCCGCCGGGCAGGCCACGCCCCCAGCCGCCCCCGCCCCCGGGCGCCCGGCGCCCCGCCCCCGGCAGACTCGCCCCGCCCACGCCCCGCCCCGCCTCCGTTGCTCTGGAGACCGTGGCTGCCGGCGGGAGGGGCCTAAGGCCTGGAGGTGGAAGACAGTGGTGATGAGGGGGAGAATTCTCCACTCGGGAGTTGTCCCCAGTGGTAGTGGCGGGACACGTGCGGCCACTAGACATCCTGCCGAAACCCACCCAAGGCACTCCCCGGAGCGTGTCGACTGCCAGGAAAACTCACCCGCCGGGCTTAGTTGTTAGCGGGGTTCCCAAACGCACACATCGAGTGCCCGCAAGAGGCCACGGGAAGGAAAGGGGTCGCTGGCCTGCTAGGACCCTGCTGGGTGGGGGCTGTGCTGGAAGAGAACCTCTGCTATGGTGTCGTGGACTGTTGTTTTCTCCTCTAAGTCTGATGAAAAGAAGAGACAGAGGAAGGAAGCTCCAGGAACAAGCAAGCGGCTCCGGTGCGGAAACTCAGAGCCCAAACTACCACCGCTAGGGGCCGCGGTTGGGAAAGAATGGTTCCTTCCTGGGTTCCAAGGCAGGGGGAGGGGCAGGGCCCCATGCAGAAGGGGCTGTGGGGGAGGGGACCCCTGGGCCAGTCCCGGGACTGGGCTGAGACCCTCTCTCCATCCGAGAGCGAGGGCTCACCTGGTCCAGGCCAAGAGTCTGCGTTGGGCCAGGCTGCCCCGGTCGGTCCCTCGGAAGAGGGGGCTTCCTCGCCAACCAAAGTCCCCGCGGCCTCGTCAAGCGGGGGCCTACCTAGGGCCGGCGTTGCCCTGCAGGTCTCTCCCACGCCAATGGTCACAGACGTGCTGACTCCCATGGCCGTCACCTCCGCCGTTTTGGGACGGGAAAACCTGGCCTTTCCCACAGGTGGCCTGAGGGCTTCTGCCTTGGCCGCCTGCCAGGCCCGGAGAGGCCTGTCTCTCAGAGAGGAGAGGCTCACAGTCTTCCCCTTCCTCGTCAGTGTCCACTCTTGCTCTGTGTTTCTTCTCTGGGATGAGAGGGGCGGGCCCCTGAGCACCCAGGCGACTCTCAGACATCAGCGTGCCCTTTCTCCTCTCGCCCGACTTTGTGGTACCGTACGAATGAACATTGATCTTTTCTCCGGGTTCGGGGGACCCAAAACGAAGCTGCTTACCTGTTGGGTTGTGAGGCTTTTCAGGGGAAAGCATTTCTGCTCCCTTGAGGCTCACTGCGCTCAATTGGGCTTACAGGTCCGGGTGTTCCGTGTACCAGGGACATTGTAAGCAGGCATCGCGACCGTCCAAAGCAGTTGCATGGGTTGTTTTGGCATTGACTCGAGCCACAGCCGCCAGGGTTTGAAACACACACACGAAAGGAAGAACTCATCATCTGAAGTAGCTTGGGCTCTGCCAGAGCACGCCACGCAGCCAGGTGATTTTCCTATTGGTTGTCGTGCCAAGCTACCATAGCAGGCAATTCCACAGGTATACTGTGCAGAGTTCCAAACGAAAGCAGATAGCCCCTGTCGCCGAGGCGCAGCTGCCTAGGCGATAAAGCCCCAGGCACTGGTGCTCCTGAGGGCTGCGGGGACAGCCAGGTCTACGCCGGTGGCAGGAGGCTCTGGGCCTCAGTGCCCTGCCAGTGGGCCCTACTTGAGTATAGGTGCTCTTGCATGGGGTGGAGTCGGTCTCAGGTGGGCCCTCCCTCCACAGGCCTCTCCTGTCCCCTTGGCTGAAGCCGAGCCCGGCACTGGGGGTTGGTGCCTGCGCAGGAGCCTTGAGTCTCTGGACAGGCCCCGTGCCAGCTGGGACCTGAGCCCCAGCCCAGCTGCAAGCCCTGCGCTCAAGTTCCTTGGCCTTGCCCAGGTCAGCTAAGAGGGAGGAGAAGATGGTCGTCAGCACAGCGGGAAGCAATAGTGCCGACACCTGGCAGCGGGAGAAGCGCCTCCAACAGCCCCGTGGGATCTAAGCCCCCTCTGGCTCCAGCCGCCGCCCCAGCCAGGCCTCTCCCCGCCCCCCCACGGCCGAGCCAGGACCAAGGCACAGGCGCCCAAGCCCGCCGGGCAGGCCACGCCCCCAGCCGCCCCCGCCCCCGGGCGCCCGGCGCCCCGCCCCCGGCAGACTCGCCCCGCCCACGCCCCGCCCCGCCTCCGTTGCTCTGGAGACCGTGGCTGCCGGCGGGAGGGGCCTAAGGCCTGGAGGTGGAAGACAGTGGTGATGAGGGGGAGAATTCTCCACTCGGGAGTTGTCCCCAGTGGTAGTGGCGGGACACGTGCGGCCACTAGACATCCTGCCGAAACCCACCCAAGGCACTTCCCGGAGCGTGTCGACTGCCAGGAAAACTCACCCGCCGGGCTTAGGGGTTAGCGGGGTTCGAAAACGCACACATCGAGTGCCCGCAAGAGGCCACGGGAAGGAAAGGGGTCGCTGGCCTGCTAGGACCCTGCTGGGTGGGGGCTGTGCTGGAAGAGAACCTCTGCTATGGTGTCGTGGACTGTTGTTTTCTCCTCTAAGTCTGATGAAAAGAAGAGACAGAGGAAGGAAGCTCCAGGAACAAGCAAGCGGCTCCGGTGCGGAAACTCAGAGCCCAAACTACCACCGCTAGGGGCCGCGGTTGGGAAAGAATGGTTCCTTCCTGGGTTCCAAGGCAGGGGGAGGGGCAGGGCCCCATGCAGAAGGGGCTGTGGGGGAGGGGACCCCTGGGCCAGTCCCGGGACTGGGCTGAGACCCTCTCTCCATCCGAGAGCGAGGGCTCACCTGGTCCAGGCCAAGAGTCTGCGTTGGGCCAGGCTGCCCCGGTCGGTCCCTCGGAAGAGGGGGCTTCCTCGCCAACCAAAGTCCCCGCGGCCTCGTCAAGCGGGGGCCTACCTAGGGCCGGCGTTGCCCTGCAGGTCTCTCCCACGCCAATGGTCACAGACGTGCTGACTCCCATGGCCGTCACCTCCGCCGTTTTGGGACGGGAAAACCTGGCCTTTCCCACAGGTGGCCTGAGGGCTTCTGCCTTGGCCGCCTGCCAGGCCCGGAGAGGCCTGTCTCTCAGAGAGGAGAGGCTCACAGTCTTCCCCTTCCTCGTCAGTGTCCACTCTTGCTCTGTGTTTCTTCTCTGGGATGAGAGGGGCGGGCCCCTGAGCACCCAGGCGACTCTCAGACATCAGCGTGCCCTTTCTCCTCTCGCCCGACTTTGTGGTACCGTACGAATGAACATTGATCTTTTCTCCGGGTTCGGGGGACCCAAAACGAAGCTGCTTACCTGTTGGGTTGTGAGGCTTTTCAGGGGAAAGCATTTCTGCTCCCTTGAGGCTCACTGCGCTCAATTGGGCTTACAGGTCCGGGTGTTCCGTGTACCAGGGACATTGTAAGCAGGCATCGCGACCGTCCAAAGCAGTTGCATGGGTTGTTTTGGCATTGACTCGAGCCACAGCCGCCAGGGTTTGAAACACACACACGAAAGGAAGAACTCATCATCTGAAGTAGCTTGGGCTCTGCCAGAGCACGCCACGCAGCCAGGTGATTTTCCTATTGGTTGTCGTGCCAAGCTACCATAGCAGGCAATTCCACAGGTATACTGTGCAGAGTTCCAAACGAAAGCAGATAGCCCCTGTCGCCGAGGCGCAGCTGCCTAGGCGATAAAGCCCCAGGCACTGGTGCTCCTGAGGGCTGCGGGGACAGCCAGGTCTACGCCGGTGGCAGGAGGCTCTGGGCCTCAGTGCCCTGCCAGTGGGCCCTACTTGAGTATAGGTGCTCTTGCATGGGGTGGAGTCGGTCTCAGGTGGGCCCTCCCTCCACAGGCCTCTCCTGTCCCCTTGGCTGAAGCCGAGCCCGGCACTGGGGGTTGGTGCCTGCGCAGGAGCCTTGAGTCTCTGGACAGGCCCCGTGCCAGCTGGGACCTGAGCCCCAGCCCAGCTGCAAGCCCTGCGCTCAAGTTCCTTGGCCTTGCCCAGGTCAGCTAAGAGGGAGGAGAAGATGGTCGTCAGCACAGCGGGAAGCAATAGTACCGACACCTGGCAGCGGGAGAAGCGCCTCCAACAGCCCCGTGGGATCTAAGCCCCCTCTGGCTCCAGCCGCCGCCCCAGCCAGGCCTCTCCCCGCCCCCCCACGGCCGAGCCAGGACCAAGGCACAGGCGCCCAAGCCCGCCGGGCAGGCCACGCCCCCAGCCGCCCCCGCCCCCGGGCGCCCGGCGCCCCGCCCCCGGCAGACTCGCCCCGCCCCCGGCAGATTCGCCCCGCCCACACCCCGCCCCGCCTCCGTTGCTCTGGAGACCGTGGCTGCCGGCGGGAGGGGCCTAAGTCCTGGAGGTGGAAGACAGTGGTGATGAGGGGGAGAATTCTCCACTCGGGAGTTGTCCCCAGTGGTAGTGGCGGGACACGTGCGGCCACTAGA
The DNA here is from genome assembly GCF_030445035.2 of Dasypus novemcinctus. Lineage (NCBI taxonomy): Eukaryota > Metazoa > Chordata > Mammalia > Cingulata > Dasypodidae > Dasypus > Dasypus novemcinctus. The sequence continues at coordinate 27,139 of NC_080703.1, forward strand.
CATCCTGCCGAAACCCACCCAAGGCACTTCCCGGAGCGTGTCGACTGCCAGGAAAACTCACCCGCCGGGCTTAGGGGTTAGCGGGGTTCCCAAACGCACACATCGAGTGCCCGCAAGAGGCCACGGGAAGGAAAGGGGTCGCTGGCCTGCTGGAACCCTGCTGGGTGGGGGCTGTGCTGGAAGAGAACCTCTGCTATGGTGTCGTGGACTGTTGTTTTCTCCTCTAAGTCTGATGAAAAGAAGAGACAGAGGAAGGAAGCTCCAGGAACAAGCAAGCGGCTCCGGTGCGGAAACTCAGAGCCCAAACTACCACCGCTAGGGGCCGCTGTTGGGAAAGAATGGTTCCTTCCTGGGTTCCAAGGCAGGGGGAGGGGCAGGGCCCCTTGCAGAAGGGGCTGTGGGGGAGGGGACCCCTGGGCCAGTCTCTCCATCCGAGAGCGAGGGCTCACCTGGTCCAGGCCAAGAGTCTGCGTTGGGCCAGGCTGCCCCGGTCGGTCCCTCGGAAGAGGGGGCTTCCTCGCCAACCAAAGTCCCCGCGGCCTCGTCAAGCGGGGGCCTACCTAGGGCCGGCGTTGCCCTGCAGGTCTCTCCCACGCCAATGGTCACAGACGTGCTGACTCCCATGGCCGTCACCTCCGCCGTTTTGGGACGGGAAAACCTGGCCTTTCCCACAGGTGGCCTGAGGGCTTCTGCCTTGGCCGCCTGCCAGGCCCGGAGAGGCCTGTCTCTCAGAGAGGAGAGGCTCACAGTCTTCCCCTTCCTCGTCAGTGTCCACTCTTGCTCTGTGTTTCTTCTCTGGGATGAGAGGGTCGGGCCCCTGAGCACCCAGGCGACTCTCAGACATCAGCGTGCCCTTTCTCCTCTCGCCCGACTTTGTGGTACCGTACGAATGAACATTGATCTTTTCTCCGGGTTCGGGGGACCCAAAACGAAGCTGCTTACCTGTTGGGTTGTGAGGCTTTTCAGGGGAAAGCATTTCTGCTCCCTTGAGGCTCACTGCGCTCAATTGGGCTTACAGGTCCGGGTGTTCCGTGTACCAGGGACATTGTAAGCAGGCATCGCGACCGTCCAAAGCAGTTGCATGGGTTGTTTTGGCATTGACTCGAGCCACAGCCGCCAGGGTTTGAAACACACACACGAAAGGAAGAACTCATCATCTGAAGTAGCTTGGGCTCTGCCAGAGCACGCCACGCAGCCAGGTGATTTTCCTATTGGTTGTCGTGCCAAGCTACCATAGCAGGCAATTCCACAGGTATACTGTGCAGAGTTCCAAACGAAAGCAGATAGCCCCTGTCGCCGAGGCGCAGCTGCCTAGGCGATAAAGCCCCAGGCACTGGTGCTCCTGAGGGCTGCGGGGACAGCCAGGTCTACGCCGGTGGCAGGAGGCTCTGGGCCTCAGTGCCCTGCCAGTGGGCCCTACTTGAGTATAGGTGCTCTTGCATGGGGTGGAGTCGGTCTCAGGTGGGCCCTCCCTCCACAGGCCTCTCCTGTCCCCTTGGCTGAAGCCGAGCCCGGCACTGGGGGTTGGTGGCTGCGCAGGAGCCTTGAGTCTCTGGACAGGCCCCGTGCCAGCTGGGACCTGAGCCCCAGCCCAGCTGCAAGCCCTGCGCTCAAGTTCCTTGGCCTTGCCCAGGTCAGCTAAGAGGGAGGAGAAGATGGTCGTCAGCACAGCGGGAAGCAATAGTGCCGACACCTGGCAGCGGGAGAAGCGCCTCCAACAGCCCCGTGGGATCTAAGCCCCCTCTGGCTCCAGCCGCCGCCCCAGCCAGGCCTCTCCCCGCCCCCCCACGGCCGAGCCAGGACCAAGGCACAGGCGCCCAAGCCCGCCGGGCAGGCCACGCCCCCAGCCGCCCCCGCCCCCGGGCGCCCGGCGCCCCGCCCCCGGCAGACTCGCCCCGCCCACGCCCCGCCCCGCCTCCGTTGCTCTGGAGACCGTGGCTGCCGGCGGGAGGGGCCTAAGGCCTGGAGGTGGAAGACAGTGGTGATGAGGGGGAGAATTCTCCACTCGGGAGTTGTCCCCAGTGGTAGTGGCGGGACACGTGCGGCCACTAGACATCCTGCCGAAACCCACCCAAGGCACTCCCCGGAGCGTGTCGACTGCCAGGAAAACTCACCCGCCGGGCTTAGGGGTTAGCGGGGTTCCCAAACGCACACATCGAGTGCCCGCAAGAGGCCACGGGAAGGAAAGGGGTCGCTGGCCTGCTAGGACCCTGCTGGGTGGGGGCTGTGCTGGAAGAGAACCTCTGCTATGGTGTCGTGGACTGTTGTTTTCTCCTCTAAGTCTGATGAAAAGAAGAGACAGAGGAAGGAAGCTCCAGGAACAAGCAAGCGGCTCCGGTGCGGAAACTCAGAGCCCAAACTACCACCGCTAGGGGCCGCGGTTGGGAAAGAATGGTTCCTTCCTGGGTTCCAAGGCAGGGGGAGGGGCAGGGCCCCATGCAGAAGGGGCTGTGGGGGAGGGGACCCCTGGGCCAGTCCCGGGACTGGGCTGAGACCCTCTCTCCATCCGAGAGCGAGGGCTCACCTGGTCCAGGCCAAGAGTCTGCGTTGGGCCAGGCTGCCCCGGTCGGTCCCTCGGAAGAGGGGGCTTCCTCGCCAACCAAAGTCCCCGCGGCCTCGTCAAGCGGGGGCCTACCTAGGGCCGGCGTTGCCCTGCAGGTCTCTCCCACGCCAATGGTCACAGACGTGCTGACTCCCATGGCCGTCACCTCCGCCGTTTTGGGACGGGAAAACCTGGCCTTTCCCACAGGTGGCCTGAGGGCTTCTGCCTTGGCCGCCTGCCAGGCCCGGAGAGGCCTGTCTCTCAGAGAGGAGAGGCTCACAGTCTTCCCCTTCCTCGTCAGTGTCCACTCTTGCTCTGTGTTTCTTCTCTGGGATGAGAGGGGCGGGCCCCTGAGCACCCAGGCGACTCTCAGACATCAGCGTGCCCTTTCTCCTCTCGCCCGACTTTGTGGTACCGTACGAATGAACATTGATCTTTTCTCCGGGTTCGGGGGACCCAAAACGAAGCTGCTTACCTGTTGGGTTGTGAGGCTTTTCAGGGGAAAGCATTTCTGCTCCCTTGAGGCTCACTGCGCTCAATTGGGCTTACAGGTCCGGGTGTTCCGTGTACCAGGGACATTGTAAGCAGGCATCGCGACCGTCCAAAGCAGTTGCATGGGTTGTTTTGGCATTGACTCGAGCCACAGCCGCCAGGGTTTGAAACACACACACGAAAGGAAGAACTCATCATCTGAAGTAGCTTGGGCTCTGCCAGAGCACGCCACGCAGCCAGGTGATTTTCCTATTGGTTGTCGTGCCAAGCTACCATAGCAGGCAATTCCACAGGTATACTGTGCAGAGTTCCAAACGAAAGCAGATAGCCCCTGTCGCCGAGGCGCAGCTGCCTAGGCGATAAAGCCCCAGGCACTGGTGCTCCTGAGGGCTGCGGGGACAGCCAGGTCTACGCCGGTGGCAGGAGGCTCTGGGCCTCAGTGCCCTGCCAGTGGGCCCTACTTGAGTATAGGTGCTCTTGCATGGGGTGGAGTCGGTCTCAGGTGGGCCCTCCCTCCACAGGCCTCTCCTGTCCCCTTGGCTGAAGCCGAGCCCGGCACTGGGGGTTGGTGCCTGCGCAGGAGCCTTGAGTCTCTGGACAGGCCCCGTGCCAGCTGGGACCTGAGCCCCAGCCCAGCTGCAAGCCCTGCGCTCAAGTTCCTTGGCCTTGCCCAGGTCAGCTAAGAGGGAGGAGAAGATGGTCGTCAGCACAGCGGGAAGCAATAGTGCCGACACCTGGCAGCGGGAGAAGCGCCTCCAACAGCCCCGTGGGATCTAAGCCCCCTCTGGCTCCAGCCGCCGCCCCAGCCAGGCCTCTCCCCGCCCCCCCACGGCCGAGCCAGGACCAAGGCACAGGCGCCCAAGCCCGCCGGGCAGGCCACGCCCCCAGCCGCCCCCGCCCCCGGGCGCCCGGCGCCCCGCCCCCGGCAGACTCGCCCCGCCCACGCCCCGCCCCGCCTCCGTTGCTCTGGAGACCGTGGCTGCCGGCGGGAGGGGCCTAAGGCCTGGAGGTGGAAGACAGTGGTGATGAGGGGGAGAATTCTCCACTCGGGAGTTGTCCCCAGTGGTAGTGGCGGGACACGTGCGGCCACTAGACATCCTGCCGAAACCCACCCAAGGCACTTCCCGGAGCGTGTCGACTGCCAGGAAAACTCACCCGCCGGGCTTAGGGGTTAGCGGGGTTCCCAAACGCACACATCGAGTGCCCGCAAGAGGCCACGGGAAGGAAAGGGGTCGCTGGCCTGCTAGGACCCTGCTGGGTGGGGGCTGTGCTGGAAGAGAACCTCTGCTATGGTGTCGTGGACTGTTGTTTTCTCCTCTAAGTCTGATGAAAAGAAGAGACAGAGGAAGGAAGCTCCAGGAACAAGCAAGCGGCTCCGGTGCGGAAACTCAGAGCCCAAACTACCACCGCTAGGGGCCGCGGTTGGGAAAGAATGGTTCCTTCCTGGGTTCCAAGGCAGGGGGAGGGGCAGGGCCCCTTGCAGAAGGGGCTGTGGGGGAGGGGACCCCTGGGCCAGTCTCTCCATCCGAGAGCGAGGGCTCACCTGGTCCAGGCCAAGAGTCTGCGTTGGGCCAGGCTGCCCCGGTCGGTCCCTCGGAAGAGGGGGCTTCCTCGCCAACCAAAGTCCCCGCGGCCTCGTCAAGCGGGGGCCTACCTAGGGCCGGCGTTGCCCTGCAGGTCTCTCCCACGCCAGTGGTCACAGACGTGCTGACTCCCATGGCCGTCACCTCCGCCGTTTTGGGACGGGAAAACCTGGCCTTTCCCACAGGTGGCCTGAGGGCTTCTGCCTTGGCCGCCTGCCAGGCCCGGAGAGGCCTGTCTCTCAGAGAGGAGAGGCTCACAGTCTTCCCCTTCCTCGTCAGTGTCCACTCTTGCTCTGTGTTTCTTCTCTGGGATGAGAGGGGCGGGCCCCTGAGCACCCAGGCGACTCTCAGACATCAGCGTGCCCTTTCTCCTCTCGCCCGACTTTGTGGTACCGTACGAATGAACATTGATCTTTTCTCCGGGTTCGGGGGACCCAAAACGAAGCTGCTTACCTGTTGGGTTGTGAGGCTTTTCAGGGGAAAGCATTTCTGCTCCCTTGAGGCTCACTGCGCTCAATTGGGCTTACAGGTCCGGGTGTTCCGTGTACCAGGGACATTGTAAGCAGGCATCGCGACCGTCCAAAGCAGTTGCATGGGTTGTTTTGGCATTGACTCGAGCCACAGCCGCCAGGGTTTGAAACACACACACGAAAGGAAGAACTCATCATCTGAAGTAGCTTGGGCTCTGCCAGAGCACGCCACGCAGCCAGGTGATTTTCCTATTGGTTGTCGTGCCAAGCTACCATAGCAGGCAATTCCACAGGTATACTGTGCAGAGTTCCAAACGAAAGCAGATAGCCCCTGTCGCCGAGGCGCAGCTGCCTAGGCGATAAAGCCCCAGGCACTGGTGCTCCTGAGGGCTGCGGGGACAGCCAGGTCTACGCCGGTGGCAGGAGGCTCTGGGCCTCAGTGCCCTGCCAGTGGGCCCTACTTGAGTATAGGTGCTCTTGCATGGGGTGGAGTCGGTCTCAGGTGGGCCCTCCCTCCACAGGCCTCTCCTGTCCCCTTGGCTGAAGCCGAGCCCGGCACTGGGGGTTGGTGGCTGCGCAGGAGCCTTGAGTCTCTGGACAGGCCCCGTGCCAGCTGGGACCTGAGCCCCAGCCCAGCTGCAAGCCCTGCGCTCAAGTTCCTTGGCCTTGCCCAGGTCAGCTAAGAGGGAGGAGAAGATGGTCGTCAGCACAGCGGGAAGCAATAGTGCCGACACCTGGCAGCGGGAGAAGCGCCTCCAACAGCCCCGTGGGATCTAAGCCCCCTCTGGCTCCAGCCGCCGCCCCAGCCAGGCCTCTCCCCGCCCCCCCACGGCCGAGCCAGGACCAAGGCACAGGCGCCCAAGCCCGCCGGGCAGGCCACGCCCCCAGCCGCCCCCGCCCCCGGGCGCCCGGCGCCCCGCCCCCGGCAGACTCGCCCCGCCCCCGGCAGACTCGCCCCGCCCACACCCCGCCCCGCCTCCGATGCTCTGGAGACCGTGGCTGCCGGCGGGAGGGGCCTAAGTCCTGGAGGTGGAAGACAGTGGTGATGAGGGGGAGAATTCTCCACTCGGGAGTTGTCCCCAGTGGTAGTGGCGGGACACGTGCGGCCACTAGACATCCTGCCGAAACCCACCCAAGGCACTTCCCGGAGCGTGTCGACTGCCAGGAAAACTCACCCGCCGGGCTTAGGGGTTAGCGGGGTTCCCAAACGCACACATCGAGTGCCCGCAAGAGGCCACGGGAAGGAAAGGGGTCGCTGGCCTGCTGGAACCCTGCTGGGTGGGGGCTGTGCTGGAAGAGAACCTCTGCTATGGTGTCGTGGACTGTTGTTTTCTCCTCTAAGTCTGATGAAAAGAAGAGACAGAGGAAGGAAGCTCCAGGAACAAGCAAGCGGCTCCGGTGCGGAAACTCAGAGCCCAAACTACCACCGCTAGGGGCCGCTGTTGGGAAAGAATGGTTCCTTCCTGGGTTCCAAGGCAGGGGGAGGGGCAGGGCCCCTTGCAGAAGGGGCTGTGGGGGAGGGGACCCCTGGGCCAGTCTCTCCATCCGAGAGCGAGGGCTCACCTGGTCCAGGCCAAGAGTCTGCGTTGGGCCAGGCTGCCCCGGTCGGTCCCTCGGAAGAGGGGGCTTCCTCGCCAACCAAAGTCCCCGCGGCCTCGTCAAGCGGGGGCCTACCTAGGGCCGGCGTTGCCCTGCAGGTCTCTCCCACGCCAATGGTCACAGACGTGCTGACTCCCATGGCCGTCACCTCCGCCGTTTTGGGACGGGAAAACCTGGCCTTTCCCACAGGTGGCCTGAGGGCTTCTGCCTTGGCCGCCTGCCAGGCCCGGAGAGGCCTGTCTCTCAGAGAGGAGAGGCTCACAGTCTTCCCCTTCCTCGTCAGTGTCCACTCTTGCTCTGTGTTTCTTCTCTGGGATGAGAGGGGCGGGCCCCTGAGCACCCAGGCGACTCTCAGACATCAGCGTGCCCTTTCTCCTCTCGCCCGACTTTGTGGTACCGTACGAATGAACATTGATCTTTTCTCCGGGTTCGGGGGACCCAAAACGAAGCTGCTTACCTGTTGGGTTGTGAGGCTTTTCAGGGGAAAGCATTTCTGCTCCCTTGAGGCTCACTGCGCTCAATTGGGCTTACAGGTCCGGGTGTTCCGTGTACCAGGGACATTGTAAGCAGGCATCGCGACCGTCCAAAGCAGTTGCATGGGTTGTTTTGGCATTGACTCGAGCCACAGCCGCCAGGGTTTGAAACACACACACGAAAGGAAGAACTCATCATCTGAAGTAGCTTGGGCTCTGCCAGAGCACGCCACGCAGCCAGGTGATTTTCCTATTGGTTGTCGTGCCAAGCTACCATAGCAGGCAATTCCACAGGTATACTGTGCAGAGTTCCAAACGAAAGCAGATAGCCCCTGTCGCCGAGGCGCAGCTGCCTAGGCGATAAAGCCCCAGGCACTGGTGCTCCTGAGGGCTGCGGGGACAGCCAGGTCTACGCCGGTGGCAGGAGGCTCTGGGCCTCAGTGCCCTGCCAGTGGGCCCTACTTGAGTATAGGTGCTCTTGCATGGGGTGGAGTCGGTCTCAGGTGGGCCCTCCCTCCACAGGCCTCTCCTGTCCCCTTGGCTGAAGCCGAGCCCGGCACTGGGGGTTGGTGGCTGCGCAGGAGCCTTGAGTCTCTGGACAGGCCCCGTGCCAGCTGGGACCTGAGCCCCAGCCCAGCTGCAAGCCCTGCGCTCAAGTTCCTTGGCCTTGCCCAGGTCAGCTAAGAGGGAGGAGAAGATGGTCGTCAGCACAGCGGGAAGCAATAGTGCCGACACCTGGCAGCGGGAGAAGCGCCTCCAACAGCCCCGTGGGATCTAAGCCCCCTCTGGCTCCAGCCGCCGCCCCAGCCAGGCCTCTCCCCGCCCCCCCACGGCCGAGCCAGGACCAAGGCACAGGCGCCCAAGCCCGCCGGGCAGGCCACGCCCCCAGCCACCCCCGCCCCCGGGCGCCCGGCGCCCCGCCCCCGGCAGACTCGCCCCGCCCACGCCCCGCCCCGCCTCCGTTGCTCTGGAGACCGTGGCTGCCGGCGGGAGGGGCCTAAGGCCTGGAGGTGGAAGACAGTGGTGATGAGGGGGAGAATTCTCCACTCGGGAGTTGTCCCCAGTGGTAGTGGCGGGACACGTGCGGCCACTAGACATCCTGCCGAAACCCACCCAAGGCACTCCCCGGAGCGTGTCGACTGCCAGGAAAACTCACCCGCCGGGCTTAGGGGTTAGCGGGGTTCCCAAACGCACACATCGAGTGCCCGCAAGAGGCCACGGGAAGGAAAGGGGTCGCTGGCCTGCTAGGACCCTGCTGGGTGGGGGCTGTGCTGGAAGAGAACCTCTGCTATGGTGTCGTGGACTGTTGTTTTCTCCTCTAAGTCTGATGAAAAGAAGAGACAGAGGAAGGAAGCTCCAGGAACAAGCAAGCGGCTCCGGTGCGGAAACTCAGAGCCCAAACTACCACCGCTAGGGGCCGCGGTTGGGAAAGAATGGTTCCTTCCTGGGTTCCAAGGCAGGGGGAGGGGCAGGGCCCCATGCAGAAGGGGCTGTGGGGGAGGGGACCCCTGGGCCAGTCCCGGGACTGGGCTGAGACCCTCTCTCCATCCGAGAGCGAGGGCTCACCTGGTCCAGGCCAAGAGTCTGCGTTGGGCCAGGCTGCCCCGGTCGGTCCCTCGGAAGAGGGGGCTTCCTCGCCAACCAAAGTCCCCGCGGCCTCGTCAAGCGGGGGCCTACCTAGGGCCGGCGTTGCCCTGCAGGTCTCTCCCACGCCAATGGTCACAGACGTGCTGACTCCCATGGCCGTCACCTCCGCCGTTTTGGGACGGGAAAACCTGGCCTTTCCCACAGGTGGCCTGAGGGCTTCTGCCTTGGCCGCCTGCCAGGCCCGGAGAGGCCTGTCTCTCAGAGAGGAGAGGCTCACAGTCTTCCCCTTCCTCGTCAGTGTCCACTCTTGCTCTGTGTTTCTTCTCTGGGATGAGAGGGGCGGGCCCCTGAGCACCCAGGCGACTCTCAGACATCAGCGTGCCCTTTCTCCTCTCGCCCGACTTTGTGGTACCGTACGAATGAACATTGATCTTTTCTCCGGGTTCGGGGGACCCAAAACGAAGCTGCTTACCTGTTGGGTTGTGAGGCTTTTCAGGGGAAAGCATTTCTGCTCCCTTGAGGCTCACTGCGCTCAATTGGGCTTACAGGTCCGGGTGTTCCGTGTACCAGGGACATTGTAAGCAGGCATCGCGACCGTCCAAAGCAGTTGCATGGGTTGTTTTGGCATTGACTCGAGCCACAGCCGCCAGGGTTTGAAACACACACACGAAAGGAAGAACTCATCATCTGAAGTAGCTTGGGCTCTGCCAGAGCACGCCACGCAGCCAGGTGATTTTCCTATTGGTTGTCGTGCCAAGCTACCATAGCAGGCAATTCCACAGGTATACTGTGCAGAGTTCCAAACGAAAGCAGATAGCCCCTGTCGCCGAGGCGCAGCTGCCTAGGCGATAAAGCCCCAGGCACTGGTGCTCCTGAGGGCTGCGGGGACAGCCAGGTCTACGCCGGTGGCAGGAGGCTCTGGGCCTCAGTGCCCTGCCAGTGGGCCCTACTTGAGTATAGGTGCTCTTGCATGGGGTGGAGTCGGTCTCAGGTGGGCCCTCCCTCCACAGGCCTCTCCTGTCCCCTTGGCTGAAGCCGAGCCCGGCACTGGGGGTTGGTGGCTGCGCAGGAGCCTTGAGTCTCTGGACAGGCCCCGTGCCAGCTGGGACCTGAGCCCCAGCCCAGCTGCAAGCCCTGCGCTCAAGTTCCTTGGCCTTGCCCAGGTCAGCTAAGAGGGAGGAGAAGATGGTCGTCAGCACAGCGGGAAGCAATAGTGCCGACACCTGGCAGCGGGAGAAGCGCCTCCAACAGCCCCGTGGGATCTAAGCCCCCTCTGGCTCCAGCCGCCGCCCCAGCCAGGCCTCTCCCCGCCCCCCCACGGCCGAGCCAGGACCAAGGCACAGGCGCCCAAGCCCGCCGGGCAGGCCACGCCCCCAGCCGCCCCCGCCCCCGGGCGCCCGGCGCCCCGCCCCCGGCAGACTCGCCCCGCCCACGCCCCGCCCCGCCTCCGTTGCTCTGGAGACCGTGGCTGCCGGCGGGAGGGGCCTAAGGCCTGGAGGTGGAAGACAGTGGTGATGAGGGGGAGAATTCTCCACTCGGGAGTTGTCCCCAGTGGTAGTGGCGGGACACGTGCGGCCACTAGACATCCTGCCGAAACCCACCCAAGGCACTTCCCGGAGCGTGTCGACTGCCAGGAAAACTCACCCGCCGGGCTTAGGGGTTAGCGGGGTTCCCAAACGCACACATTGAGTGCCCGCAAGAGGCCACGGGAAGGAAAGGGGTCGCTGGCCTGCTAGGACCCTGCTGGGTGGGGGCTGTGCTGGAAGAGAACCTCTGCTATGGTGTCGTGGACTGTTGTTTTCTCCTCTAAGTCTGATGAAAAGAAGAGACAGAGGAAGGAAGCTCCAGGAACAAGCAAGCGGCTCCGGTGCGGAAACTCAGAGCCCAAACTACCACCGCTAGGGGCCGCGGTTGGGAAAGAATGGTTCCTTCCTGGGTTCCAAGGCAGGGGGAGGGGCAGGGCCCCATGCAGAAGGGGCTGTGGGGGAGGGGACCCCTGGGCCAGTCCCGGGACTGGGCTGAGACCCTCTCTCCATCCGAGAGCGAGGGCTCACCTGGTCCAGGCCAAGAGTCTGCGTTGGGCCAGGCTGCCCCGGTCGGTCCCTCGGAAGAGGGGGCTTCCTCGCCAACCAAAGTCCCCGCGGCCTCGTCAAGCGGGGGCCTACCTAGGGCCGGCGTTGCCCTGCAGGTCTCTCCCACGCCAATGGTCACAGACGTGCTGACTCCCATGGCCGTCACCTCCGCCGTTTTGGGACGGGAAAACCTGGCCTTTCCCACAGGTGGCCTGAGGGCTTCTGCCTTGGCCGCCTGCCAGGCCCGGAGAGGCCTGTCTCTCAGAGAGGAGAGGCTCACAGTCTTCCCCTTCCTCGTCAGTGTCCACTCTTGCTCTGTGTTTCTTCTCTGGGATGAGAGGGGCGGGCCCCTGAGCACCCAGGCGACTCTCAGACATCAGCGTGCCCTTTCTCCTCTCGCCCGACTTTGTGGTACCGTACGAATGAACATTGATCTTTTCTCCGGGTTCGGGGGACCCAAAACGAAGCTGCTTACCTGTTGGGTTGTGAGGCTTTTCAGGGGAAAGCATTTCTGCTCCCTTGAGGCTCACTGCGCTCAATTGGGCTTACAGGTCCGGGTGTTCCGTGTACCAGGGACATTGTAAGCAGGCATCGCGACCGTCCAAAGCAGTTGCATGGGTTGTTTTGGCATTGACTCGAGCCACAGCCGCCAGGGTTTGAAACACACACACGAAAGGAAGAACTCATCATCTGAAGTAGCTTGGGCTCTGCCAGAGCACGCCACGCAGCCAGGTGATTTTCCTATTGGTTGTCGTGCCAAGCTACCATAGCAGGCAATTCCACAGGTATACTGTGCAGAGTTCCAAACGAAAGCAGATAGCCCCTGTCGCCGAGGCGCAGCTGCCTAGGCGATAAAGCCCCAGGCACTGGTGCTCCTGAGGGCTGCGGGGACAGCCAGGTCTACGCCGGTGGCAGGAGGCTCTGGGCCTCAGTGCCCTGCCAGTGGGCCCTACTTGAGTATAGGTGCTCTTGCATGGGGTGGAGTCGGTCTCAGGTGGGCCCTCCCTCCACAGGCCTCTCCTGTCCCCTTGGCTGAAGCCGAGCCCGGCACTGGGGGTTGGTGCCTGCGCAGGAGCCTTGAGTCTCTGGACAGGCCCCGTGCCAGCTGGGACCTGAGCCCCAGCCCAGCTGCAAGCCCTGCGCTCAAGTTCCTTGGCCTTGCCCAGGTCAGCTAAGAGGGAGGAGAAGATGGTCGTCAGCACAGCGGGAAGCAATAGTGCCGACACCTGGCAGCGGGAGAAGCGCCTCCAACAGCCCCGTGGGATCTAAGCCCCCTCTGGCTCCAGCCGCCGCCCCAGCCAGGCCTCTCCCCGCCCCCCCACGGCCGAGCCAGGACCAAGGCACAGGCGCCCAAGCCCGCCGGGCAGGCCACGCCCCCAGCCGCCCCCGCCCCCGGGCGCCCGGCGCCCCGCCCCCGGCAGACTCGCCCCGCCCACGCCCCGCCCCGCCTCCGTTGCTCTGGAGACCGTGGCTGCCGGCGGGAGGGGCCTAAGGCCTGGAGGTGGAAGACAGTGGTGATGAGGGGGAGAATTCTCCACTCGGGAGTTGTCCCCAGTGGTAGTGGCGGGACACGTGCGGCCACTAGACATCCTGCCGAAACCCACCCAAGGCACTTCCCGGAGCGTGTCGACTGCCAGGAAAACTCACCCGCCGGGCTTAGGGGTTAGCGGGGTTCCCAAACGCACACATCGAGTGCCCGCAAGAGGCCACGGGAAGGAAAGGGGTCGCTGGCCTGCTAGGACCCTGCTGGGTGGGGGCTGTGCTGGAAGAGAACCTCTGCTATGGTGTCGTGGACTGTTGTTTTCTCCTCTAAGTCTGATGAAAAGAAGAGACAGAGGAAGGAAGCTCCAGGAACAAGCAAGCGGCTCCGGTGCGGAAACTCAGAGCCCAAACTACCACCGCTAGGGGCCGCGGTTGGGAAAGAATGGTTCCTTCCTGGGTTCCAAGGCAGGGGGAGGGGCAGGGCCCCTTGCAGAAGGGGCTGTGGGGGAGGGGACCCCTGGGCCAGTCTCTCCATCCGAGAGCGAGGGCTCACCTGGTCCAGGCCAAGAGTCTGCGTTGGGCCAGGCTGCCCCGGTCGGTCCCTCGGAAGAGGGGGCTTCCTCGCCAACCAAAGTCCCCGCGGCCTCGTCAAGCGGGGGCCTACCTAGGGCCGGCGTTGCCCTGCAGGTCTCTCCCACGCCAGTGGTCACAGACGTGCTGACTCCCATGGCCGTCACCTCCGCCGTTTTGGGACGGGAAAACCTGGCCTTTCCCACAGGTGGCCTGAGGGCTTCTGCCTTGGCCGCCTGCCAGGCCCGGAGAGGCCTGTCTCTCAGAGAGGAGAGGCTCACAGTCTTCCCCTTCCTCGTCAGTGTCCACTCTTGCTCTGTGTTTCTTCTCTGGGATGAGAGGGGCGGGCCCCTGAGCACCCAGGCGACTCTCAGACATCAGCGTGCCCTTTCTCCTCTCGCCCGACTTTGTGGTACCGTACGAATGAACATTGATCTTTTCTCCGGGTTCGGGGGACCCAAAACGAAGCTGCTTACCTGTTGGGTTGTGAGGCTTTTCAGGGGAAAGCATTTCTGCTCCCTTGAGGCTCACTGCGCTCAATTGGGCTTACAGGTCCGGGTGTTCCGTGTACCAGGGACATTGTAAGCAGGCATCGCGACCGTCCAAAGCAGTTGCATGGGTTGTTTTGGCATTGACTCGAGCCACAGCCGCCAGGGTTTGAAACACACACACGAAAGGAAGAACTCATCATCTGAAGTAGCTTGGGCTCTGCCAGAGCACGCCACGCAGCCAGGTGATTTTCCTATTGGTTGTCGTGCCAAGCTACCATAGCAGGCAATTCCACAGGTATACTGTGCAGAGTTCCAAACGAAAGCAGATAGCCCCTGTCGCCGAGGCGCAGCTGCCTAGGCGATAAAGCCCCAGGCACTGGTGCTCCTGAGGGCTGCGGGGACAGCCAGGTCTACGCCGGTGGCAGGAGGCTCTGGGCCTCAGTGCCCTGCCAGTGGGCCCTACTTGAGTATAGGTGCTCTTGCATGGGGTGGAGTCGGTCTCAGGTGGGCCCTCCCTCCACAGGCCTCTCCTGTCCCCTTGGCTGAAGCCGAGCCCGGCACTGGGGGTTGGTGCCTGCGCAGGAGCCTTGAGTCTCTGGACAGGCCCCGTGCCAGCTGGGACCTGAGCCCCAGCCCAGCTGCAAGCCCTGCGCTCAAGTTCCTTGGCCTTGCCCAGGTCAGCTAAGAGGGAGGAGAAGATGGTCGTCAGCACAGCGGGAAGCAATAGTGCCGACACCTGGCAGCGGGAGAAGCGCCTCCAACAGCCCCGTGGGATCTAAGCCCCCTCTGGCTCCAGCCGCCGCCCCAGCCAGGCCTCTCCCCGCCCCCCCACGGCCGAGCCAGGACCAAGGCACAGGCGCCCAAGCCCGCCGGGCAGGCCACGCCCCCAGCCGCCCCCGCCCCCGGGCGCCCGGCGCCCCGCCCCCGGCAGACTCGCCCCGCCCCCGGCAGACTCGCCCCGCCCACACCCCGCCCCGCCTCCGATGCTCTGGAGACCGTGGCTGCCGGCGGGAGGGGCCTAAGTCCTGGAGGTGGAAGACAGTGGTGATGAGGGGGAGAATTCTCCACTCGGGAGTTGTCCCCAGTGGTAGTGGCGGGACACGTGCGGCCACTAGACATCCTGCCGAAACCCACCCAAGGCACTTCCCGGAGCGTGTCGACTGCCAGGAAAACTCACCCGCCGGGCTTAGGGGTTAGCGGGGTTCCCAAACGCACACATCGAGTGCCCGCAAGAGGCCACGGGAAGGAAAGGGGTCGCTGGCCTGCTGGAACCCTGCTGGGTGGGGGCTGTGCTGGAAGAGAACCTCTGCTATGGTGTCGTGGACTGTTGTTTTCTCCTCTAAGTCTGATGAAAAGAAGAGACAGAGGAAGGAAGCTCCAGGAACAAGCAAGCGGCTCCGGTGCGGAAACTCAGAGCCCAAACTACCACCGCTAGGGGCCGCTGTTGGGAAAGAATGGTTCCTTCCTGGGTTCCAAGGCAGGGGGAGGGGCAGGGCCCCTTGCAGAAGGGGCTGTGGGGGAGGGGACCCCTGGGCCAGTCTCTCCATCCGAGAGCGAGGGCTCACCTGGTCCAGGCCAAGAGTCTGCGTTGGGCCAGGCTGCCCCGGTCGGTCCCTCGGAAGAGGGGGCTTCCTCGCCAACCAAAGTCCCCGCGGCCTCGTCAAGCGGGGGCCTACCTAGGGCCGGCGTTGCCCTGCAGGTCTCTCCCACGCCAATGGTCACAGACGTGCTGACTCCCATGGCCGTCACCTCCGCCGTTTTGGGACGGGAAAACCTGGCCTTTCCCACAGGTGGCCTGAGGGCTTCTGCCTTGGCCGCCTGCCAGGCCCGGAGAGGCCTGTCTCTCAGAGAGGAGAGGCTCACAGTCTTCCCCTTCCTCGTCAGTGTCCACTCTTGCTCTGTGTTTCTTCTCTGGGATGAGAGGGGCGGGCCCCTGAGCACCCAGGCGACTCTCAGACATCAGCGTGCCCTTTCTCCTCTCGCCCGACTTTGTGGTACCGTACGAATGAACATTGATCTTTTCTCCGGGTTCGGGGGACCCAAAACGAAGCTGCTTACCTGTTGGGTTGTGAGGCTTTTCAGGGGAAAGCATTTCTGCTCCCTTGAGGCTCACTGCGCTCAATTGGGCTTACAGGTCCGGGTGTTCCGTGTACCAGGGACATTGTAAGCAGGCATCGCGACCGTCCAAAGCAGTTGCATGGGTTGTTTTGGCATTGACTCGAGCCACAGCCGCCAGGGTTTGAAACACACACACGAAAGGAAGAACTCATCATCTGAAGTAGCTTGGGCTCTGCCAGAGCACGCCACGCAGCCAGGTGATTTTCCTATTGGTTGTCGTGCCAAGCTACCATAGCAGGCAATTCCACAGGTATACTGTGCAGAGTTCCAAACGAAAGCAGATAGCCCCTGTCGCCGAGGCGCAGCTGCCTAGGCGATAAAGCCCCAGGCACTGGTGCTCCTGAGGGCTGCGGGGACAGCCAGGTCTACGCCGGTGGCAGGAGGCTCTGGGCCTCAGTGCCCTGCCAGTGGGCCCTACTTGAGTATAGGTGCTCTTGCATGGGGTGGAGTCGGTCTCAGGTGGGCCCTCCCTCCACAGGCCTCTCCTGTCCCCTTGGCTGAAGCCGAGCCCGGCACTGGGGGTTGGTGGCTGCGCAGGAGCCTTGAGTCTCTGGACAGGCCCCGTGCCAGCTGGGACCTGAGCCCCAGCCCAGCTGCAAGCCCTGCGCTCAAGTTCCTTGGCCTTGCCCAGGTCAGCTAAGAGGGAGGAGAAGATGGTCGTCAGCACAGCGGGAAGCAATAGTGCCGACACCTGGCAGCGGGAGAAGCGCCTCCAACAGCCCCGTGGGATCTAAGCCCCCTCTGGCTCCAGCCGCCGCCCCAGCCAGGCCTCTCCCCGCCCCCCCACGGCCGAGCCAGGACCAAGGCACAGGCGCCCAAGCCCGCCGGGCAGGCCACGCCCCCAGCCACCCCCGCCCCCGGGCGCCCGGCGCCCCGCCCCCGGCAGACTCGCCCCGCCCACGCCCCGCCCCGCCTCCGTTGCTCTGGAGACCGTGGCTGCCGGCGGGAGGGGCCTAAGGCCTGGAGGTGGAAGACAGTGGTGATGAGGGGGAGAATTCTCCACTCGGGAGTTGTCCCCAGTGGTAGTGGCGGGACACGTGCGGCCACTAGACATCCTGCCGAAACCCACCCAAGGCACTCCCCGGAGCGTGTCGACTGCCAGGAAAACTCACCCGCCGGGCTTAGGGGTTAGCGGGGTTCCCAAACGCACACATCGAGTGCCCGCAAGAGGCCACGGGAAGGAAAGGGGTCGCTGGCCTGCTAGGACCCTGCTGGGTGGGGGCTGTGCTGGAAGAGAACCTCTGCTATGGTGTCGTGGACTGTTGTTTTCTCCTCTAAGTCTGATGAAAAGAAGAGACAGAGGAAGGAAGCTCCAGGAACAAGCAAGCGGCTCCGGTGCGGAAACTCAGAGCCCAAACTACCACCGCTAGGGGCCGCGGTTGGGAAAGAATGGTTCCTTCCTGGGTTCCAAGGCAGGGGGAGGGGCAGGGCCCCATGCAGAAGGGGCTGTGGGGGAGGGGACCCCTGGGCCAGTCCCGGGACTGGGCTGAGACCCTCTCTCCATCCGAGAGCGAGGGCTCACCTGGTCCAGGCCAAGAGTCTGCGTTGGGCCAGGCTGCCCCGGTCGGTCCCTCGGAAGAGGGGGCTTCCTCGCCAACCAAAGTCCCCGCGGCCTCGTCAAGCGGGGGCCTACCTAGGGCCGGCGTTGCCCTGCAGGTCTCTCCCACGCCAATGGTCACAGACGTGCTGACTCCCATGGCCGTCACCTCCGCCGTTTTGGGACGGGAAAACCTGGCCTTTCCCACAGGTGGCCTGAGGGCTTCTGCCTTGGCCGCCTGCCAGGCCCGGAGAGGCCTGTCTCTCAGAGAGGAGAGGCTCACAGTCTTCCCCTTCCTCGTCAGTGTCCACTCTTGCTCTGTGTTTCTTCTCTGGGATGAGAGGGGCGGGCCCCTGAGCACCCAGGCGACTCTCAGACATCAGCGTGCCCTTTCTCCTCTCGCCCGACTTTGTGGTACCGTACGAATGAACATTGATCTTTTCTCCGGGTTCGGGGGACCCAAAACGAAGCTGCTTACCTGTTGGGTTGTGAGGCTTTTCAGGGGAAAGCATTTCTGCTCCCTTGAGGCTCACTGCGCTCAATTGGGCTTACAGGTCCGGGTGTTCCGTGTACCAGGGACATTGTAAGCAGGCATCGCGACCGTCCAAAGCAGTTGCATGGGTTGTTTTGGCATTGACTCGAGCCACAGCCGCCAGGGTTTGAAACACACACACGAAAGGAAGAACTCATCATCTGAAGTAGCTTGGGCTCTGCCAGAGCACGCCACGCAGCCAGGTGATTTTCCTATTGGTTGTCGTGCCAAGCTACCATAGCAGGCAATTCCACAGGTATACTGTGCAGAGTTCCAAACGAAAGCAGATAGCCCCTGTCGCCGAGGCGCAGCTGCCTAGGCGATAAAGCCCCAGGCACTGGTGCTCCTGAGGGCTGCGGGGACAGCCAGGTCTACGCCGGTGGCAGGAGGCTCTGGGCCTCAGTGCCCTGCCAGTGGGCCCTACTTGAGTATAGGTGCTCTTGCATGGGGTGGAGTCGGTCTCAGGTGGGCCCTCCCTCCACAGGCCTCTCCTGTCCCCTTGGCTGAAGCCGAGCCCGGCACTGGGGGTTGGTGGCTGCGCAGGAGCCTTGAGTCTCTGGACAGGCCCCGTGCCAGCTGGGACCTGAGCCCCAGCCCAGCTGCAAGCCCTGCGCTCAAGTTCCTTGGCCTTGCCCAGGTCAGCTAAGAGGGAGGAGAAGATGGTCGTCAGCACAGCGGGAAGCAATAGTGCCGACACCTGGCAGCGGGAGAAGCGCCTCCAACAGCCCCGTGGGATCTAAGCCCCCTCTGGCTCCAGCCGCCGCCCCAGCCAGGCCTCTCCCCGCCCCCCCACGGCCGAGCCAGGACCAAGGCACAGGCGCCCAAGCCCGCCGGGCAGGCCACGCCCCCAGCCGCCCCCGCCCCCGGGCGCCCGGCGCCCCGCCCCCGGCAGACTCGCCCCGCCCACGCCCCGCCCCGCCTCCGTTGCTCTGGAGACCGTGGCTGCCGGCGGGAGGGGCCTAAGGCCTGGAGGTGGAAGACAGTGGTGATGAGGGGGAGAATTCTCCACTCGGGAGTTGTCCCCAGTGGTAGTGGCGGGACACGTGCGGCCACTAGACATCCTGCCGAAACCCACCCAAGGCACTTCCCGGAGCGTGTCGACTGCCAGGAAAACTCACCCGCCGGGCTTAGGGGTTAGCGGGGTTCCCAAACGCACACATTGAGTGCCCGCAAGAGGCCACGGGAAGGAAAGGGGTCGCTGGCCTGCTAGGACCCTGCTGGGTGGGGGCTGTGCTGGAAGAGAACCTCTGCTATGGTGTCGTGGACTGTTGTTTTCTCCTCTAAGTCTGATGAAAAGAAGAGACAGAGGAAGGAAGCTCCAGGAACAAGCAAGCGGCTCCGGTGCGGAAACTCAGAGCCCAAACTACCACCGCTAGGGGCCGCGGTTGGGAAAGAATGGTTCCTTCCTGGGTTCCAAGGCAGGGGGAGGGGCAGGGCCCCATGCAGAAGGGGCTGTGGGGGAGGGGACCCCTGGGCCAGTCCCGGGACTGGGCTGAGACCCTCTCTCCATCCGAGAGCGAGGGCTCACCTGGTCCAGGCCAAGAGTCTGCGTTGGGCCAGGCTGCCCCGGTCGGTCCCTCGGAAGAGGGGGCTTCCTCGCCAACCAAAGTCCCCGCGGCCTCGTCAAGCGGGGGCCTACCTAGGGCCGGCGTTGCCCTGCAGGTCTCTCCCACGCCAATGGTCACAGACGTGCTGACTCCCATGGCCGTCACCTCCGCCGTTTTGGGACGGGAAAACCTGGCCTTTCCCACAGGTGGCCTGAGGGCTTCTGCCTTGGCCGCCTGCCAGGCCCGGAGAGGCCTGTCTCTCAGAGAGGAGAGGCTCACAGTCTTCCCCTTCCTCGTCAGTGTCCACTCTTGCTCTGTGTTTCTTCTCTGGGATGAGAGGGGCGGGCCCCTGAGCACCCAGGCGACTCTCAGACATCAGCGTGCCCTTTCTCCTCTCGCCCGACTTTGTGGTACCGTACGAATGAACATTGATCTTTTCTCCGGGTTCGGGGGACCCAAAACGAAGCTGCTTACCTGTTGGGTTGTGAGGCTTTTCAGGGGAAAGCATTTCTGCTCCCTTGAGGCTCACTGCGCTCAATTGGGCTTACAGGTCCGGGTGTTCCGTGTACCAGGGACATTGTAAGCAGGCATCGCGACCGTCCAAAGCAGTTGCATGGGTTGTTTTGGCATTGACTCGAGCCACAGCCGCCAGGGTTTGAAACACACACACGAAAGGAAGAACTCATCATCTGAAGTAGCTTGGGCTCTGCCAGAGCACGCCACGCAGCCAGGTGATTTTCCTATTGGTTGTCGTGCCAAGCTACCATAGCAGGCAATTCCACAGGTATACTGTGCAGAGTTCCAAACGAAAGCAGATAGCCCCTGTCGCCGAGGCGCAGCTGCCTAGGCGATAAAGCCCCAGGCACTGGTGCTCCTGAGGGCTGCGGGGACAGCCAGGTCTACGCCGGTGGCAGGAGGCTCTGGGCCTCAGTGCCCTGCCAGTGGGCCCTACTTGAGTATAGGTGCTCTTGCATGGGGTGGAGTCGGTCTCAGGTGGGCCCTCCCTCCACAGGCCTCTCCTGTCCCCTTGGCTGAAGCCGAGCCCGGCACTGGGGGTTGGTGGCTGCGCAGGAGCCTTGAGTCTCTGGACAGGCCCCGTGCCAGCTGGGACCTGAGCCCCAGCCCAGCTGCAAGCCCTGCGCTCAAGTTCCTTGGCCTTGCCCAGGTCAGCTAAGAGGGAGGAGAAGATGGTCGTCAGCACAGCGGGAAGCAATAGTGCCGACACCTGGCAGCGGGAGAAGCGCCTCCAACAGCCCCGTGGGATCTAAGCCCCCTCTGGCTCCAGCCGCCGCCCCAGCCAGGCCTCTCCCCGCCCCCCCACGGCCGAGCCAGGACCAAGGCACAGGCGCCCAAGCCCGCCGGGCAGGCCACGCCCCCAGCCGCCCCCGCCCCCGGGCGCCCGGCGCCCCGCCCCCGGCAGACTCGCCCCGCCCACGCCCCGCCCCGCCTCCGTTGCTCTGGAGACCGTGGCTGCCGGCGGGAGGGGCCTAAGGCCTGGAGGTGGAAGACAGTGGTGATGAGGGGGAGAATTCTCCACTCGGGAGTTGTCCCCAGTGGTAGTGGCGGGACACGTGCGGCCACTAGACATCCTGCCGAAACCCACCCAAGGCACTTCCCGGAGCGTGTCGACTGCCAGGAAAACTCACCCGCCGGGCTTAGGGGTTAGCGGGGTTCGAAAACGCACACATCGAGTGCCCGCAAGAGGCCACGGGAAGGAAAGGGGTCGCTGGCCTGCTAGGACCCTGCTGGGTGGGGGCTGTGCTGGAAGAGAACCTCTGCTATGGTGTCGTGGACTGTTGTTTTCTCCTCTAAGTCTGATGAAAAGAAGAGACAGAGGAAGGAAGCTCCAGGAACAAGCAAGCGGCTCCGGTGCGGAAACTCAGAGCCCAAACTACCACCGCTAGGGGCCGCGGTTGGGAAAGAATGGTTCCTTCCTGGGTTCCAAGGCAGGGGGAGGGGCAGGGCCCCATGCAGAAGGGGCTGTGGGGGAGGGGACCCCTGGGCCAGTCCCGGGACTGGGCTGAGACCCTCTCTCCATCCGAGAGCGAGGGCTCACCTGGTCCAGGCCAAGAGTCTGCGTTGGGCCAGGCTGCCCCGGTCGGTCCCTCGGAAGAGGGGGCTTCCTCGCCAACCAAAGTCCCCGCGGCCTCGTCAAGCGGGGGCCTACCTAGGGCCGGCGTTGCCCTGCAGGTCTCTCCCACGCCAATGGTCACAGACGTGCTGACTCCCATGGCCGTCACCTCCGCCGTTTTGGGACGGGAAAACCTGGCCTTTCCCACAGGTGGCCTGAGGGCTTCTGCCTTGGCCGCCTGCCAGGCCCGGAGAGGCCTGTCTCTCAGAGAGGAGAGGCTCACAGTCTTCCCCTTCCTCGTCAGTGTCCACTCTTGCTCTGTGTTTCTTCTCTGGGATGAGAGGGGCGGGCCCCTGAGCACCCAGGCGACTCTCAGACATCAGCGTGCCCTTTCTCCTCTCGCCCGACTTTGTGGTACCGTACGAATGAACATTGATCTTTTCTCCGGGTTCGGGGGACCCAAAACGAAGCTGCTTACCTGTTGGGTTGTGAGGCTTTTCAGGGGAAAGCATTTCTGCTCCCTTGAGGCTCACTGCGCTCAATTGGGCTTACAGGTCCGGGTGTTCCGTGTACCAGGGACATTGTAAGCAGGCATCGCGACCGTCCAAAGCAGTTGCATGGGTTGTTTTGGCATTGACTCGAGCCACAGCCGCCAGGGTTTGAAACACACACACGAAAGGAAGAACTCATCATCTGAAGTAGCTTGGGCTCTGCCAGAGCACGCCACGCAGCCAGGTGATTTTCCTATTGGTTGTCGTGCCAAGCTACCATAGCAGGCAATTCCACAGGTATACTGTGCAGAGTTCCAAACGAAAGCAGATAGCCCCTGTCGCCGAGGCGCAGCTGCCTAGGCGATAAAGCCCCAGGCACTGGTGCTCCTGAGGGCTGCGGGGACAGCCAGGTCTACGCCGGTGGCAGGAGGCTCTGGGCCTCAGTGCCCTGCCAGTGGGCCCTACTTGAGTATAGGTGCTCTTGCATGGGGTGGAGTCGGTCTCAGGTGGGCCCTCCCTCCACAGGCCTCTCCTGTCCCCTTGGCTGAAGCCGAGCCCGGCACTGGGGGTTGGTGCCTGCGCAGGAGCCTTGAGTCTCTGGACAGGCCCCGTGCCAGCTGGGACCTGAACCCCAGCCCAGCTGCAAGCCCTGCGCTCAAGTTCCTTGGCCTTGCCCAGGTCAGCTAAGAGGGAGGAGAAGATGGTCGTCAGCACAGCGGGAAGCAATAGTACCGACACCTGGCAGCGGGAGAAGCGCCTCCAACAGCCCCGTGGGATCTAAGCCCCCTCTGGCTCCAGCCGCCGCCCCAGCCAGGCCTCTCCCCGCCCCCCCACGGCCGAGCCAGGACCAAGGCACAGGCGCCCAAGCCCGCCGGGCAGGCCACGCCCCCAGCCGCCCCCGCCCCCGGGCGCCCGGCGCCCCGCCCCCGGCAGACTCGCCCCGACCCCGGCAGATTCGCCCCGCCCACACCCCGCCCCGCCTCCGTTGCTCTGGAGACCGTGGCTGCCGGCGGGAGGGGCCTAAGTCCTGGAGGTGGAAGACAGTGGTGATGAGGGGGAGAATTCTCCACTCGGGAGTTGTCCCCAGTGGTAGTGGCGGGACACGTGCGGCCACTAGACATCCTGCCGAAACCCACCCAAGGCACTTCCCGGAGCGTGTCGACTGCCAGGAAAACTCACCCGCCGGGCTTAGGGGTTAGCGGGGTTCCCAAACGCACACATCGAGTGCCCGCAAGAGGCCACGGGAAGGAAAGGGGTCGCTGGCCTGCTGGAACCCTGCTGGGTGGGGGCTGTGCTGGAAGAGAACCTCTGCTATGGTGTCGTGGACTGTTGTTTTCTCCTCTAAGTCTGATGAAAAGAAGAGACAGAGGAAGGAAGCTCCAGGAACAAGCAAGCGGCTCCGGTGCGGAAACTCAGAGCCCAAACTACCACCGCTAGGGGCCGCTGTTGGGAAAGAATGGTTCCTTCCTGGGTTCCAAGGCAGGGGGAGGGGCAGGGCCCCTTGCAGAAGGGGCTGTGGGGGAGGGGACCCCTGGGCCAGTCTCTCCATCCGAGAGCGAGGGCTCACCTGGTCCAGGCCAAGAGTCTGCGTTGGGCCAGGCTGCCCCGGTCGGTCCCTCGGAAGAGGGGGCTTCCTCGCCAACCAAAGTCCCCGCGGCCTCGTCAAGCGGGGGCCTACCTAGGGCCGGCGTTGCCCTGCAGGTCTCTCCCACGCCAATGGTCACAGACGTGCTGACTCCCATGGCCGTCACCTCCGCCGTTTTGGGACGGGAAAACCTGGCCTTTCCCACAGGTGGCCTGAGGGCTTCTGCCTTGGCCGCCTGCCAGGCCCGGAGAGGCCTGTCTCTCAGAGAGGAGAGGCTCACAGTCTTCCCCTTCCTCGTCAGTGTCCACTCTTGCTCTGTGTTTCTTCTCTGGGATGAGAGGGTCGGGCCCCTGAGCACCCAGGCGACTCTCAGACATCAGCGTGCCCTTTCTCCTCTCGCCCGACTTTGTGGTACCGTACGAATGAACATTGATCTTTTCTCCGGGTTCGGGGGACCCAAAACGAAGCTGCTTACCTGTTGGGTTGTGAGGCTTTTCAGGGGAAAGCATTTCTGCTCCCTTGAGGCTCACTGCGCTCAATTGGGCTTACAGGTCCGGGTGTTCCGTGTACCAGGGACATTGTAAGCAGGCATCGCGACCGTCCAAAGCAGTTGCATGGGTTGTTTTGGCATTGACTCGAGCCACAGCCGCCAGGGTTTGAAACACACACACGAAAGGAAGAACTCATCATCTGAAGTAGCTTGGGCTCTGCCAGAGCACGCCACGCAGCCAGGTGATTTTCCTATTGGTTGTCGTGCCAAGCTACCATAGCAGGCAATTCCACAGGTATACTGTGCAGAGTTCCAAACGAAAGCAGATAGCCCCTGTCGCCGAGGCGCAGCTGCCTAGGCGATAAAGCCCCAGGCACTGGTGCTCCTGAGGGCTGCGGGGACAGCCAGGTCTACGCCGGTGGCAGGAGGCTCTGGGCCTCAGTGCCCTGCCAGTGGGCCCTACTTGAGTATAGGTGCTCTTGCATGGGGTGGAGTCGGTCTCAGGTGGGCCCTCCCTCCACAGGCCTCTCCTGTCCCCTTGGCTGAAGCCGAGCCCGGCACTGGGGGTTGGTGGCTGCGCAGGAGCCTTGAGTCTCTGGACAGGCCCCGTGCCAGCTGGGACCTGAGCCCCAGCCCAGCTGCAAGCCCTGCGCTCAAGTTCCTTGGCCTTGCCCAGGTCAGCTAAGAGGGAGGAGAAGATGGTCGTCAGCACAGCGGGAAGCAATAGTGCCGACACCTGGCAGCGGGAGAAGCGCCTCCAACAGCCCCGTGGGATCTAAGCCCCCTCTGGCTCCAGCCGCCGCCCCAGCCAGGCCTCTCCCCGCCCCCCCACGGCCGAGCCAGGACCAAGGCACAGGCGCCCAAGCCCGCCGGGCAGGCCACGCCCCCAGCCGCCCCCGCCCCCGGGCGCCCGGCGCCCCGCCCCCGGCAGACTCGCCCCGCCCACGCCCCGCCCCGCCTCCGTTGCTCTGGAGACCGTGGCTGCCGGCGGGAGGGGCCTAAGGCCTGGAGGTGGAAGACAGTGGTGATGAGGGGGAGAATTCTCCACTCGGGAGTTGTCCCCAGTGGTAGTGGCGGGACACGTGCGGCCACTAGACATCCTGCCGAAACCCACCCAAGGCACTCCCCGGAGCGTGTCGACTGCCAGGAAAACTCACCCGCCGGGCTTAGTTGTTAGCGGGGTTCCCAAACGCACACATCGAGTGCCCGCAAGAGGCCACGGGAAGGAAAGGGGTCGCTGGCCTGCTAGGACCCTGCTGGGTGGGGGCTGTGCTGGAAGAGAACCTCTGCTATGGTGTCGTGGACTGTTGTTTTCTCCTCTAAGTCTGATGAAAAGAAGAGACAGAGGAAGGAAGCTCCAGGAACAAGCAAGCGGCTCCGGTGCGGAAACTCAGAGCCCAAACTACCACCGCTAGGGGCCGCGGTTGGGAAAGAATGGTTCCTTCCTGGGTTCCAAGGCAGGGGGAGGGGCAGGGCCCCATGCAGAAGGGGCTGTGGGGGAGGGGACCCCTGGGCCAGTCCCGGGACTGGGCTGAGACCCTCTCTCCATCCGAGAGCGAGGGCTCACCTGGTCCAGGCCAAGAGTCTGCGTTGGGCCAGGCTGCCCCGGTCGGTCCCTCGGAAGAGGGGGCTTCCTCGCCAACCAAAGTCCCCGCGGCCTCGTCAAGCGGGGGCCTACCTAGGGCCGGCGTTGCCCTGCAGGTCTCTCCCACGCCAATGGTCACAGACGTGCTGACTCCCATGGCCGTCACCTCCGCCGTTTTGGGACGGGAAAACCTGGCCTTTCCCACAGGTGGCCTGAGGGCTTCTGCCTTGGCCGCCTGCCAGGCCCGGAGAGGCCTGTCTCTCAGAGAGGAGAGGCTCACAGTCTTCCCCTTCCTCGTCAGTGTCCACTCTTGCTCTGTGTTTCTTCTCTGGGATGAGAGGGGCGGGCCCCTGAGCACCCAGGCGACTCTCAGACATCAGCGTGCCCTTTCTCCTCTCGCCCGACTTTGTGGTACCGTACGAATGAACATTGATCTTTTCTCCGGGTTCGGGGGACCCAAAACGAAGCTGCTTACCTGTTGGGTTGTGAGGCTTTTCAGGGGAAAGCATTTCTGCTCCCTTGAGGCTCACTGCGCTCAATTGGGCTTACAGGTCCGGGTGTTCCGTGTACCAGGGACATTGTAAGCAGGCATCGCGACCGTCCAAAGCAGTTGCATGGGTTGTTTTGGCATTGACTCGAGCCACAGCCGCCAGGGTTTGAAACACACACACGAAAGGAAGAACTCATCATCTGAAGTAGCTTGGGCTCTGCCAGAGCACGCCACGCAGCCAGGTGATTTTCCTATTGGTTGTCGTGCCAAGCTACCATAGCAGGCAATGCCACAGGTATACTGTGCAGAGTTCCAAACGAAAGCAGATAGCCCCTGTCGCCGAGGCGCAGCTGCCTAGGCGATAAAGCCCCAGGCACTGGTGCTCCTGAGGGCTGCGGGGACAGCCAGGTCTACGCCGGTGGCAGGAGGCTCTGGGCCTCAGTGCCCTGCCAGTGGGCCCTACTTGAGTATAGGTGCTCTTGCATGGGGTGGAGTCGGTCTCAGGTGGGCCCTCCCTCCACAGGCCTCTCCTGTCCCCTTGGCTGAAGCCGAGCCCGGCACTGGGGGTTGGTGCCTGCGCAGGAGCCTTGAGTCTCTGGACAGGCCCCGTGCCAGCTGGGACCTGAGCCCCAGCCCAGCTGCAAGCCCTGCGCTCAAGTTCCTTGGCCTTGCCCAGGTCAGCTAAGAGGGAGGAGAAGATGGTCGTCAGCACAGCGGGAAGCAATAGTGCCGACACCTGGCAGCGGGAGAAGCGCCTCCAACAGCCCCGTGGGATCTAAGCCCCCTCTGGCTCCAGCCGCCGCCCCAGCCAGGCCTCTCCCCGCCCCCCCACGGCCGAGCCAGGACCAAGGCACAGGCGCCCAAGCCCGCCGGGCAGGCCACGCCCCCAGCCGCCCCCGCCCCCGGGCGCCCGGCGCCCCGCCCCCGGCAGACTCGCCCCGCCCACGCCCCGCCCCGCCTCCGTTGCTCTGGAGACCGTGGCTGCCGGCGGGAGGGGCCTAAGGCCTGGAGGTGGAAGACAGTGGTGATGAGGGGGAGAATTCTCCACTCGGGAGTTGTCCCCAGTGGTAGTGGCGGGACACGTGCGGCCACTAGACATCCTGCCGAAACCCACCCAAGGCACTTCCCGGAGCGTGTCGACTGCCAGGAAAACTCACCCGCCGGGCTTAGGGGTTAGCGGGGTTCGAAAACGCACACATCGAGTGCCCGCAAGAGGCCACGGGAAGGAAAGGGGTCGCTGGCCTGCTAGGACCCTGCTGGGTGGGGGCTGTGCTGGAAGAGAACCTCTGCTATGGTGTCGTGGACTGTTGTTTTCTCCTCTAAGTCTGATGAAAAGAAGAGACAGAGGAAGGAAGCTCCAGGAACAAGCAAGCGGCTCCGGTGCGGAAACTCAGAGCCCAAACTACCACCGCTAGGGGCCGCGGTTGGGAAAGAATGGTTCCTTCCTGGGTTCCAAGGCAGGGGGAGGGGCAGGGCCCCATGCAGAAGGGGCTGTGGGGGAGGGGACCCCTGGGCCAGTCCCGGGACTGGGCTGAGACCCTCTCTCCATCCGAGAGCGAGGGCTCACCTGGTCCAGGCCAAGAGTCTGCGTTGGGCCAGGCTGCCCCGGTCGGTCCCTCGGAAGAGGGGGCTTCCTCGCCAACCAAAGTCCCCGCGGCCTCGTCAAGCGGGGGCCTACCTAGGGCCGGCGTTGCCCTGCAGGTCTCTCCCACGCCAATGGTCACAGACGTGCTGACTCCCATGGCCGTCACCTCCGCCGTTTTGGGACGGGAAAACCTGGCCTTTCCCACAGGTGGCCTGAGGGCTTCTGCCTTGGCCGCCTGCCAGGCCCGGAGAGGCCTGTCTCTCAGAGAGGAGAGGCTCACAGTCTTCCCCTTCCTCGTCAGTGTCCACTCTTGCTCTGTGTTTCTTCTCTGGGATGAGAGGGGCGGGCCCCTGAGCACCCAGGCGACTCTCAGACATCAGCGTGCCCTTTCTCCTCTCGCCCGACTTTGTGGTACCGTACGAATGAACATTGATCTTTTCTCCGGGTTCGGGGGACCCAAAACGAAGCTGCTTACCTGTTGGGTTGTGAGGCTTTTCAGGGGAAAGCATTTCTGCTCCCTTGAGGCTCACTGCGCTCAATTGGGCTTACAGGTCCGGGTGTTCCGTGTACCAGGGACATTGTAAGCAGGCATCGCGACCGTCCAAAGCAGTTGCATGGGTTGTTTTGGCATTGACTCGAGCCACAGCCGCCAGGGTTTGAAACACACACACGAAAGGAAGAACTCATCATCTGAAGTAGCTTGGGCTCTGCCAGAGCACGCCACGCAGCCAGGTGATTTTCCTATTGGTTGTCGTGCCAAGCTACCATAGCAGGCAATTCCACAGGTATACTGTGCAGAGTTCCAAACGAAAGCAGATAGCCCCTGTCGCCGAGGCGCAGCTGCCTAGGCGATAAAGCCCCAGGCACTGGTGCTCCTGAGGGCTGCGGGGACAGCCAGGTCTACGCCGGTGGCAGGAGGCTCTGGGCCTCAGTGCCCTGCCAGTGGGCCCTACTTGAGTATAGGTGCTCTTGCATGGGGTGGAGTCGGTCTCAGGTGGGCCCTCCCTCCACAGGCCTCTCCTGTCCCCTTGGCTGAAGCCGAGCCCGGCACTGGGGGTTGGTGCCTGCGCAGGAGCCTTGAGTCTCTGGACAGGCCCCGTGCCAGCTGGGACCTGAGCCCCAGCCCAGCTGCAAGCCCTGCGCTCAAGTTCCTTGGCCTTGCCCAGGTCAGCTAAGAGGGAGGAGAAGATGGTCGTCAGCACAGCGGGAAGCAATAGTGCCGACACCTGGCAGCGGGAGAAGCGCCTCCAACAGCCCCGTGGGATCTAAGCCCCCTCTGGCTCCAGCCGCCGCCCCAGCCAGGCCTCTCCCCGCCCCCCCACGGCCGAGCCAGGACCAAGGCACAGGCGCCCAAGCCCGCCGGGCAGGCCACGCCCCCAGCCGCCCCCGCCCCCGGGCGCCCGGCGCCCCGCCCCCGGCAGACTCGCCCCGCCCCCGGCAGATTCGCCCCGCCCACACCCCGCCCCGCCTCCGTTGCTCTGGAGACCGTGGCTGCCGGCGGGAGGGGCCTAAGTCCTGGAGGTGGAAGACAGTGGTGATGAGGGGGAGAATTCTCCACTCGGGAGTTGTCCCCAGTGGTAGTGGCGGGACACGTGCGGCCACTAGACATCCTGCCGAAACCCACCCAAGGCACTTCCCGGAGCGTGTCGACTGCCAGGAAAACTCACCCGCCGGGCTTAGGGGTTAGCGGGGTTCCCAAACGCACACATCGAGTGCCCGCAAGAGGCCACGGGAAGGAAAGGGGTCGCTGGCCTGCTGGAACCCTGCTGGGTGGGGGCTGTGCTGGAAGAGAACCTCTGCTATGGTGTCGTGGACTGTTGTTTTCTCCTCTAAGTCTGATGAAAAGAAGAGACAGAGGAAGGAAGCTCCAGGAACAAGCAAGCGGCTCCGGTGCGGAAACTCAGAGCCCAAACTACCACCGCTAGGGGCCGCTGTTGGGAAAGAATGGTTCCTTCCTGGGTTCCAAGGCAGGGGGAGGGGCAGGGCCCCTTGCAGAAGGGGCTGTGGGGGAGGGGACCCCTGGGCCAGTCTCTCCATCCGAGAGCGAGGGCTCACCTGGTCCAGGCCAAGAGTCTGCGTTGGGCCAGGCTGCCCCGGTCGGTCCCTCGGAAGAGGGGGCTTCCTCGCCAACCAAAGTCCCCGCGGCCTCGTCAAGCGGGGGCCTACCTAGGGCCGGCGTTGCCCTGCAGGTCTCTCCCACGCCAATGGTCACAGACGTGCTGACTCCCATGGCCGTCACCTCCGCCGTTTTGGGACGGGAAAACCTGGCCTTTCCCACAGGTGGCCTGAGGGCTTCTGCCTTGGCCGCCTGCCAGGCCCGGAGAGGCCTGTCTCTCAGAGAGGAGAGGCTCACAGTCTTCCCCTTCCTCGTCAGTGTCCACTCTTGCTCTGTGTTTCTTCTCTGGGATGAGAGGGGCGGGCCCCTGAGCACCCAGGCGACTCTCAGACATCAGCGTGCCCTTTCTCCTCTCGCCCGACTTTGTGGTACCGTACGAATGAACATTGATCTTTTCTCCGGGTTCGGGGGACCCAAAACGAAGCTGCTTACCTGTTGGGTTGTGAGGCTTTTCAGGGGAAAGCATTTCTGCTCCCTTGAGGCTCACTGCGCTCAATTGGGCTTACAGGTCCGGGTGTTCCGTGTACCAGGGACATTGTAAGCAGGCATCGCGACCGTCCAAAGCAGTTGCATGGGTTGTTTTGGCATTGACTCGAGCCACAGCCGCCAGGGTTTGAAACACACACACGAAAGGAAGAACTCATCATCTGAAGTAGCTTGGGCTCTGCCAGAGCACGCCACGCAGCCAGGTGATTTTCCTATTGGTTGTCGTGCCAAGCTACCATAGCAGGCAATTCCACAGGTATACTGTGCAGAGTTCCAAACGAAAGCAGATAGCCCCTGTCGCCGAGGCGCAGCTGCCTAGGCGATAAAGCCCCAGGCACTGGTGCTCCTGAGGGCTGCGGGGACAGCCAGGTCTACGCCGGTGGCAGGAGGCTCTGGGCCTCAGTGCCCTGCCAGTGGGCCCTACTTGAGTATAGGTGCTCTTGCATGGGGTGGAGTCGGTCTCAGGTGGGCCCTCCCTCCACAGGCCTCTCCTGTCCCCTTGGCTGAAGCCGAGCCCGGCACTGGGGGTTGGTGGCTGCGCAGGAGCCTTGAGTCTCTGGACAGGCCCCGTGCCAGCTGGGACCTGAGCCCCAGCCCAGCTGCAAGCCCTGCGCTCAAGTTCCTTGGCCTTGCCCAGGTCAGCTAAGAGGGAGGAGAAGATGGTCGTCAGCACAGCGGGAAGCAATAGTGCCGACACCTGGCAGCGGGAGAAGCGCCTCCAACAGCCCCGTGGGATCTAAGCCCCCTCTGGCTCCAGCCGCCGCCCCAGCCAGGCCTCTCCCCGCCCCCCCACGGCCGAGCCAGGACCAAGGCACAGGCGCCCAAGCCCGCCGGGCAGGCCACGCCCCCAGCCGCCCCCGCCCCCGGGCGCCCGGCGCCCCGCCCCCGGCAGACTCGCCCCGCCCACGCCCCGCCCCGCCTCCGTTGCTCTGGAGACCGTGGCTGCCGGCGGGAGGGGCCTAAGGCCTGGAGGTGGAAGACAGTGGTGATGAGGGGGAGAATTCTCCACTCGGGAGTTGTCCCCAGTGGTAGTGGCGGGACACGTGCGGCCACTAGACATCCTGCCGAAACCCACCCAAGGCACTTCCCGGAGCGTGTCGACTGCCAGGAAAACTCACCCGCCGGGCTTAGGGGTTAGCGGGGTTCGAAAACGCACACATCGAGTGCCCGCAAGAGGCCACGGGAAGGAAAGGGGTCGCTGGCCTGCTAGGACCCTGCTGGGTGGGGGCTGTGCTGGAAGAGAACCTCTGCTATGGTGTCGTGGACTGTTGTTTTCTCCTCTAAGTCTGATGAAAAGAAGAGACAGAGGAAGGAAGCTCCAGGAACAAGCAAGCGGCTCCGGTGCGGAAACTCAGAGCCCAAACTACCACCGCTAGGGGCCGCGGTTGGGAAAGAATGGTTCCTTCCTGGGTTCCAAGGCAGGGGGAGGGGCAGGGCCCCATGCAGAAGGGGCTGTGGGGGAGGGGACCCCTGGGCCAGTCCCGGGACTGGGCTGAGACCCTCTCTCCATCCGAGAGCGAGGGCTCACCTGGTCCAGGCCAAGAGTCTGCGTTGGGCCAGGCTGCCCCGGTCGGTCCCTCGGAAGAGGGGGCTTCCTCGCCAACCAAAGTCCCCGCGGCCTCGTCAAGCGGGGGCCTACCTAGGGCCGGCGTTGCCCTGCAGGTCTCTCCCACGCCAATGGTCACAGACGTGCTGACTCCCATGGCCGTCACCTCCGCCGTTTTGGGACGGGAAAACCTGGCCTTTCCCACAGGTGGCCTGAGGGCTTCTGCCTTGGCCGCCTGCCAGGCCCGGAGAGGCCTGTCTCTCAGAGAGGAGAGGCTCACAGTCTTCCCCTTCCTCGTCAGTGTCCACTCTTGCTCTGTGTTTCTTCTCTGGGATGAGAGGGGCGGGCCCCTGAGCACCCAGGCGACTCTCAGACATCAGCGTGCCCTTTCTCCTCTCGCCCGACTTTGTGGTACCGTACGAATGAACATTGATCTTTTCTCCGGATTCGGGGGACCCAAAACGAAGCTGCTTACCTGTTGGGTTGTGAGGCTTTTCAGGGGAAAGCATTTCTGCTCCCTTGAGGCTCACTGCGCTCAATTGGGCTTACAGGTCCGGGTGTTCCGTGTACCAGGGACATTGTAAGCAGGCATCGCGACCGTCCAAAGCAGTTGCATGGGTTGTTTTGGCATTGACTCGAGCCACAGCCGCCAGGGTTTGAAACACACACACGAAAGGAAGAACTCATCATCTGAAGTAGCTTGGGCTCTGCCAGAGCACGCCACGCAGCCAGGTGATTTTCCTATTGGTTGTCGTGCCAAGCTACCATAGCAGGCAATTCCACAGGTATACTGTGCAGAGTTCCAAACGAAAGCAGATAGCCCCTGTCGCCGAGGCGCAGCTGCCTAGGCGATAAAGCCCCAGGCACTGGTGCTCCTGAGGGCTGCGGGGACAGCCAGGTCTACGCCGGTGGCAGGAGGCTCTGGGCCTCAGTGCCCTGCCAGTGGGCCCTACTTGAGTATAGGTGCTCTTGCATGGGGTGGAGTCGGTCTCAGGTGGGCCCTCCCTCCACAGGCCTCTCCTGTCCCCTTGGCTGAAGCCGAGCCCGGCACTGGGGGTTGGTGGCTGCGCAGGAGCCTTGAGTCTCTGGACAGGCCCCGTGCCAGCTGGGACCTGAGCCCCAGCCCAGCTGCAAGCCCTGCGCTCAAGTTCCTTGGCCTTGCCCAGGTCAGCTAAGAGGGAGGAGAAGATGGTCGTCAGCACAGCGGGAAGCAATAGTGCCGACACCTGGCAGCGGGAGAAGCGCCTCCAACAGCCCCGTGGGATCTAAGCCCCCTCTGGCTCCAGCCGCCGCCCCAGCCAGGCCTCTCCCCGCCCCCCCACGGCCGAGCCAGGACCAAGGCACAGGCGCCCAAGCCCGCCGGGCAGGCCACGCCCCCAGCCGCCCCCGCCCCCGGGCGCCCGGCGCCCCGCCCCCGGCAGACTCGCCCCGCCCCCGGCAGACTCGCCCCGCCCACACCCCGCCCCGCCTCCGATGCTCTGGAGACCGTGGCTGCCGGCGGGAGGGGCCTAAGTCCTGGAGGTGGAAGACAGTGGTGATGAGGGGGAGAATTCTCCACTCGGGAGTTGTCCCCAGTGGTAGTGGCGGGACACGTGCGGCCACTAGACATCCTGCCGAAACCCACCCAAGGCACTTCCCGGAGCGTGTCGACTGCCAGGAAAACTCACCCGCCGGGCTTAGGGGTTAGCGGGGTTCGAAAACGCACACATCGAGTGCCCGCAAGAGGCCACGGGAAGGAAAGGGGTCGCTGGCCTGCTAGGACCCTGCTGGGTGGGGGCTGTGCTGGAAGAGAACCTCTGCTATGGTGTCGTGGACTGTTGTTTTCTCCTCTAAGTCTGATGAAAAGAAGAGACAGAGGAAGGAAGCTCCAGGAACAAGCAAGCGGCTCCGGTGCGGAAACTCAGAGCCCAAACTACCACCGCTAGGGGCCGCGGTTGGGAAAGAATGGTTCCTTCCTGGGTTCCAAGGCAGGGGGAGGGGCAGGGCCCCATGCAGAAGGGGCTGTGGGGGAGGGGACCCCTGGGCCAGTCCCGGGACTGGGCTGAGACCCTCTCTCCATCCGAGAGCGAGGGCTCACCTGGTCCAGGCCAAGAGTCTGCGTTGGGCCAGGCTGCCCCGGTCGGTCCCTCGGAAGAGGGGGCTTCCTCGCCAACCAAAGTCCCCGCGGCCTCGTCAAGTGGGGGCCTACCTAGGGCCGGCGTTGCCCTGCAGGTCTCTCCCACGCCAATGGTCACAGACGTGCTGACTCCCATGGCCGTCACCTCCGCCGTTTTGGGACGGGAAAACCTGGCCTTTCCCACAGGTGGCCTGAGGGCTTCTGCCTTGGCCGCCTGCCAGGCCCGGAGAGGCCTGTCTCTCAGAGAGGAGAGGCTCACAGTCTTCCCCTTCCTCGTCAGTGTCCACTCTTGCTCTGTGTTTCTTCTCTGGGATGAGAGGGGCGGGCCCCTGAGCACCCAGGCGACTCTCAGACATCAGCGTGCCCTTTCTCCTCTCGCCCGACTTTGTGGTACCGTACGAATGAACATTGATCTTTTCTCCGGGTTCGGGGGACCCAAAACGAAGCTGCTTACCTGTTGGGTTGTGAGGCTTTTCAGGGGAAAGCATTTCTGCTCCCTTGAGGCTCACTGCGCTCAATTGGGCTTACAGGTCCGGGTGTTCCGTGTACCAGGGACATTGTAAGCAGGCATCGCGACCGTCCAAAGCAGTTGCATGGGTTGTTTTGGCATTGACTCGAGCCACAGCCGCCAGGGTTTGAAACACACACACGAAAGGAAGAACTCATCATCTGAAGTAGCTTGGGCTCTGCCAGAGCACGCCACGCAGCCAGGTGATTTTCCTATTGGTTGTCGTGCCAAGCTACCATAGCAGGCAATTCCACAGGTATACTGTGCAGAGTTCCAAACGAAAGCAGATAGCCCCTGTCGCCGAGGCGCAGCTGCCTAGGCGATAAAGCCCCAGGCACTGGTGCTCCTGAGGGCTGCGGGGACAGCCAGGTCTACGCCGGTGGCAGGAGGCTCTGGGCCTCAGTGCCCTGCCAGTGGGCCCTACTTGAGTATAGGTGCTCTTGCATGGGGTGGAGTCGGTCTCAGGTGGGCCCTCCCTCCACAGGCCTCTCCTGTCCCCTTGGCTGAAGCCGAGCCCGGCACTGGGGGTTGGTGGCTGCGCAGGAGCCTTGAGTCTCTGGACAGGCCCCGTGCCAGCTGGGACCTGAGCCCCAGCCCAGCTGCAAGCCCTGCGCTCAAGTTCCTTGGCCTTGCCCAGGTCAGCTAAGAGGGAGGAGAAGATGGTCGTCAGCACAGCGGGAAGCAATAGTGCCGACACCTGGCAGCGGGAGAAGCGCCTCCAACAGCCCCGTGGGATCTAAGCCCCCTCTGGCTCCAGCCGCCGCCCCAGCCAGGCCTCTCCCCGCCCCCCCACGGCCGAGCCAGGACCAAGGCACAGGCGCCCAAGCCCGCCGGGCAGGCCACGCCCCCAGCCGCCCCCGCCCCCGGGCGCCCGGCGCCCCGCCCCCGGCAGACTCGCCCCGCCCCCGGCAGACTCGCCCCGCCCACACCCCGCCCCGCCTCCGATGCTCTGGAGACCGTGGCTGCCGGCGGGAGGGGCCTAA
Organism: Dasypus novemcinctus; assembly: GCF_030445035.2. Taxonomy (NCBI): domain Eukaryota; kingdom Metazoa; phylum Chordata; class Mammalia; order Cingulata; family Dasypodidae; genus Dasypus; species Dasypus novemcinctus. The sequence goes on from NC_080703.1 coordinate 62,286, forward strand.
GTCCTGGAGGTGGAAGACAGTGGTGATGAGGGGGAGAATTCTCCACTCGGGAGTTGTCCCCAGTGGTAGTGGCGGGACACGTGCGGCCACTAGACATCCTGCCGAAACCCACCCAAGGCACTTCCCGGAGCGTGTCGACTGCCAGGAAAACTCACCCGCCGGGCTTAGGGGTTAGCGGGGTTCGAAAACGCACACATCGAGTGCCCGCAAGAGGCCACGGGAAGGAAAGGGGTCGCTGGCCTGCTAGGACCCTGCTGGGTGGGGGCTGTGCTGGAAGAGAACCTCTGCTATGGTGTCGTGGACTGTTGTTTTCTCCTCTAAGTCTGATGAAAAGAAGAGACAGAGGAAGGAAGCTCCAGGAACAAGCAAGCGGCTCCGGTGCGGAAACTCAGAGCCCAAACTACCACCGCTAGGGGCCGCGGTTGGGAAAGAATGGTTCCTTCCTGGGTTCCAAGGCAGGGGGAGGGGCAGGGCCCCATGCAGAAGGGGCTGTGGGGGAGGGGACCCCTGGGCCAGTCCCGGGACTGGGCTGAGACCCTCTCTCCATCCGAGAGCGAGGGCTCACCTGGTCCAGGCCAAGAGTCTGCGTTGGGCCAGGCTGCCCCGGTCGGTCCCTCGGAAGAGGGGGCTTCCTCGCCAACCAAAGTCCCCGCGGCCTCGTCAAGCGGGGGCCTACCTAGGGCCGGCGTTGCCCTGCAGGTCTCTCCCACGCCAATGGTCACAGACGTGCTGACTCCCATGGCCGTCACCTCCGCCGTTTTGGGACGGGAAAACCTGGCCTTTCCCACAGGTGGCCTGAGGGCTTCTGCCTTGGCCGCCTGCCAGGCCCGGAGAGGCCTGTCTCTCAGAGAGGAGAGGCTCACAGTCTTCCCCTTCCTCGTCAGTGTCCACTCTTGCTCTGTGTTTCTTCTCTGGGATGAGAGGGGCGGGCCCCTGAGCACCCAGGCGACTCTCAGACATCAGCGTGCCCTTTCTCCTCTCGCCCGACTTTGTGGTACCGTACGAATGAACATTGATCTTTTCTCCGGGTTCGGGGGACCCAAAACGAAGCTGCTTACCTGTTGGGTTGTGAGGCTTTTCAGGGGAAAGCATTTCTGCTCCCTTGAGGCTCACTGCGCTCAATTGGGCTTACAGGTCCGGGTGTTCCGTGTACCAGGGACATTGTAAGCAGGCATCGCGACCGTCCAAAGCAGTTGCATGGGTTGTTTTGGCATTGACTCGAGCCACAGCCGCCAGGGTTTGAAACACACACACGAAAGGAAGAACTCATCATCTGAAGTAGCTTGGGCTCTGCCAGAGCACGCCACGCAGCCAGGTGATTTTCCTATTGGTTGTCGTGCCAAGCTACCATAGCAGGCAATTCCACAGGTATACTGTGCAGAGTTCCAAACGAAAGCAGATAGCCCCTGTCGCCGAGGCGCAGCTGCCTAGGCGATAAAGCCCCAGGCACTGGTGCTCCTGAGGGCTGCGGGGACAGCCAGGTCTACGCCGGTGGCAGGAGGCTCTGGGCCTCAGTGCCCTGCCAGTGGGCCCTACTTGAGTATAGGTGCTCTTGCATGGGGTGGAGTCGGTCTCAGGTGGGCCCTCCCTCCACAGGCCTCTCCTGTCCCCTTGGCTGAAGCCGAGCCCGGCACTGGGGGTTGGTGGCTGCGCAGGAGCCTTGAGTCTCTGGACAGGCCCCGTGCCAGCTGGGACCTGAGCCCCAGCCCAGCTGCAAGCCCTGCGCTCAAGTTCCTTGGCCTTGCCCAGGTCAGCTAAGAGGGAGGAGAAGATGGTCGTCAGCACAGCGGGAAGCAATAGTGCCGACACCTGGCAGCGGGAGAAGCGCCTCCAACAGCCCCGTGGGATCTAAGCCCCCTCTGGCTCCAGCCGCCGCCCCAGCCAGGCCTCTCCCCGCCCCCCCACGGCCGAGCCAGGACCAAGGCACAGGCGCCCAAGCCCGCCGGGCAGGCCACGCCCCCAGCCGCCCCCGCCCCCGGGCGCCCGGCGCCCCGCCCCCGGCAGACTCGCCCCGCCCACGCCCCGCCCCGCCTCCGTTGCTCTGGAGACCGTGGCTGCCGGCGGGAGGGGCCTAAGGCCTGGAGGTGGAAGACAGTGGTGATGAGGGGGAGAATTCTCCACTCGGGAGTTGTCCCCAGTGGTAGTGGCGGGACACGTGCGGCCACTAGACATCCTGCCGAAACCCACCCAAGGCACTTCCCGGAGCGTGTCGACTGCCAGGAAAACTCACCCGCCGGGCTTAGGGGTTAGCGGGGTTCCCAAACGCACACATCGAGTGCCCGCAAGAGGCCACGGGAAGGAAAGGGGTCGCTGGCCTGCTAGGACCCTGCTGGGTGGGGGCTGTGCTGGAAGAGAACCTCTGCTATGGTGTCGTGGACTGTTGTTTTCTCCTCTAAGTCTGATGAAAAGAAGAGACAGAGGAAGGAAGCTCCAGGAACAAGCAAGCGGCTCCGGTGCGGAAACTCAGAGCCCAAACTACCACCGCTAGGGGCCGCGGTTGGGAAAGAATGGTTCCTTCCTGGGTTCCAAGGCAGGGGGAGGGGCAGGGCCCCATGCAGAAGGGGCTGTGGGGGAGGGGACCCCTGGGCCAGTCCCGGGACTGGGCTGAGACCCTCTCTCCATCCGAGAGCGAGGGCTCACCTGGTCCAGGCCAAGAGTCTGCGTTGGGCCAGGCTGCCCCGGTCGGTCCCTCGGAAGAGGGGGCTTCCTCGCCAACCAAAGTCCCCGCGGCCCTCGTCAAGCGGGGGCCTACCTAGGGCCGGCGTTGCCCTGCAGGTCTCTCCCACGCCAATGGTCACAGACGTGCTGACTCCCATGGCCGTCACCTCCGCCGTTTTGGGACGGGAAAACCTGGCCTTTCCCACAGGTGGCCTGAGGGCTTCTGCCTTGGCCGCCCTGCCAGGCCCGGAGAGGGCCTGTCTCTCAGAGAGGAGAGGCTCACAGTCTTCCCCTTCCTTCCTCGTCAGTGTCCACTCTTGCTCTGTGTTTCTTCTTCTGGATGAGAGAGGGGCGGGCCCCTGAGCACCCAGGCGACTCTCAGACATCAGCGTGCCCTTTCTCCTCTCGCCCGACTTTGTGGTACCGTACGAATGAACATTGATCTTTTCTCCGGGTTCGGGGGACCCAAAACGAAGCTGCTTACCTGTTGGGTTGTGAGGCTTTTCAGGGGAAAGCATTTCTGCTCCCTTGAGGCTCTTTCTGCTCCCTTGAGGCTCACTGCGCTCAATTGGGCTTACAGGTCCGGGTGTTCCGTGTACCAGGGACATTGTAAGCAGGCATCGCGACCGTCCAAAGCAGTTGCATGGGTTGTTTTGGCATTGACTCGAGCCACAGCCGCCAGGGTTTGAAACACACACACGAAAGGAAGAACTCATCATCTGAAGTAGCTTGGGCTCTGCCAGAGCACGCCACGCAGCCAGGTGATTTTCCTATTGGTTGTCGTGCCAAGCTACCATAGCAGGCAATTCCACAGGTATACTGTGCAGAGTTCCAAACGAAAGCAGATAGCCCCTGTCGCCGAGGCGCAGCTGCCTAGGCGATAAAGCCCCAGGCACTGGTGCTCCTGAGGGCTGCGGGGACAGCCAGGTCTACGCCGGTGGCAGGAGGCTCTGGGCCTCAGTGCCCTGCCAGTGGGCCCTACTTGAGTATAGGTGCTCTTGCATGGGGTGGAGTCGGTCTCAGGTGGGCCCTCCCTCCACAGGCCTCTCCTGTCCCCTTGGCTGAAGCCGAGCCCGGCACTGGGGGTTGGTGCCTGCGCAGGAGCCTTGAGTCTCTGGACAGGCCCCGTGCCAGCTGGGACCTGAGCCCCAGCCCAGCTGCAAGCCCTGCGCTCAAGTTCCTTGGCCTTGCCCAGGTCAGCTAAGAGGGAGGAGAAGATGGTCGTCAGCACAGCGGGAAGCAATAGTGCCGACACCTGGCAGCGGGAGAAGCGCCTCCAACAGCCCCGTGGGATCTAAGCCCCCTCTGGCTCCAGCCGCCGCCCCAGCCAGGCCTCTCCCCGCCCCCCCACGGCCGAGCCAGGACCAAGGCACAGGCGCCCAAGCCCGCCGGGCAGGCCACGCCCCCAGCCGCCCCCGCCCCCGGGCGCCCGGCGCCCCGCCCCCGGCAGACTCGCCCCGCCCACGCCCCGCCCCGCCTCCGTTGCTCTGGAGACCGTGGCTGCCGGCGGGAGGGGCCTAAGGCCTGGAGGTGGAAGACAGTGGTGATGAGGGGGAGAATTCTCCACTCGGGAGTTGTCCCCAGTGGTAGTGGCGGGACACGTGCGGCCACTAGACATCCTGCCGAAACCCACCCAAGGCACTTCCCGGAGCGTGTCGACTGCCAGGAAAACTCACCCGCCGGGCTTAGGGGTTAGCGGGGTTCGAAAACGCACACATCGAGTGCCCGCAAGAGGCCACGGGAAGGAAAGGGGTCGCTGGCCTGCTAGGACCCTGCTGGGTGGGGGCTGTGCTGGAAGAGAACCTCTGCTATGGTGTCGTGGACTGTTGTTTTCTCCTCTAAGTCTGATGAAAAGAAGAGACAGAGGAAGGAAGCTCCAGGAACAAGCAAGCGGCTCCGGTGCGGAAACTCAGAGCCCAAACTACCACCGCTAGGGGCCGCGGTTGGGAAAGAATGGTTCCTTCCTGGGTTCCAAGGCAGGGGGAGGGGCAGGGCCCCATGCAGAAGGGGCTGTGGGGGAGGGGACCCCTGGGCCAGTCCCGGGACTGGGCTGAGACCCTCTCTCCATCCGAGAGCGAGGGCTCACCTGGTCCAGGCCAAGAGTCTGCGTTGGGCCAGGCTGCCCCGGTCGGTCCCTCGGAAGAGGGGGCTTCCTCGCCAACCAAAGTCCCCGCGGCCTCGTCAAGCGGGGGCCTACCTAGGGCCGGCGTTGCCCTGCAGGTCTCTCCCACGCCAATGGTCACAGACGTGCTGACTCCCATGGCCGTCACCTCCGCCGTTTTGGGACGGGAAAACCTGGCCTTTCCCACAGGTGGCCTGAGGGCTTCTGCCTTGGCCGCCTGCCAGGCCCGGAGAGGCCTGTCTCTCAGAGAGGAGAGGCTCACAGTCTTCCCCTTCCTCGTCAGTGTCCACTCTTGCTCTGTGTTTCTTCTCTGGGATGAGAGGGGCGGGCCCCTGAGCACCCAGGCGACTCTCAGACATCAGCGTGCCCTTTCTCCTCTCGCCCGACTTTGTGGTACCGTACGAATGAACATTGATCTTTTCTCCGGGTTCGGGGGACCCAAAACGAAGCTGCTTACCTGTTGGGTTGTGAGGCTTTTCAGGGGAAAGCATTTCTGCTCCCTTGAGGCTCACTGCGCTCAATTGGGCTTACAGGTCCGGGTGTTCCGTGTACCAGGGACATTGTAAGCAGGCATCGCGACCGTCCAAAGCAGTTGCATGGGTTGTTTTGGCATTGACTCGAGCCACAGCCGCCAGGGTTTGAAACACACACACGAAAGGAAGAACTCATCATCTGAAGTAGCTTGGGCTCTGCCAGAGCACGCCACGCAGCCAGGTGATTTTCCTATTGGTTGTCGTGCCAAGCTACCATAGCAGGCAATTCCACAGGTATACTGTGCAGAGTTCCAAACGAAAGCAGATAGCCCCTGTCGCCGAGGCGCAGCTGCCTAGGCGATAAAGCCCCAGGCACTGGTGCTCCTGAGGGCTGCGGGGACAGCCAGGTCTACGCCGGTGGCAGGAGGCTCTGGGCCTCAGTGCCCTGCCAGTGGGCCCTACTTGAGTATAGGTGCTCTTGCATGGGGTGGAGTCGGTCTCAGGTGGGCCCTCCCTCCACAGGCCTCTCCTGTCCCCTTGGCTGAAGCCGAGCCCGGCACTGGGGGTTGGTGGCTGCGCAGGAGCCTTGAGTCTCTGGACAGGCCCCGTGCCAGCTGGGACCTGAGCCCCAGCCCAGCTGCAAGCCCTGCGCTCAAGTTCCTTGGCCTTGCCCAGGTCAGCTAAGAGGGAGGAGAAGATGGTCGTCAGCACAGCGGGAAGCAATAGTGCCGACACCTGGCAGCGGGAGAAGCGCCTCCAACAGCCCCGTGGGATCTAAGCCCCCTCTGGCTCCAGCCGCCGCCCCAGCCAGGCCTCTCCCCGCCCCCCCACGGCCGAGCCAGGACCAAGGCACAGGCGCCCAAGCCCGCCGGGCAGGCCACGCCCCCAGCCGCCCCCGCCCCCGGGCGCCCGGCGCCCCGCCCCCGGCAGACTCGCCCCGCCCCCGGCAGACTCGCCCCGCCCACACCCCGCCCCGCCTCCGATGCTCTGGAGACCGTGGCTGCCGGCGGGAGGGGCCTAAGTCCTGGAGGTGGAAGACAGTGGTGATGAGGGGGAGAATTCTCCACTCGGGAGTTGTCCCCAGTGGTAGTGGCGGGACACGTGCGGCCACTAGACATCCTGCCGAAACCCACCCAAGGCACTTCCCGGAGCGTGTCGACTGCCAGGAAAACTCACCCGCCGGGCTTAGGGGTTAGCGGGGTTCCCAAACGCACACATCGAGTGCCCGCAAGAGGCCACGGGAAGGAAAGGGGTCGCTGGCCTGCTGGAACCCTGCTGGGTGGGGGCTGTGCTGGAAGAGAACCTCTGCTATGGTGTCGTGGACTGTTGTTTTCTCCTCTAAGTCTGATGAAAAGAAGAGACAGAGGAAGGAAGCTCCAGGAACAAGCAAGCGGCTCCGGTGCGGAAACTCAGAGCCCAAACTACCACCGCTAGGGGCCGCTGTTGGGAAAGAATGGTTCCTTCCTGGGTTCCAAGGCAGGGGGAGGGGCAGGGCCCCTTGCAGAAGGGGCTGTGGGGGAGGGGACCCCTGGGCCAGTCTCTCCATCCGAGAGCGAGGGCTCACCTGGTCCAGGCCAAGAGTCTGCGTTGGGCCAGGCTGCCCCGGTCGGTCCCTCGGAAGAGGGGGCTTCCTCGCCAACCAAAGTCCCCGCGGCCTCGTCAAGCGGGGGCCTACCTAGGGCCGGCGTTGCCCTGCAGGTCTCTCCCACGCCAGTGGTCACAGACGTGCTGACTCCCATGGCCGTCACCTCCGCCGTTTTGGGACGGGAAAACCTGGCCTTTCCCACAGGTGGCCTGAGGGCTTCTGCCTTGGCCGCCTGCCAGGCCCGGAGAGGCCTGTCTCTCAGAGAGGAGAGGCTCACAGTCTTCCCCTTCCTCGTCAGTGTCCACTCTTGCTCTGTGTTTCTTCTCTGGGATGAGAGGGGCGGGCCCCTGAGCACCCAGGCGACTCTCAGACATCAGCGTGCCCTTTCTCCTCTCGCCCGACTTTGTGGTACCGTACGAATGAACATTGATCTTTTCTCCGGGTTCGGGGGACCCAAAACGAAGCTGCTTACCTGTTGGGTTGTGAGGCTTTTCAGGGGAAAGCATTTCTGCTCCCTTGAGGCTCACTGCGCTCAATTGGGCTTACAGGTCCGGGTGTTCCGTGTACCAGGGACATTGTAAGCAGGCATCGCGACCGTCCAAAGCAGTTGCATGGGTTGTTTTGGCATTGACTCGAGCCACAGCCGCCAGGGTTTGAAACACACACACGAAAGGAAGAACTCATCATCTGAAGTAGCTTGGGCTCTGCCAGAGCACGCCACGCAGCCAGGTGATTTTCCTATTGGTTGTCGTGCCAAGCTACCATAGCAGGCAATTCCACAGGTATACTGTGCAGAGTTCCAAACGAAAGCAGATAGCCCCTGTCGCCGAGGCGCAGCTGCCTAGGCGATAAAGCCCCAGGCACTGGTGCTCCTGAGGGCTGCGGGGACAGCCAGGTCTACGCCGGTGGCAGGAGGCTCTGGGCCTCAGTGCCCTGCCAGTGGGCCCTACTTGAGTATAGGTGCTCTTGCATGGGGTGGAGTCGGTCTCAGGTGGGCCCTCCCTCCACAGGCCTCTCCTGTCCCCTTGGCTGAAGCCGAGCCCGGCACTGGGGGTTGGTGCCTGCGCAGGAGCCTTGAGTCTCTGGACAGGCCCCGTGCCAGCTGGGACCTGAGCCCCAGCCCAGCTGCAAGCCCTGCGCTCAAGTTCCTTGGCCTTGCCCAGGTCAGCTAAGAGGGAGGAGAAGATGGTCGTCAGCACAGCGGGAAGCAATAGTGCCGACACCTGGCAGCGGGAGAAGCGCCTCCAACAGCCCCGTGGGATCTAAGCCCCCTCTGGCTCCAGCCGCCGCCCCAGCCAGGCCTCTCCCCGCCCCCCCACGGCCGAGCCAGGACCAAGGCACAGGCGCCCAAGCCCGCCGGGCAGGCCACGCCCCCAGCCGCCCCCGCCCCCGGGCGCCCGGCGCCCCGCCCCCGGCAGACTCGCCCCGCCCCCGGCAGACTCGCCCCGCCCACACCCCGCCCCGCCTCCGATGCTCTGGAGACCGTGGCTGCCGGCGGGAGGGGCCTAAGTCCTGGAGGTGGAAGACAGTGGTGATGAGGGGGAGAATTCTCCACTCGGGAGTTGTCCCCAGTGGTAGTGGCGGGACACGTGCGGCCACTAGACATCCTGCCGAAACCCACCCAAGGCACTTCCCGGAGCGTGTCGACTGCCAGGAAAACTCACCCGCCGGGCTTAGGGGTTAGCGGGGTTCCCAAACGCACACATCGAGTGCCCGCAAGAGGCCACGGGAAGGAAAGGGGTCGCTGGCCTGCTGGAACCCTGCTGGGTGGGGGCTGTGCTGGAAGAGAACCTCTGCTATGGTGTCGTGGACTGTTGTTTTCTCCTCTAAGTCTGATGAAAAGAAGAGACAGAGGAAGGAAGCTCCAGGAACAAGCAAGCGGCTCCGGTGCGGAAACTCAGAGCCCAAACTACCACCGCTAGGGGCCGCTGTTGGGAAAGAATGGTTCCTTCCTGGGTTCCAAGGCAGGGGGAGGGGCAGGGCCCCTTGCAGAAGGGGCTGTGGGGGAGGGGACCCCTGGGCCAGTCTCTCCATCCGAGAGCGAGGGCTCACCTGGTCCAGGCCAAGAGTCTGCGTTGGGCCAGGCTGCCCCGGTCGGTCCCTCGGAAGAGGGGGCTTCCTCGCCAACCAAAGTCCCCGCGGCCTCGTCAAGCGGGGGCCTACCTAGGGCCGGCGTTGCCCTGCAGGTCTCTCCCACGCCAATGGTCACAGACGTGCTGACTCCCATGGCCGTCACCTCCGCCGTTTTGGGACGGGAAAACCTGGCCTTTCCCACAGGTGGCCTGAGGGCTTCTGCCTTGGCCGCCTGCCAGGCCCGGAGAGGCCTGTCTCTCAGAGAGGAGAGGCTCACAGTCTTCCCCTTCCTCGTCAGTGTCCACTCTTGCTCTGTGTTTCTTCTCTGGGATGAGAGGGGCGGGCCCCTGAGCACCCAGGCGACTCTCAGACATCAGCGTGCCCTTTCTCCTCTCGCCCGACTTTGTGGTACCGTACGAATGAACATTGATCTTTTCTCCGGGTTCGGGGGACCCAAAACGAAGCTGCTTACCTGTTGGGTTGTGAGGCTTTTCAGGGGAAAGCATTTCTGCTCCCTTGAGGCTCACTGCGCTCAATTGGGCTTACAGGTCCGGGTGTTCCGTGTACCAGGGACATTGTAAGCAGGCATCGCGACCGTCCAAAGCAGTTGCATGGGTTGTTTTGGCATTGACTCGAGCCACAGCCGCCAGGGTTTGAAACACACACACGAAAGGAAGAACTCATCATCTGAAGTAGCTTGGGCTCTGCCAGAGCACGCCACGCAGCCAGGTGATTTTCCTATTGGTTGTCGTGCCAAGCTACCATAGCAGGCAATTCCACAGGTATACTGTGCAGAGTTCCAAACGAAAGCAGATAGCCCCTGTCGCCGAGGCGCAGCTGCCTAGGCGATAAAGCCCCAGGCACTGGTGCTCCTGAGGGCTGCGGGGACAGCCAGGTCTACGCCGGTGGCAGGAGGCTCTGGGCCTCAGTGCCCTGCCAGTGGGCCCTACTTGAGTATAGGTGCTCTTGCATGGGGTGGAGTCGGTCTCAGGTGGGCCCTCCCTCCACAGGCCTCTCCTGTCCCCTTGGCTGAAGCCGAGCCCGGCACTGGGGGTTGGTGGCTGCGCAGGAGCCTTGAGTCTCTGGACAGGCCCCGTGCCAGCTGGGACCTGAGCCCCAGCCCAGCTGCAAGCCCTGCGCTCAAGTTCCTTGGCCTTGCCCAGGTCAGCTAAGAGGGAGGAGAAGATGGTCGTCAGCACAGCGGGAAGCAATAGTGCCGACACCTGGCAGCGGGAGAAGCGCCTCCAACAGCCCCGTGGGATCTAAGCCCCCTCTGGCTCCAGCCGCCGCCCCAGCCAGGCCTCTCCCCGCCCCCCCACGGCCGAGCCAGGACCAAGGCACAGGCGCCCAAGCCCGCCGGGCAGGCCACGCCCCCAGCCACCCCCGCCCCCGGGCGCCCGGCGCCCCGCCCCCGGCAGACTCGCCCCGCCCACGCCCCGCCCCGCCTCCGTTGCTCTGGAGACCGTGGCTGCCGGCGGGAGGGGCCTAAGGCCTGGAGGTGGAAGACAGTGGTGATGAGGGGGAGAATTCTCCACTCGGGAGTTGTCCCCAGTGGTAGTGGCGGGACACGTGCGGCCACTAGACATCCTGCCGAAACCCACCCAAGGCACTCCCCGGAGCGTGTCGACTGCCAGGAAAACTCACCCGCCGGGCTTAGGGGTTAGCGGGGTTCCCAAACGCACACATCGAGTGCCCGCAAGAGGCCACGGGAAGGAAAGGGGTCGCTGGCCTGCTAGGACCCTGCTGGGTGGGGGCTGTGCTGGAAGAGAACCTCTGCTATGGTGTCGTGGACTGTTGTTTTCTCCTCTAAGTCTGATGAAAAGAAGAGACAGAGGAAGGAAGCTCCAGGAACAAGCAAGCGGCTCCGGTGCGGAAACTCAGAGCCCAAACTACCACCGCTAGGGGCCGCGGTTGGGAAAGAATGGTTCCTTCCTGGGTTCCAAGGCAGGGGGAGGGGCAGGGCCCCATGCAGAAGGGGCTGTGGGGGAGGGGACCCCTGGGCCAGTCCCGGGACTGGGCTGAGACCCTCTCTCCATCCGAGAGCGAGGGCTCACCTGGTCCAGGCCAAGAGTCTGCGTTGGGCCAGGCTGCCCCGGTCGGTCCCTCGGAAGAGGGGGCTTCCTCGCCAACCAAAGTCCCCGCGGCCTCGTCAAGCGGGGGCCTACCTAGGGCCGGCGTTGCCCTGCAGGTCTCTCCCACGCCAATGGTCACAGACGTGCTGACTCCCATGGCCGTCACCTCCGCCGTTTTGGGACGGGAAAACCTGGCCTTTCCCACAGGTGGCCTGAGGGCTTCTGCCTTGGCCGCCTGCCAGGCCCGGAGAGGCCTGTCTCTCAGAGAGGAGAGGCTCACAGTCTTCCCCTTCCTCGTCAGTGTCCACTCTTGCTCTGTGTTTCTTCTCTGGGATGAGAGGGGCGGGCCCCTGAGCACCCAGGCGACTCTCAGACATCAGCGTGCCCTTTCTCCTCTCGCCCGACTTTGTGGTACCGTACGAATGAACATTGATCTTTTCTCCGGGTTCGGGGGACCCAAAACGAAGCTGCTTACCTGTTGGGTTGTGAGGCTTTTCAGGGGAAAGCATTTCTGCTCCCTTGAGGCTCACTGCGCTCAATTGGGCTTACAGGTCCGGGTGTTCCGTGTACCAGGGACATTGTAAGCAGGCATCGCGACCGTCCAAAGCAGTTGCATGGGTTGTTTTGGCATTGACTCGAGCCACAGCCGCCAGGGTTTGAAACACACACACGAAAGGAAGAACTCATCATCTGAAGTAGCTTGGGCTCTGCCAGAGCACGCCACGCAGCCAGGTGATTTTCCTATTGGTTGTCGTGCCAAGCTACCATAGCAGGCAATTCCACAGGTATACTGTGCAGAGTTCCAAACGAAAGCAGATAGCCCCTGTCGCCGAGGCGCAGCTGCCTAGGCGATAAAGCCCCAGGCACTGGTGCTCCTGAGGGCTGCGGGGACAGCCAGGTCTACGCCGGTGGCAGGAGGCTCTGGGCCTCAGTGCCCTGCCAGTGGGCCCTACTTGAGTATAGGTGCTCTTGCATGGGGTGGAGTCGGTCTCAGGTGGGCCCTCCCTCCACAGGCCTCTCCTGTCCCCTTGGCTGAAGCCGAGCCCGGCACTGGGGGTTGGTGGCTGCGCAGGAGCCTTGAGTCTCTGGACAGGCCCCGTGCCAGCTGGGACCTGAGCCCCAGCCCAGCTGCAAGCCCTGCGCTCAAGTTCCTTGGCCTTGCCCAGGTCAGCTAAGAGGGAGGAGAAGATGGTCGTCAGCACAGCGGGAAGCAATAGTGCCGACACCTGGCAGCGGGAGAAGCGCCTCCAACAGCCCCGTGGGATCTAAGCCCCCTCTGGCTCCAGCCGCCGCCCCAGCCAGGCCTCTCCCCGCCCCCCCACGGCCGAGCCAGGACCAAGGCACAGGCGCCCAAGCCCGCCGGGCAGGCCACGCCCCCAGCCGCCCCCGCCCCCGGGCGCCCGGCGCCCCGCCCCCGGCAGACTCGCCCCGCCCACGCCCCGCCCCGCCTCCGTTGCTCTGGAGACCGTGGCTGCCGGCGGGAGGGGCCTAAGGCCTGGAGGTGGAAGACAGTGGTGATGAGGGGGAGAATTCTCCACTCGGGAGTTGTCCCCAGTGGTAGTGGCGGGACACGTGCGGCCACTAGACATCCTGCCGAAACCCACCCAAGGCACTTCCCGGAGCGTGTCGACTGCCAGGAAAACTCACCCGCCGGGCTTAGGGGTTAGCGGGGTTCCCAAACGCACACATCGAGTGCCCGCAAGAGGCCACGGGAAGGAAAGGGGTCGCTGGCCTGCTAGGACCCTGCTGGGTGGGGGCTGTGCTGGAAGAGAACCTCTGCTATGGTGTCGTGGACTGTTGTTTTCTCCTCTAAGTCTGATGAAAAGAAGAGACAGAGGAAGGAAGCTCCAGGAACAAGCAAGCGGCTCCGGTGCGGAAACTCAGAGCCCAAACTACCACCGCTAGGGGCCGCGGTTGGGAAAGAATGGTTCCTTCCTGGGTTCCAAGGCAGGGGGAGGGGCAGGGCCCCATGCAGAAGGGGCTGTGGGGGAGGGGACCCCTGGGCCAGTCCCGGGACTGGGCTGAGACCCTCTCTCCATCCGAGAGCGAGGGCTCACCTGGTCCAGGCCAAGAGTCTGCGTTGGGCCAGGCTGCCCCGGTCGGTCCCTCGGAAGAGGGGGCTTCCTCGCCAACCAAAGTCCCCGCGGCCTCGTCAAGCGGGGGCCTACCTAGGGCCGGCGTTGCCCTGCAGGTCTCTCCCACGCCAATGGTCACAGACGTGCTGACTCCCATGGCCGTCACCTCCGCCGTTTTGGGACCGGAAAACCTGGCCTTTCCCACAGGTGGCCTGAGGGCTTCTGCCTTGGCCGCCTGCCAGGCCCAGAGAGGCCTGTCTCTCAGAGAGGAGAGGCTCACAGTCTTCCCCTTCCTCGTCAGTGTCCACTCTTGCTCTGTGTTTCTTCTCTGGGATGAGAGGGGCGGGCCCCTGAGCACCCAGGCGACTCTCAGACATCAGCGTGCCCTTTCTCCTCTCGCCCGACTTTGTGGTACCGTACGAATGAACATTGATCTTTTCTCCGGGTTCGGGGGACCCAAAACGAAGCTGCTTACCTGTTGGGTTGTGAGGCTTTTCAGGGGAAAGCATTTCTGCTCCCTTGAGGCTCACTGCGCTCAATTGGGCTTACAGGTCCGGGTGTTCCGTGTACCAGGGACATTGTAAGCAGGCATCGCGACCGTCCAAAGCAGTTGCATGGGTTGTTTTGGCATTGACTCGAGCCACAGCCGCCAGGGTTTGAAACACACACACGAAAGGAAGAACTCATCATCTGAAGTAGCTTGGGCTCTGCCAGAGCACGCCACGCAGCCAGGTGATTTTCCTATTGGTTGTCGTGCCAAGCTACCATAGCAGGCAATTCCACAGGTATACTGTGCAGAGTTCCAAACGAAAGCAGATAGCCCCTGTCGCCGAGGCGCAGCTGCCTAGGCGATAAAGCCCCAGGCACTGGTGCTCCTGAGGGCTGCGGGGACAGCCAGGTCTACGCCGGTGGCAGGAGGCTCTGGGCCTCAGTGCCCTGCCAGTGGGCCCTACTTGAGTATAGGTGCTCTTGCATGGGGTGGAGTCGGTCTCAGGTGGGCCCTCCCTCCACAGGCCTCTCCTGTCCCCTTGGCTGAAGCCGAGCCCGGCACTGGGGGTTGGTGGCTGCGCAGGAGCCTTGAGTCTCTGGACAGGCCCCGTGCCAGCTGGGACCTGAGCCCCAGCCCAGCTGCAAGCCCTGCGCTCAAGTTCCTTGGCCTTGCCCAGGTCAGCTAAGAGGGAGGAGAAGATGGTCGTCAGCACAGCGGGAAGCAATAGTGCCGACACCTGGCAGCGGGAGAAGCGCCTCCAACAGCCCCGTGGGATCTAAGCCCCCTCTGGCTCCAGCCGCCGCCCCAGCCAGGCCTCTCCCCGCCCCCCCACGGCCGAGCCAGGACCAAGGCACAGGCGCCCAAGCCCGCCGGGCAGGCCACGCCCCCAGCCGCCCCCGCCCCCGGGCGCCCGGCGCCCCGCCCCCGGCAGACTCGCCCCGCCCACGCCCCGCCCCGCCTCCGTTGCTCTGGAGACCGTGGCTGCCGGCGGGAGGGGCCTAAGGCCTGGAGGTGGAAGACAGTGGTGATGAGGGGGAGAATTCTCCACTCGGGAGTTGTCCCCAGTGGTAGTGGCGGGACACGTGCGGCCACTAGACATCCTGCCGAAACCCACCCAAGGCACTTCCCGGAGCGTGTCGACTGCCAGGAAAACTCACCCGCCGGGCTTAGGGGTTAGCGGGGTTCCCAAACGCACACATCGAGTGCCCGCAAGAGGCCACGGGAAGGAAAGGGGTCGCTGGCCTGCTAGGACCCTGCTGGGTGGGGGCTGTGCTGGAAGAGAACCTCTGCTATGGTGTCGTGGACTGTTGTTTTCTCCTCTAAGTCTGATGAAAAGAAGAGACAGAGGAAGGAAGCTCCAGGAACAAGCAAGCGGCTCCGGTGCGGAAACTCAGAGCCCAAACTACCACCGCTAGGGGCCGCGGTTGGGAAAGAATGGTTCCTTCCTGGGTTCCAAGGCAGGGGGAGGGGCAGGGCCCCATGCAGAAGGGGCTGTGGGGGAGGGGACCCCTGGGCCAGTCCCGGGACTGGGCTGAGACCCTCTCTCCATCCGAGAGCGAGGGCTCACCTGGTCCAGGCCAAGAGTCTGCGTTGGGCCAGGCTGCCCCGGTCGGTCCCTCGGAAGAGGGGGCTTCCTCGCCAACCAAAGTCCCCGCGGCCTCGTCAAGCGGGGGCCTACCTAGGGCCGGCGTTGCCCTGCAGGTCTCTCCCACGCCAATGGTCACAGACGTGCTGACTCCCATGGCCGTCACCTCCGCCGTTTTGGGACGGGAAAACCTGGCCTTTCCCACAGGTGGCCTGAGGGCTTCTGCCTTGGCCGCCTGCCAGGCCCGGAGAGGCCTGTCTCTCAGAGAGGAGAGGCTCACAGTCTTCCCCTTCCTCGTCAGTGTCCACTCTTGCTCTGTGTTTCTTCTCTGGGATGAGAGGGGCGGGCCCCTGAGCACCCAGGCGACTCTCAGACATCAGCGTGCCCTTTCTCCTCTCGCCCGACTTTGTGGTACCGTACGAATGAACATTGATCTTTTCTCCGGGTTCGGGGGACCCAAAACGAAGCTGCTTACCTGTTGGGTTGTGAGGCTTTTCAGGGGAAAGCATTTCTGCTCCCTTGAGGCTCACTGCGCTCAATTGGGCTTACAGGTCCGGGTGTTCCGTGTACCAGGGACATTGTAAGCAGGCATCGCGACCGTCCAAAGCAGTTGCATGGGTTGTTTTGGCATTGACTCGAGCCACAGCCGCCAGGGTTTGAAACACACACACGAAAGGAAGAACTCATCATCTGAAGTAGCTTGGGCTCTGCCAGAGCACGCCACGCAGCCAGGTGATTTTCCTATTGGTTGTCGTGCCAAGCTACCATAGCAGGCAATTCCACAGGTATACTGTGCAGAGTTCCAAACGAAAGCAGATAGCCCCTGTCGCCGAGGCGCAGCTGCCTAGGCGATAAAGCCCCAGGCACTGGTGCTCCTGAGGGCTGCGGGGACAGCCAGGTCTACGCCGGTGGCAGGAGGCTCTGGGCCTCAGTGCCCTGCCAGTGGGCCCTACTTGAGTATAGGTGCTCTTGCATGGGGTGGAGTCGGTCTCAGGTGGGCCCTCCCTCCACAGGCCTCTCCTGTCCCCTTGGCTGAAGCCGAGCCCGGCACTGGGGGTTGGTGGCTGCGCAGGAGCCTTGAGTCTCTGGACAGGCCCCGTGCCAGCTGGGACCTGAGCCCCAGCCCAGCTGCAAGCCCTGCGCTCAAGTTCCTTGGCCTTGCCCAGGTCAGCTAAGAGGGAGGAGAAGATGGTCGTCAGCACAGCGGGAAGCAATAGTGCCGACACCTGGCAGCGGGAGAAGCGCCTCCAACAGCCCCGTGGGATCTAAGCCCCCTCTGGCTCCAGCCGCCGCCCCAGCCAGGCCTCTCCCCGCCCCCCCACGGCCGAGCCAGGACCAAGGCACAGGCGCCCAAGCCCGCCGGGCAGGCCACGCCCCCAGCCGCCCCCGCCCCCGGGCGCCCGGCGCCCCGCCCCCGGCAGACTCGCCCCGCCCACGCCCCGCCCCGCCTCCGTTGCTCTGGAGACCGTGGCTGCCGGCGGGAGGGGCCTAAGGCCTGGAGGTGGAAGACAGTGGTGATGAGGGGGAGAATTCTCCACTCGGGAGTTGTCCCCAGTGGTAGTGGCGGGACACGTGCGGCCACTAGACATCCTGCCGAAACCCACCCAAGGCACTTCCCGGAGCGTGTCGACTGCCAGGAAAACTCACCCGCCGGGCTTAGGGGTTAGCGGGGTTCCCAAACGCACACATCGAGTGCCCGCAAGAGGCCACGGGAAGGAAAGGGGTCGCTGGCCTGCTAGGACCCTGCTGGGTGGGGGCTGTGCTGGAAGAGAACCTCTGCTATGGTGTCGTGGACTGTTGTTTTCTCCTCTAAGTCTGATGAAAAGAAGAGACAGAGGAAGGAAGCTCCAGGAACAAGCAAGCGGCTCCGGTGCGGAAACTCAGAGCCCAAACTACCACCGCTAGGGGCCGCGGTTGGGAAAGAATGGTTCCTTCCTGGGTTCCAAGGCAGGGGGAGGGGCAGGGCCCCATGCAGAAGGGGCTGTGGGGGAGGGGACCCCTGGGCCAGTCCCGGGACTGGGCTGAGACCCTCTCTCCATCCGAGAGCGAGGGCTCACCTGGTCCAGGCCAAGAGTCTGCGTTGGGCCAGGCTGCCCCGGTCGGTCCCTCGGAAGAGGGGGCTTCCTCGCCAACCAAAGTCCCCGCGGCCTCGTCAAGCGGGGGCCTACCTAGGGCCGGCGTTGCCCTGCAGGTCTCTCCCACGCCAATGGTCACAGACGTGCTGACTCCCATGGCCGTCACCTCCGCCGTTTTGGGACGGGAAAACCTGGCCTTTCCCACAGGTGGCCTGAGGGCTTCTGCCTTGGCCGCCTGCCAGGCCCGGAGAGGCCTGTCTCTCAGAGAGGAGAGGCTCACAGTCTTCCCCTTCCTCGTCAGTGTCCACTCTTGCTCTGTGTTTCTTCTCTGGGATGAGAGGGGCGGGCCCCTGAGCACCCAGGCGACTCTCAGACATCAGCGTGCCCTTTCTCCTCTCGCCCGACTTTGTGGTACCGTACGAATGAACATTGATCTTTTCTCCGGGTTCGGGGGACCCAAAACGAAGCTGCTTACCTGTTGGGTTGTGAGGCTTTTCAGGGGAAAGCATTTCTGCTCCCTTGAGGCTCACTGCGCTCAATTGGGCTTACAGGTCCGGGTGTTCCGTGTACCAGGGACATTGTAAGCAGGCATCGCGACCGTCCAAAGCAGTTGCATGGGTTGTTTTGGCATTGACTCGAGCCACAGCCGCCAGGGTTTGAAACACACACACGAAAGGAAGAACTCATCATCTGAAGTAGCTTGGGCTCTGCCAGAGCACGCCACGCAGCCAGGTGATTTTCCTATTGGTTGTCGTGCCAAGCTACCATAGCAGGCAATTCCACAGGTATACTGTGCAGAGTTCCAAACGAAAGCAGATAGCCCCTGTCGCCGAGGCGCAGCTGCCTAGGCGATAAAGCCCCAGGCACTGGTGCTCCTGAGGGCTGCGGGGACAGCCAGGTCTACGCCGGTGGCAGGAGGCTCTGGGCCTCAGTGCCCTGCCAGTGGGCCCTACTTGAGTATAGGTGCTCTTGCATGGGGTGGAGTCGGTCTCAGGTGGGCCCTCCCTCCACAGGCCTCTCCTGTCCCCTTGGCTGAAGCCGAGCCCGGCACTGGGGGTTGGTGGCTGCGCAGGAGCCTTGAGTCTCTGGACAGGCCCCGTGCCAGCTGGGACCTGAGCCCCAGCCCAGCTGCAAGCCCTGCGCTCAAGTTCCTTGGCCTTGCCCAGGTCAGCTAAGAGGGAGGAGAAGATGGTCGTCAGCACAGCGGGAAGCAATAGTGCCGACACCTGGCAGCGGGAGAAGCGCCTCCAACAGCCCCGTGGGATCTAAGCCCCCTCTGGCTCCAGCCGCCGCCCCAGCCAGGCCTCTCCCCGCCCCCCCACGGCCGAGCCAGGACCAAGGCACAGGCGCCCAAGCCCGCCGGGCAGGCCACGCCCCCAGCCGCCCCCGCCCCCGGGCGCCCGGCGCCCCGCCCCCGGCAGACTCGCCCCGCCCCCGGCAGACTCGCCCCGCCCACACCCCGCCCCGCCTCCGATGCTCTGGAGACCGTGGCTGCCGGCGGGAGGGGCCTAAGTCCTGGAGGTGGAAGACAGTGGTGATGAGGGGGAGAATTCTCCACTCGGGAGTTGTCCCCAGTGGTAGTGGCGGGACACGTGCGGCCACTAGACATCCTGCCGAAACCCACCCAAGGCACTTCCCGGAGCGTGTCGACTGCCAGGAAAACTCACCCGCCGGGCTTAGGGGTTAGCGGGGTTCCCAAACGCACACATCGAGTGCCCGCAAGAGGCCACGGGAAGGAAAGGGGTCGCTGGCCTGCTGGAACCCTGCTGGGTGGGGGCTGTGCTGGAAGAGAACCTCTGCTATGGTGTCGTGGACTGTTGTTTTCTCCTCTAAGTCTGATGAAAAGAAGAGACAGAGGAAGGAAGCTCCAGGAACAAGCAAGCGGCTCCGGTGCGGAAACTCAGAGCCCAAACTACCACCGCTAGGGGCCGCTGTTGGGAAAGAATGGTTCCTTCCTGGGTTCCAAGGCAGGGGGAGGGGCAGGGCCCCTTGCAGAAGGGGCTGTGGGGGAGGGGACCCCTGGGCCAGTCTCTCCATCCGAGAGCGAGGGCTCACTGGTCCAGGCCAAGAGTCTGCGTTGGGCCAGGCTGCCCCGGTCGGTCCCTCGGAAGAGGGGGCTTCCTCGCCAACCAAAGTCCCCGCGGCCTCGTCAAGCGGGGGCCTACCTAGGGCCGGCGTTGCCCTGCAGGTCTCTCCCACGCCAATGGTCACAGACGTGCTGACTCCCATGGCCGTCACCTCCGCCGTTTTGGGACGGGAAAACCTGGCCTTTCCCACAGGTGGCCTGAGGGCTTCTGCCTTGGCCGCCTGCCAGGCCCGGAGAGGCCTGTCTCTCAGAGAGGAGAGGCTCACAGTCTTCCCCTTCCTCGTCAGTGTCCACTCTTGCTCTGTGTTTCTTCTCTGGGATGAGAGGGGCGGGCCCCTGAGCACCCAGGCGACTCTCAGACATCAGCGTGCCCTTTCTCCTCTCGCCCGACTTTGTGGTACCGTACGAATGAACATTGATCTTTTCTCCGGGTTCGGGGGACCCAAAACGAAGCTGCTTACCTGTTGGGTTGTGAGGCTTTTCAGGGGAAAGCATTTCTGCTCCCTTGAGGCTCACTGCGCTCAATTGGGCTTACAGGTCCGGGTGTTCCGTGTACCAGGGACATTGTAAGCAGGCATCGCGACCGTCCAAAGCAGTTGCATGGGTTGTTTTGGCATTGACTCGAGCCACAGCCGCCAGGGTTTGAAACACACACACGAAAGGAAGAACTCATCATCTGAAGTAGCTTGGGCTCTGCCAGAGCACGCCACGCAGCCAGGTGATTTTCCTATTGGTTGTCGTGCCAAGCTACCATAGCAGGCAATTCCACAGGTATACTGTGCAGAGTTCCAAACGAAAGCAGATAGCCCCTGTCGCCGAGGCGCAGCTGCCTAGGCGATAAAGCCCCAGGCACTGGTGCTCCTGAGGGCTGCGGGGACAGCCAGGTCTACGCCGGTGGCAGGAGGCTCTGGGCCTCAGTGCCCTGCCAGTGGGCCCTACTTGAGTATAGGTGCTCTTGCATGGGGTGGAGTCGGTCTCAGGTGGGCCCTCCCTCCACAGGCCTCTCCTGTCCCCTTGGCTGAAGCCGAGCCCGGCACTGGGGGTTGGTGCCTGCGCAGGAGCCTTGAGTCTCTGGACAGGCCCCGTGCCAGCTGGGACCTGAGCCCCAGCCCAGCTGCAAGCCCTGCGCTCAAGTTCCTTGGCCTTGCCCAGGTCAGCTAAGAGGGAGGAGAAGATGGTCGTCAGCACAGCGGGAAGCAATAGTGCCGACACCTGGCAGCGGGAGAAGCGCCTCCAACAGCCCCGTGGGATCTAAGCCCCCTCTGGCTCCAGCCGCCGCCCCAGCCAGGCCTCTCCCCGCCCCCCCACGGCCGAGCCAGGACCAAGGCACAGGCGCCCAAGCCCGCCGGGCAGGCCACGCCCCCAGCCGCCCCCGCCCCCGGGCGCCCGGCGCCCCGCCCCCGGCAGACTCGCCCCGCCCACGCCCCGCCCCGCCTCCGTTGCTCTGGAGACCGTGGCTGCCGGCGGGAGGGGCCTAAGGCCTGGAGGTGGAAGACAGTGGTGATGAGGGGGAGAATTCTCCACTCGGGAGTTGTCCCCAGTGGTAGTGGCGGGACACGTGCGGCCACTAGACATCCTGCCGAAACCCACCCAAGGCACTTCCCGGAGCGTGTCGACTGCCAGGAAAACTCACCCGCCGGGCTTAGGGGTTAGCGGGGTTCGAAAACGCACACATCGAGTGCCCGCAAGAGGCCACGGGAAGGAAAGGGGTCGCTGGCCTGCTAGGACCCTGCTGGGTGGGGGCTGTGCTGGAAGAGAACCTCTGCTATGGTGTCGTGGACTGTTGTTTTCTCCTCTAAGTCTGATGAAAAGAAGAGACAGAGGAAGGAAGCTCCAGGAACAAGCAAGCGGCTCCGGTGCGGAAACTCAGAGCCCAAACTACCACCGCTAGGGGCCGCGGTTGGGAAAGAATGGTTCCTTCCTGGGTTCCAAGGCAGGGGGAGGGGCAGGGCCCCATGCAGAAGGGGCTGTGGGGGAGGGGACCCCTGGGCCAGTCCCGGGACTGGGCTGAGACCCTCTCTCCATCCGAGAGCGAGGGCTCACCTGGTCCAGGCCAAGAGTCTGCGTTGGGCCAGGCTGCCCCGGTCGGTCCCTCGGAAGAGGGGGCTTCCTCGCCAACCAAAGTCCCCGCGGCCTCGTCAAGCGGGGGCCTACCTAGGGCCGGCGTTGCCCTGCAGGTCTCTCCCACGCCAATGGTCACAGACGTGCTGACTCCCATGGCCGTCACCTCCGCCGTTTTGGGACGGGAAAACCTGGCCTTTCCCACAGGTGGCCTGAGGGCTTCTGCCTTGGCCGCCTGCCAGGCCCGGAGAGGCCTGTCTCTCAGAGAGGAGAGGCTCACAGTCTTCCCCTTCCTCGTCAGTGTCCACTCTTGCTCTGTGTTTCTTCTCTGGGATGAGAGGGGCGGGCCCCTGAGCACCCAGGCGACTCTCAGACATCAGCGTGCCCTTTCTCCTCTCGCCCGACTTTGTGGTACCGTACGAATGAACATTGATCTTTTCTCCGGGTTCGGGGGACCCAAAACGAAGCTGCTTACCTGTTGGGTTGTGAGGCTTTTCAGGGGAAAGCATTTCTGCTCCCTTGAGGCTCACTGCGCTCAATTGGGCTTACAGGTCCGGGTGTTCCGTGTACCAGGGACATTGTAAGCAGGCATCGCGACCGTCCAAAGCAGTTGCATGGGTTGTTTTGGCATTGACTCGAGCCACAGCCGCCAGGGTTTGAAACACACACACGAAAGGAAGAACTCATCATCTGAAGTAGCTTGGGCTCTGCCAGAGCACGCCACGCAGCCAGGTGATTTTCCTATTGGTTGTCGTGCCAAGCTACCATAGCAGGCAATTCCACAGGTATACTGTGCAGAGTTCCAAACGAAAGCAGATAGCCCCTGTCGCCGAGGCGCAGCTGCCTAGGCGATAAAGCCCCAGGCACTGGTGCTCCTGAGGGCTGCGGGGACAGCCAGGTCTACGCCGGTGGCAGGAGGCTCTGGGCCTCAGTGCCCTGCCAGTGGGCCCTACTTGAGTATAGGTGCTCTTGCATGGGGTGGAGTCGGTCTCAGGTGGGCCCTCCCTCCACAGGCCTCTCCTGTCCCCTTGGCTGAAGCCGAGCCCGGCACTGGGGGTTGGTGGCTGCGCAGGAGCCTTGAGTCTCTGGACAGGCCCCGTGCCAGCTGGGACCTGAGCCCCAGCCCAGCTGCAAGCCCTGCGCTCAAGTTCCTTGGCCTTGCCCAGGTCAGCTAAGAGGGAGGAGAAGATGGTCGTCAGCACAGCGGGAAGCAATAGTGCCGACACCTGGCAGCGGGAGAAGCGCCTCCAACAGCCCCGTGGGATCTAAGCCCCCTCTGGCTCCAGCCGCCGCCCCAGCCAGGCCTCTCCCCGCCCCCCCACGGCCGAGCCAGGACCAAGGCACAGGCGCCCAAGCCCGCCGGGCAGGCCACGCCCCCAGCCGCCCCCGCCCCCGGGCGCCCGGCGCCCCGCCCCCGGCAGACTCGCCCCGCCCCCGGCAGACTCGCCCCGCCCACACCCCGCCCCGCCTCCGATGCTCTGGAGACCGTGGCTGCCGGCGGGAGGGGCCTAAGTCCTGGAGGTGGAAGACAGTGGTGATGAGGGGGAGAATTCTCCACTCGGGAGTTGTCCCCAGTGGTAGTGGCGGGACACGTGCGGCCACTAGACATCCTGCCGAAACCCACCCAAGGCACTTCCCGGAGCGTGTCGACTGCCAGGAAAACTCACCCGCCGGGCTTAGGGGTTAGCGGGGTTCCCAAACGCACACATCGAGTGCCCGCAAGAGGCCACGGGAAGGAAAGGGGTCGCTGGCCTGCTGGAACCCTGCTGGGTGGGGGCTGTGCTGGAAGAGAACCTCTGCTATGGTGTCGTGGACTGTTGTTTTCTCCTCTAAGTCTGATGAAAAGAAGAGACAGAGGAAGGAAGCTCCAGGAACAAGCAAGCGGCTCCGGTGCGGAAACTCAGAGCCCAAACTACCACCGCTAGGGGCCGCTGTTGGGAAAGAATGGTTCCTTCCTGGGTTCCAAGGCAGGGGGAGGGGCAGGGCCCCTTGCAGAAGGGGCTGTGGGGGAGGGGACCCCTGGGCCAGTCTCTCCATCCGAGAGCGAGGGCTCACCTGGTCCAGGCCAAGAGTCTGCGTTGGGCCAGGCTGCCCCGGTCGGTCCCTCGGAAGAGGGGGCTTCCTCGCCAACCAAAGTCCCCGCGGCCTCGTCAAGCGGGGGCCTACCTAGGGCCGGCGTTGCCCTGCAGGTCTCTCCCACGCCAGTGGTCACAGACGTGCTGACTCCCATGGCCGTCACCTCCGCCGTTTTGGGACGGGAAAACCTGGCCTTTCCCACAGGTGGCCTGAGGGCTTCTGCCTTGGCCGCCTGCCAGGCCCGGAGAGGCCTGTCTCTCAGAGAGGAGAGGCTCACAGTCTTCCCCTTCCTCGTCAGTGTCCACTCTTGCTCTGTGTTTCTTCTCTGGGATGAGAGGGGCGGGCCCCTGAGCACCCAGGCGACTCTCAGACATCAGCGTGCCCTTTCTCCTCTCGCCCGACTTTGTGGTACCGTACGAATGAACATTGATCTTTTCTCCGGGTTCGGGGGACCCAAAACGAAGCTGCTTACCTGTTGGGTTGTGAGGCTTTTCAGGGGAAAGCATTTCTGCTCCCTTGAGGCTCACTGCGCTCAATTGGGCTTACAGGTCCGGGTGTTCCGTGTACCAGGGACATTGTAAGCAGGCATCGCGACCGTCCAAAGCAGTTGCATGGGTTGTTTTGGCATTGACTCGAGCCACAGCCGCCAGGGTTTGAAACACACACACGAAAGGAAGAACTCATCATCTGAAGTAGCTTGGGCTCTGCCAGAGCACGCCACGCAGCCAGGTGATTTTCCTATTGGTTGTCGTGCCAAGCTACCATAGCAGGCAATTCCACAGGTATACTGTGCAGAGTTCCAAACGAAAGCAGATAGCCCCTGTCGCCGAGGCGCAGCTGCCTAGGCGATAAAGCCCCAGGCACTGGTGCTCCTGAGGGCTGCGGGGACAGCCAGGTCTACGCCGGTGGCAGGAGGCTCTGGGCCTCAGTGCCCTGCCAGTGGGCCCTACTTGAGTATAGGTGCTCTTGCATGGGGTGGAGTCGGTCTCAGGTGGGCCCTCCCTCCACAGGCCTCTCCTGTCCCCTTGGCTGAAGCCGAGCCCGGCACTGGGGGTTGGTGCCTGCGCAGGAGCCTTGAGTCTCTGGACAGGCCCCGTGCCAGCTGGGACCTGAGCCCCAGCCCAGCTGCAAGCCCTGCGCTCAAGTTCCTTGGCCTTGCCCAGGTCAGCTAAGAGGGAGGAGAAGATGGTCGTCAGCACAGCGGGAAGCAATAGTGCCGACACCTGGCAGCGGGAGAAGCGCCTCCAACAGCCCCGTGGGATCTAAGCCCCCTCTGGCTCCAGCCGCCGCCCCAGCCAGGCCTCTCCCCGCCCCCCCACGGCCGAGCCAGGACCAAGGCACAGGCGCCCAAGCCCGCCGGGCAGGCCACGCCCCCAGCCGCCCCCGCCCCCGGGCGCCCGGCGCCCCGCCCCCGGCAGACTCGCCCCGCCCCCGGCAGACTCGCCCCGCCCACACCCCGCCCCGCCTCCGATGCTCTGGAGACCGTGGCTGCCGGCGGGAGGGGCCTAAGTCCTGGAGGTGGAAGACAGTGGTGATGAGGGGGAGAATTCTCCACTCGGGAGTTGTCCCCAGTGGTAGTGGCGGGACACGTGCGGCCACTAGACATCCTGCCGAAACCCACCCAAGGCACTTCCCGGAGCGTGTCGACTGCCAGGAAAACTCACCCGCCGGGCTTAGGGGTTAGCGGGGTTCCCAAACGCACACATCGAGTGCCCGCAAGAGGCCACGGGAAGGAAAGGGGTCGCTGGCCTGCTGGAACCCTGCTGGGTGGGGGCTGTGCTGGAAGAGAACCTCTGCTATGGTGTCGTGGACTGTTGTTTTCTCCTCTAAGTCTGATGAAAAGAAGAGACAGAGGAAGGAAGCTCCAGGAACAAGCAAGCGGCTCCGGTGCGGAAACTCAGAGCCCAAACTACCACCGCTAGGGGCCGCTGTTGGGAAAGAATGGTTCCTTCCTGGGTTCCAAGGCAGGGGGAGGGGCAGGGCCCCTTGCAGAAGGGGCTGTGGGGGAGGGGACCCCTGGGCCAGTCTCTCCATCCGAGAGCGAGGGCTCACCTGGTCCAGGCCAAGAGTCTGCGTTGGGCCAGGCTGCCCCGGTCGGTCCCTCGGAAGAGGGGGCTTCCTCGCCAACCAAAGTCCCCGCGGCCTCGTCAAGCGGGGGCCTACCTAGGGCCGGCGTTGCCCTGCAGGTCTCTCCCACGCCAATGGTCACAGACGTGCTGACTCCCATGGCCGTCACCTCCGCCGTTTTGGGACGGGAAAACCTGGCCTTTCCCACAGGTGGCCTGAGGGCTTCTGCCTTGGCCGCCTGCCAGGCCCGGAGAGGCCTGTCTCTCAGAGAGGAGAGGCTCACAGTCTTCCCCTTCCTCGTCAGTGTCCACTCTTGCTCTGTGTTTCTTCTCTGGGATGAGAGGGGCGGGCCCCTGAGCACCCAGGCGACTCTCAGACATCAGCGTGCCCTTTCTCCTCTCGCCCGACTTTGTGGTACCGTACGAATGAACATTGATCTTTTCTCCGGGTTCGGGGGACCCAAAACGAAGCTGCTTACCTGTTGGGTTGTGAGGCTTTTCAGGGGAAAGCATTTCTGCTCCCTTGAGGCTCACTGCGCTCAATTGGGCTTACAGGTCCGGGTGTTCCGTGTACCAGGGACATTGTAAGCAGGCATCGCGACCGTCCAAAGCAGTTGCATGGGTTGTTTTGGCATTGACTCGAGCCACAGCCGCCAGGGTTTGAAACACACACACGAAAGGAAGAACTCATCATCTGAAGTAGCTTGGGCTCTGCCAGAGCACGCCACGCAGCCAGGTGATTTTCCTATTGGTTGTCGTGCCAAGCTACCATAGCAGGCAATTCCACAGGTATACTGTGCAGAGTTCCAAACGAAAGCAGATAGCCCCTGTCGCCGAGGCGCAGCTGCCTAGGCGATAAAGCCCCAGGCACTGGTGCTCCTGAGGGCTGCGGGGACAGCCAGGTCTACGCCGGTGGCAGGAGGCTCTGGGCCTCAGTGCCCTGCCAGTGGGCCCTACTTGAGTATAGGTGCTCTTGCATGGGGTGGAGTCGGTCTCAGGTGGGCCCTCCCTCCACAGGCCTCTCCTGTCCCCTTGGCTGAAGCCGAGCCCGGCACTGGGGGTTGGTGCCTGCGCAGGAGCCTTGAGTCTCTGGACAGGCCCCGTGCCAGCTGGGACCTGAGCCCCAGCCCAGCTGCAAGCCCTGCGCTCAAGTTCCTTGGCCTTGCCCAGGTCAGCTAAGAGGGAGGAGAAGATGGTCGTCAGCACAGCGGGAAGCAATAGTGCCGACACCTGGCAGCGGGAGAAGCGCCTCCAACAGCCCCGTGGGATCTAAGCCCCCTCTGGCTCCAGCCGCCGCCCCAGCCAGGCCTCTCCCCGCCCCCCCACGGCCGAGCCAGGACCAAGGCACAGGCGCCCAAGCCCGCCGGGCAGGCCACGCCCCCAGCCGCCCCCGCCCCCGGGCGCCCGGCGCCCCGCCCCCGGCAGACTCGCCCCGCCCCCGGCAGACTCGCCCCGCCCACACCCCGCCCCGCCTCCGATGCTCTGGAGACCGTGGCTGCCGGCGGGAGGGGCCTAAGTCCTGGAGGTGGAAGACAGTGGTGATGAGGGGGAGAATTCTCCACTCGGGAGTTGTCCCCAGTGGTAGTGGCGGGACACGTGCGGCCACTAGACATCCTGCCGAAACCCACCCAAGGCACTTCCCGGAGCGTGTCGACTGCCAGGAAAACTCACCCGCCGGGCTTAGGGGTTAGCGGGGTTCCCAAACGCACACATCGAGTGCCCGCAAGAGGCCACGGGAAGGAAAGGGGTCGCTGGCCTGCTGGAACCCTGCTGGGTGGGGGCTGTGCTGGAAGAGAACCTCTGCTATGGTGTCGTGGACTGTTGTTTTCTCCTCTAAGTCTGATGAAAAGAAGAGACAGAGGAAGGAAGCTCCAGGAACAAGCAAGCGGCTCCGGTGCGGAAACTCAGAGCCCAAACTACCACCGCTAGGGGCCGCTGTTGGGAAAGAATGGTTCCTTCCTGGGTTCCAAGGCAGGGGGAGGGGCAGGGCCCCTTGCAGAAGGGGCTGTGGGGGAGGGGACCCCTGGGCCAGGCTCTCCATCCGAGAGCGAGGGCTCACCTGGTCCAGGCCAAGAGTCTGCGTTGGGCCAGGCTGCCCCGGTCGGTCCCTCGGAAGAGGGGGCTTCCTCGCCAACCAAAGTCCCCGCGGCCTCGTCAAGCGGGGGCCTACCTAGGGCCGGCGTTGCCCTGCAGGTCTCTCCCACGCCAATGGTCACAGACGTGCTGACTCCCATGGCCGTCACCTCCGCCGTTTTGGGACGGGAAAACCTGGCCTTTCCCACAGGTGGCCTGAGGGCTTCTGCCTTGGCCGCCTGCCAGGCCCGGAGAGGCCTGTCTCTCAGAGAGGAGAGGCTCACAGTCTTCCCCTTCCTCGTCAGTGTCCACTCTTGCTCTGTGTTTCTTCTCTGGGATGAGAGGGGCGGGCCCCTGAGCACCCAGGCGACTCTCAGACATCAGCGTGCCCTTTCTCCTCTCGCCCGACTTTGTGGTACCGTACGAATGAACATTGATCTTTTCTCCGGGTTCGGGGGACCCAAAACGAAGCTGCTTACCTGTTGGGTTGTGAGGCTTTTCAGGGGAAAGCATTTCTGCTCCCTTGAGGCTCACTGCGCTCAATTGGGCTTACAGGTCCGGGTGTTCCGTGTACCAGGGACATTGTAAGCAGGCATCGCGACCGTCCAAAGCAGTTGCATGGGTTGTTTTGGCATTGACTCGAGCCACAGCCGCCAGGGTTTGAAACACACACACGAAAGGAAGAACTCATCATCTGAAGTAGCTTGGGCTCTGCCAGAGCACGCCACGCAGCCAGGTGATTTTCCTATTGGTTGTCGTGCCAAGCTACCATAGCAGGCAATTCCACAGGTATACTGTGCAGAGTTCCAAACGAAAGCAGATAGCCCCTGTCGCCGAGGCGCAGCTGCCTAGGCGATAAAGCCCCAGGCACTGGTGCTCCTGAGGGCTGCGGGGACAGCCAGGTCTACGCCGGTGGCAGGAGGCTCTGGGCCTCAGTGCCCTGCCAGTGGGCCCTACTTGAGTATAGGTGCTCTTGCATGGGGTGGAGTCGGTCTCAGGTGGGCCCTCCCTCCACAGGCCTCTCCTGTCCCCTTGGCTGAAGCCGAGCCCGGCACTGGGGGTTGGTGCCTGCGCAGGAGCCTTGAGTCTCTGGACAGGCCCCGTGCCAGCTGGGACCTGAGCCCCAGCCCAGCTGCAAGCCCTGCGCTCAAGTTCCTTGGCCTTGCCCAGGTCAGCTAAGAGGGAGGAGAAGATGGTCGTCAGCACAGCGGGAAGCAATAGTGCCGACACCTGGCAGCGGGAGAAGCGCCTCCAACAGCCCCGTGGGATCTAAGCCCCCTCTGGCTCCAGCCGCCGCCCCAGCCAGGCCTCTCCCCGCCCCCCCACGGCCGAGCCAGGACCAAGGCACAGGCGCCCAAGCCCGCCGGGCAGGCCACGCCCCCAGCCACCCCCGCCCCCGGGCGCCCGGCGCCCCGCCCCCGGCAGACTCGCCCCGCCCACGCCCCGCCCCGCCTCCGTTGCTCTGGAGACCGTGGCTGCCGGCGGGAGGGGCCTAAGGCCTGGAGGTGGAAGACAGTGGTGATGAGGGGGAGAATTCTCCACTCGGGAGTTGTCCCCAGTGGTAGTGGCGGGACACGTGCGGCCACTAGACATCCTGCCGAAACCCACCCAAGGCACTCCCCGGAGCGTGTCGACTGCCAGGAAAACTCACCCGCCGGGCTTAGGGGTTAGCGGGGTTCCCAAACGCACACATCGAGTGCCCGCAAGAGGCCACGGGAAGGAAAGGGGTCGCTGGCCTGCTAGGACCCTGCTGGGTGGGGGCTGTGCTGGAAGAGAACCTCTGCTATGGTGTCGTGGACTGTTGTTTTCTCCTCTAAGTCTGATGAAAAGAAGAGACAGAGGAAGGAAGCTCCAGGAACAAGCAAGCGGCTCCGGTGCGGAAACTCAGAGCCCAAACTACCACCGCTAGGGGCCGCGGTTGGGAAAGAATGGTTCCTTCCTGGGTTCCAAGGCAGGGGGAGGGGCAGGGCCCCATGCAGAAGGGGCTGTGGGGGAGGGGACCCCTGGGCCAGTCCCGGGACTGGGCTGAGACCCTCTCTCCATCCGAGAGCGAGGGCTCACCTGGTCCAGGCCAAGAGTCTGCGTTGGGCCAGGCTGCCCCGGTCGGTCCCTCGGAAGAGGGGGCTTCCTCGCCAACCAAAGTCCCCGCGGCCTCGTCAAGCGGGGGCCTACCTAGGGCCGGCGTTGCCCTGCAGGTCTCTCCCACGCCAATGGTCACAGACGTGCTGACTCCCATGGCCGTCACCTCCGCCGTTTTGGGACGGGAAAACCTGGCCTTTCCCACAGGTGGCCTGAGGGCTTCTGCCTTGGCCGCCTGCCAGGCCCGGAGAGGCCTGTCTCTCAGAGAGGAGAGGCTCACAGTCTTCCCCTTCCTCGTCAGTGTCCACTCTTGCTCTGTGTTTCTTCTCTGGGATGAGAGGGGCGGGCCCCTGAGCACCCAGGCGACTCTCAGACATCAGCGTGCCCTTTCTCCTCTCGCCCGACTTTGTGGTACCGTACGAATGAACATTGATCTTTTCTCCGGGTTCGGGGGACCCAAAACGAAGCTGCTTACCTGTTGGGTTGTGAGGCTTTTCAGGGGAAAGCATTTCTGCTCCCTTGAGGCTCACTGCGCTCAATTGGGCTTACAGGTCCGGGTGTTCCGTGTACCAGGGACATTGTAAGCAGGCATCGCGACCGTCCAAAGCAGTTGCATGGGTTGTTTTGGCATTGACTCGAGCCACAGCCGCCAGGGTTTGAAACACACACACGAAAGGAAGAACTCATCATCTGAAGTAGCTTGGGCTCTGCCAGAGCACGCCACGCAGCCAGGTGATTTTCCTATTGGTTGTCGTGCCAAGCTACCATAGCAGGCAATTCCACAGGTATACTGTGCAGAGTTCCAAACGAAAGCAGATAGCCCCTGTCGCCGAGGCGCAGCTGCCTAGGCGATAAAGCCCCAGGCACTGGTGCTCCTGAGGGCTGCGGGGACAGCCAGGTCTACGCCGGTGGCAGGAGGCTCTGGGCCTCAGTGCCCTGCCAGTGGGCCCTACTTGAGTATAGGTGCTCTTGCATGGGGTGGAGTCGGTCTCAGGTGGGCCCTCCCTCCACAGGCCTCTCCTGTCCCCTTGGCTGAAGCCGAGCCCGGCACTGGGGGTTGGTGGCTGCGCAGGAGCCTTGAGTCTCTGGACAGGCCCCGTGCCAGCTGGGACCTGAGCCCCAGCCCAGCTGCAAGCCCTGCGCTCAAGTTCCTTGGCCTTGCCCAGGTCAGCTAAGAGGGAGGAGAAGATGGTCGTCAGCACAGCGGGAAGCAATAGTGCCGACACCTGGCAGCGGGAGAAGCGCCTCCAACAGCCCCGTGGGATCTAAGCCCCCTCTGGCTCCAGCCGCCGCCCCAGCCAGGCCTCTCCCCGCCCCCCCACGGCCGAGCCAGGACCAAGGCACAGGCGCCCAAGCCCGCCGGGCAGGCCACGCCCCCAGCCGCCCCCGCCCCCGGGCGCCCGGCGCCCCGCCCCCGGCAGACTCGCCCCGCCCACGCCCCGCCCCGCCTCCGTTGCTCTGGAGACCGTGGCTGCCGGCGGGAGGGGCCTAAGGCCTGGAGGTGGAAGACAGTGGTGATGAGGGGGAGAATTCTCCACTCGGGAGTTGTCCCCAGTGGTAGTGGCGGGACACGTGCGGCCACTAGACATCCTGCCGAAACCCACCCAAGGCACTTCCCGGAGCGTGTCGACTGCCAGGAAAACTCACCCGCCGGGCTTAGGGGTTAGCGGGGTTCCCAAACGCACACATCGAGTGCCCGCAAGAGGCCACGGGAAGGAAAGGGGTCGCTGGCCTGCTAGGACCCTGCTGGGTGGGGGCTGTGCTGGAAGAGAACCTCTGCTATGGTGTCGTGGACTGTTGTTTTCTCCTCTAAGTCTGATGAAAAGAAGAGACAGAGGAAGGAAGCTCCAGGAACAAGCAAGCGGCTCCGGTGCGGAAACTCAGAGCCCAAACTACCACCGCTAGGGGCCGCGGTTGGGAAAGAATGGTTCCTTCCTGGGTTCCAAGGCAGGGGGAGGGGCAGGGCCCCATGCAGAAGGGGCTGTGGGGGAGGGGACCCCTGGGCCAGTCCCGGGACTGGGCTGAGACCCTCTCTCCATCCGAGAGCGAGGGCTCACCTGGTCCAGGCCAAGAGTCTGCGTTGGGCCAGGCTGCCCCGGTCGGTCCCTCGGAAGAGGGGGCTTCCTCGCCAACCAAAGTCCCCGCGGCCTCGTCAAGCGGGGGCCTACCTAGGGCCGGCGTTGCCCTGCAGGTCTCTCCCACGCCAATGGTCACAGACGTGCTGACTCCCATGGCCGTCACCTCCGCCGTTTTGGGACCGGAAAACCTGGCCTTTCCCACAGGTGGCCTGAGGGCTTCTGCCTTGGCCGCCTGCCAGGCCCAGAGAGGCCTGTCTCTCAGAGAGGAGAGGCTCACAGTCTTCCCCTTCCTCGTCAGTGTCCACTCTTGCTCTGTGTTTCTTCTCTGGGATGAGAGGGGCGGGCCCCTGAGCACCCAGGCGACTCTCAGACATCAGCGTGCCCTTTCTCCTCTCGCCCGACTTTGTGGTACCGTACGAATGAACATTGATCTTTTCTCCGGGTTCGGGGGACCCAAAACGAAGCTGCTTACCTGTTGGGTTGTGAGGCTTTTCAGGGGAAAGCATTTCTGCTCCCTTGAGGCTCACTGCGCTCAATTGGGCTTACAGGTCCGGGTGTTCCGTGTACCAGGGACATTGTAAGCAGGCATCGCGACCGTCCAAAGCAGTTGCATGGGTTGTTTTGGCATTGACTCGAGCCACAGCCGCCAGGGTTTGAAACACACACACGAAAGGAAGAACTCATCATCTGAAGTAGCTTGGGCTCTGCCAGAGCACGCCACGCAGCCAGGTGATTTTCCTATTGGTTGTCGTGCCAAGCTACCATAGCAGGCAATTCCACAGGTATACTGTGCAGAGTTCCAAACGAAAGCAGATAGCCCCTGTCGCCGAGGCGCAGCTGCCTAGGCGATAAAGCCCCAGGCACTGGTGCTCCTGAGGGCTGCGGGGACAGCCAGGTCTACGCCGGTGGCAGGAGGCTCTGGGCCTCAGTGCCCTGCCAGTGGGCCCTACTTGAGTATAGGTGCTCTTGCATGGGGTGGAGTCGGTCTCAGGTGGGCCCTCCCTCCACAGGCCTCTCCTGTCCCCTTGGCTGAAGCCGAGCCCGGCACTGGGGGTTGGTGGCTGCGCAGGAGCCTTGAGTCTCTGGACAGGCCCCGTGCCAGCTGGGACCTGAGCCCCAGCCCAGCTGCAAGCCCTGCGCTCAAGTTCCTTGGCCTTGCCCAGGTCAGCTAAGAGGGAGGAGAAGATGGTCGTCAGCACAGCGGGAAGCAATAGTGCCGACACCTGGCAGCGGGAGAAGCGCCTCCAACAGCCCCGTGGGATCTAAGCCCCCTCTGGCTCCAGCCGCCGCCCCAGCCAGGCCTCTCCCCGCCCCCCCACGGCCGAGCCAGGACCAAGGCACAGGCGCCCAAGCCCGCCGGGCAGGCCACGCCCCCAGCCGCCCCCGCCCCCGGGCGCCCGGCGCCCCGCCCCCGGCAGACTCGCCCCGCCCACGCCCCGCCCCGCCTCCGTTGCTCTGGAGACCGTGGCTGCCGGCGGGAGGGGCCTAAGGCCTGGAGGTGGAAGACAGTGGTGATGAGGGGGAGAATTCTCCACTCGGGAGTTGTCCCCAGTGGTAGTGGCGGGACACGTGCGGCCACTAGACATCCTGCCGAAACCCACCCAAGGCACTTCCCGGAGCGTGTCGACTGCCAGGAAAACTCACCCGCCGGGCTTAGGGGTTAGCGGGGTTCCCAAACGCACACATCGAGTGCCCGCAAGAGGCCACGGGAAGGAAAGGGGTCGCTGGCCTGCTAGGACCCTGCTGGGTGGGGGCTGTGCTGGAAGAGAACCTCTGCTATGGTGTCGTGGACTGTTGTTTTCTCCTCTAAGTCTGATGAAAAGAAGAGACAGAGGAAGGAAGCTCCAGGAACAAGCAAGCGGCTCCGGTGCGGAAACTCAGAGCCCAAACTACCACCGCTAGGGGCCGCGGTTGGGAAAGAATGGTTCCTTCCTGGGTTCCAAGGCAGGGGGAGGGGCAGGGCCCCATGCAGAAGGGGCTGTGGGGGAGGGGACCCCTGGGCCAGTCCCGGGACTGGGCTGAGACCCTCTCTCCATCCGAGAGCGAGGGCTCACCTGGTCCAGGCCAAGAGTCTGCGTTGGGCCAGGCTGCCCCGGTCGGTCCCTCGGAAGAGGGGGCTTCCTCGCCAACCAAAGTCCCCGCGGCCTCGTCAAGCGGGGGCCTACCTAGGGCCGGCGTTGCCCTGCAGGTCTCTCCCACGCCAATGGTCACAGACGTGCTGACTCCCATGGCCGTCACCTCCGCCGTTTTGGGACGGGAAAACCTGGCCTTTCCCACAGGTGGCCTGAGGGCTTCTGCCTTGGCCGCCTGCCAGGCCCGGAGAGGCCTGTCTCTCAGAGAGGAGAGGCTCACAGTCTTCCCCTTCCTCGTCAGTGTCCACTCTTGCTCTGTGTTTCTTCTCTGGGATGAGAGGGGCGGGCCCCTGAGCACCCAGGCGACTCTCAGACATCAGCGTGCCCTTTCTCCTCTCGCCCGACTTTGTGGTACCGTACGAATGAACATTGATCTTTTCTCCGGGTTCGGGGGACCCAAAACGAAGCTGCTTACCTGTTGGGTTGTGAGGCTTTTCAGGGGAAAGCATTTCTGCTCCCTTGAGGCTCACTGCGCTCAATTGGGCTTACAGGTCCGGGTGTTCCGTGTACCAGGGACATTGTAAGCAGGCATCGCGACCGTCCAAAGCAGTTGCATGGGTTGTTTTGGCATTGACTCGAGCCACAGCCGCCAGGGTTTGAAACACACACACGAAAGGAAGAACTCATCATCTGAAGTAGCTTGGGCTCTGCCAGAGCACGCCACGCAGCCAGGTGATTTTCCTATTGGTTGTCGTGCCAAGCTACCATAGCAGGCAATTCCACAGGTATACTGTGCAGAGTTCCAAACGAAAGCAGATAGCCCCTGTCGCCGAGGCGCAGCTGCCTAGGCGATAAAGCCCCAGGCACTGGTGCTCCTGAGGGCTGCGGGGACAGCCAGGTCTACGCCGGTGGCAGGAGGCTCTGGGCCTCAGTGCCCTGCCAGTGGGCCCTACTTGAGTATAGGTGCTCTTGCATGGGGTGGAGTCGGTCTCAGGTGGGCCCTCCCTCCACAGGCCTCTCCTGTCCCCTTGGCTGAAGCCGAGCCCGGCACTGGGGGTTGGTGGCTGCGCAGGAGCCTTGAGTCTCTGGACAGGCCCCGTGCCAGCTGGGACCTGAGCCCCAGCCCAGCTGCAAGCCCTGCGCTCAAGTTCCTTGGCCTTGCCCAGGTCAGCTAAGAGGGAGGAGAAGATGGTCGTCAGCACAGCGGGAAGCAATAGTGCCGACACCTGGCAGCGGGAGAAGCGCCTCCAACAGCCCCGTGGGATCTAAGCCCCCTCTGGCTCCAGCCGCCGCCCCAGCCAGGCCTCTCCCCGCCCCCCCACGGCCGAGCCAGGACCAAGGCACAGGCGCCCAAGCCCGCCGGGCAGGCCACGCCCCCAGCCGCCCCCGCCCCCGGGCGCCCGGCGCCCCGCCCCCGGCAGACTCGCCCCGCCCACGCCCCGCCCCGCCTCCGTTGCTCTGGAGACCGTGGCTGCCGGCGGGAGGGGCCTAAGGCCTGGAGGTGGAAGACAGTGGTGATGAGGGGGAGAATTCTCCACTCGGGAGTTGTCCCCAGTGGTAGTGGCGGGACACGTGCGGCCACTAGACATCCTGCCGAAACCCACCCAAGGCACTTCCCGGAGCGTGTCGACTGCCAGGAAAACTCACCCGCCGGGCTTAGGGGTTAGCGGGGTTCCCAAACGCACACATTGAGTGCCCGCAAGAGGCCACGGGAAGGAAAGGGGTCGCTGGCCTGCTAGGACCCTGCTGGGTGGGGGCTGTGCTGGAAGAGAACCTCTGCTATGGTGTCGTGGACTGTTGTTTTCTCCTCTAAGTCTGATGAAAAGAAGAGACAGAGGAAGGAAGCTCCAGGAACAAGCAAGCGGCTCCGGTGCGGAAACTCAGAGCCCAAACTACCACCGCTAGGGGCCGCGGTTGGGAAAGAATGGTTCCTTCCTGGGTTCCAAGGCAGGGGGAGGGGCAGGGCCCCATGCAGAAGGGGCTGTGGGGGAGGGGACCCCTGGGCCAGTCCCGGGACTGGGCTGAGACCCTCTCTCCATCCGAGAGCGAGGGCTCACCTGGTCCAGGCCAAGAGTCTGCGTTGGGCCAGGCTGCCCCGGTCGGTCCCTCGGAAGAGGGGGCTTCCTCGCCAACCAAAGTCCCCGCGGCCTCGTCAAGCGGGGGCCTACCTAGGGCCGGCGTTGCCCTGCAGGTCTCTCCCACGCCAATGGTCACAGACGTGCTGACTCCCATGGCCGTCACCTCCGCCGTTTTGGGACGGGAAAACCTGGCCTTTCCCACAGGTGGCCTGAGGGCTTCTGCCTTGGCCGCCTGCCAGGCCCGGAGAGGCCTGTCTCTCAGAGAGGAGAGGCTCACAGTCTTCCCCTTCCTCGTCAGTGTCCACTCTTGCTCTGTGTTTCTTCTCTGGGATGAGAGGGGCGGGCCCCTGAGCACCCAGGCGACTCTCAGACATCAGCGTGCCCTTTCTCCTCTCGCCCGACTTTGTGGTACCGTACGAATGAACATTGATCTTTTCTCCGGGTTCGGGGGACCCAAAACGAAGCTGCTTACCTGTTGGGTTGTGAGGCTTTTCAGGGGAAAGCATTTCTGCTCCCTTGAGGCTCACTGCGCTCAATTGGGCTTACAGGTCCGGGTGTTCCGTGTACCAGGGACATTGTAAGCAGGCATCGCGACCGTCCAAAGCAGTTGCATGGGTTGTTTTGGCATTGACTCGAGCCACAGCCGCCAGGGTTTGAAACACACACACGAAAGGAAGAACTCATCATCTGAAGTAGCTTGGGCTCTGCCAGAGCACGCCACGCAGCCAGGTGATTTTCCTATTGGTTGTCGTGCCAAGCTACCATAGCAGGCAATTCCACAGGTATACTGTGCAGAGTTCCAAACGAAAGCAGATAGCCCCTGTCGCCGAGGCGCAGCTGCCTAGGCGATAAAGCCCCAGGCACTGGTGCTCCTGAGGGCTGCGGGGACAGCCAGGTCTACGCCGGTGGCAGGAGGCTCTGGGCCTCAGTGCCCTGCCAGTGGGCCCTACTTGAGTATAGGTGCTCTTGCATGGGGTGGAGTCGGTCTCAGGTGGGCCCTCCCTCCACAGGCCTCTCCTGTCCCCTTGGCTGAAGCCGAGCCCGGCACTGGGGGTTGGTGGCTGCGCAGGAGCCTTGAGTCTCTGGACAGGCCCCGTGCCAGCTGGGACCTGAGCCCCAGCCCAGCTGCAAGCCCTGCGCTCAAGTTCCTTGGCCTTGCCCAGGTCAGCTAAGAGGGAGGAGAAGATGGTCGTCAGCACAGCGGGAAGCAATAGTGCCGACACCTGGCAGCGGGAGAAGCGCCTCCAACAGCCCCGTGGGATCTAAGCCCCCTCTGGCTCCAGCCGCCGCCCCAGCCAGGCCTCTCCCCGCCCCCCCACGGCCGAGCCAGGACCAAGGCACAGGCGCCCAAGCCCGCCGGGCAGGCCACGCCCCCAGCCGCCCCCGCCCCCGGGCGCCCGGCGCCCCGCCCCCGGCAGACTCGCCCCGCCCCCGGCAGACTCGCCCCGCCCACACCCCGCCCCGCCTCCGATGCTCTGGAGACCGTGGCTGCCGGCGGGAGGGGCCTAAGTCCTGGAGGTGGAAGACAGTGGTGATGAGGGGGAGAATTCTCCACTCGGGAGTTGTCCCCAGTGGTAGTGGCGGGACACGTGCGGCCACTAGACATCCTGCCGAAACCCACCCAAGGCACTTCCCGGAGCGTGTCGACTGCCAGGAAAACTCACCCGCCGGGCTTAGGGGTTAGCGGGGTTCCCAAACGCACACATCGAGTGCCCGCAAGAGGCCACGGGAAGGAAAGGGGTCGCTGGCCTGCTGGAACCCTGCTGGGTGGGGGCTGTGCTGGAAGAGAACCTCTGCTATGGTGTCGTGGACTGTTGTTTTCTCCTCTAAGTCTGATGAAAAGAAGAGACAGAGGAAGGAAGCTCCAGGAACAAGCAAGCGGCTCCGGTGCGGAAACTCAGAGCCCAAACTACCACCGCTAGGGGCCGCTGTTGGGAAAGAATGGTTCCTTCCTGGGTTCCAAGGCAGGGGGAGGGGCAGGGCCCCTTGCAGAAGGGGCTGTGGGGGAGGGGACCCCTGGGCCAGTCTCTCCATCCGAGAGCGAGGGCTCACTGGTCCAGGCCAAGAGTCTGCGTTGGGCCAGGCTGCCCCGGTCGGTCCCTCGGAAGAGGGGGCTTCCTCACCAACCAAAGTCCCCGCGGCCTCGTCAAGCGGGGGCCTACCTAGGGCCGGCGTTGCCCTGCAGGTCTCTCCCACGCCAATGGTCACAGACGTGCTGACTCCCATGGCCGTCACCTCCGCCGTTTTGGGACGGGAAAACCTGGCCTTTCCCACAGGTGTCCTGAGGGCTTCTGCCTTGGCCGCCTGCCAGGCCCGGAGAGGCCTGTCTCTCAGAGAGGAGAGGCTCACAGTCTTCCCCTTCCTCGTCAGTGTCCACTCTTGCTCTGTGTTTCTTCTCTGGGATGAGAGGGGCGGGCCCCTGAGCACCCAGGCGACTCTCAGACATCAGCGTGCCCTTTCTCCTCTCGCCCGACTTTGTGGTACCGTACGAATGAACATTGATCTTTTCTCCGGGTTCGGGGGACCCAAAACGAAGCTGCTTACCTGTTGGGTTGTGAGGCTTTTCAGGGGAAAGCATTTCTGCTCCCTTGAGGCTCACTGCGCTCAATTGGGCTTACAGGTCCGGGTGTTCCGTGTACCAGGGACATTGTAAGCAGGCATCGCGACCGTCCAAAGCAGTTGCATGGGTTGTTTTGGCATTGACTCGAGCCACAGCCGCCAGGGTTTGAAACACACACACGAAAGGAAGAACTCATCATCTGAAGTAGCTTGGGCTCTGCCAGAGCACGCCACGCAGCCAGGTGATTTTCCTATTGGTTGTCGTGCCAAGCTACCATAGCAGGCAATTCCACAGGTATACTGTGCAGAGTTCCAAACGAAAGCAGATAGCCCCTGTCGCCGAGGCGCAGCTGCCTAGGCGATAAAGCCCCAGGCACTGGTGCTCCTGAGGGCTGCGGGGACAGCCAGGTCTACGCCGGTGGCAGGAGGCTCTGGGCCTCAGTGCCCTGCCAGTGGGCCCTACTTGAGTATAGGTGCTCTTGCATGGGGTGGAGTCGGTCTCAGGTGGGCCCTCCCTCCACAGGCCTCTCCTGTCCCCTTGGCTGAAGCCGAGCCCGGCACTGGGGGTTGGTGGCTGCGCAGGAGCCTTGAGTCTCTGGACAGGCCCCGTGCCAGCTGGGACCTGAGCCCCAGCCCAGCTGCAAGCCCTGCGCTCAAGTTCCTTGGCCTTGCCCAGGTCAGCTAAGAGGGAGGAGAAGATGGTCGTCAGCACAGCGGGAAGCAATAGTGCCGACACCTGGCAGCGGGAGAAGCGCCTCCAACAGCCCCGTGGGATCTAAGCCCCCTCTGGCTCCAGCCGCCGCCCCAGCCAGGCCTCTCCCCGCCCCCCCACGGCCGAGCCAGGACCAAGGCACAGGCGCCCAAGCCCGCCGGGCAGGCCACGCCCCCAGCCGCCCCCGCCCCCGGGCGCCCGGCGCCCCGCCCCCGGCAGACTCGCCCCGCCCACGCCCCGCCCCGCCTCCGTTGCTCTGGAGACCGTGGCTGCCGGCGGGAGGGGCCTAAGGCCTGGAGGTGGAAGACAGTGGTGATGAGGGGGAGAATTCTCCACTCGGGAATTGTCCCCAGTGGTAGTGGCGGGACACGTGCGGCCACTAGACATCCTGCCGAAACCCACCCAAGGCACTTCCCGGAGCGTGTCGACTGCCAGGAAAACTCACCCGCCGGGCTTAGGGGTTAGCGGGGTTCCCAAACGCACACATCGAGTGCCCGCAAGAGGCCACGGGAAGGAAAGGGGTCGCTGGCCTGCTAGGACCCTGCTGGGTGGGGGCTGTGCTGGAAGAGAACCTCTGCTATGGTGTCGTGGACTGTTGTTTTCTCCTCTAAGTCTGATGAAAAGAAGAGACAGAGGAAGGAAGCTCCAGGAACAAGCAAGCGGCTCCGGTGCGGAAACTCAGAGCCCAAACTACCACCGCTAGGGGCCGCGGTTGGGAAAGAATGGTTCCTTCCTGGGTTCCAAGGCAGGGGGAGGGGCAGAGCCCAATGCAGAAGGGGCTGTGGGGGAGGGGACCCCTGGGCCAGTCCCGGGACTGGGCTGAGACCCTCTCTCCATCCGAGAGCGAGGGCTCACCTGGTCCAGGCCAAGAGTCTGCGTTGGGCCAGGCTGCCCCGGTCGGTCCCTCGGAAGAGGGGGCTTCCTCGCCAACCAAAGTCCCCGCGGCCTCGTCAAGCGGGGGCCTACCTAGGGCCGGCGTTGCCCTGCAGGTCTCTCCCACGCCAATGGTCACAGACGTGCTGACTCCCATGGCCGTCACCTCCGCCGTTTTGGGACGGGAAAACCTGGCCTTTCCCACAGGTGGCCTGAGGGCTTCTGCCTTGGCCGCCTGCCAGGCCCGGAGAGGCCTGTCTCTCAGAGAGGAGAGGCTCACAGTCTTCCCCTTCCTCGTCAGTGTCCACTCTTGCTCTGTGTTTCTTCTCTGGGATGAGAGGGGCGGGCCCCTGAGCACCCAGGCGACTCTCAGACATCAGCGTGCCCTTTCTCCTCTCGCCCGACTTTGTGGTACCGTACGAATGAACATTGATCTTTTCTCCGGGTTCGGGGGACCCAAAACGAAGCTGCTTACCTGTTGGGTTGTGAGGCTTTTCAGGGGAAAGCATTTCTGCTCCCTTGAGGCTCACTGCGCTCAATTGGGCTTACAGGTCCGGGTGTTCCGTGTACCAGGGACATTGTAAGCAGGCATCGCGACCGTCCAAAGCAGTTGCATGGGTTGTTTTGGCATTGACTCGAGCCACAGCCGCCAGGGTTTGAAACACACACACGAAAGGAAGAACTCATCATCTGAAGTAGCTTGGGCTCTGCCAGAGCACGCCACGCAGCCAGGTGATTTTCCTATTGGTTGTCGTGCCAAGCTACCATAGCAGGCAATTCCACAGGTATACTGTGCAGAGTTCCAAACGAAAGCAGATAGCCCCTGTCGCCGAGGCGCAGCTGCCTAGGCGATAAAGCCCCAGGCACTGGTGCTCCTGAGGGCTGCGGGGACAGCCAGGTCTACGCCGGTGGCAGGAGGCTCTGGGCCTCAGTGCCCTGCCAGTGGGCCCTACTTGAGTATAGGTGCTCTTGCATGGGGTGGAGTCGGTCTCAGGTGGGCCCTCCCTCCACAGGCCTCTCCTGTCCCCTTGGCTGAAGCCGAGCCCGGCACTGGGGGTTGGTGGCTGCGCAGGAGCCTTGAGTCTCTGGACAGGCCCCGTGCCAGCTGGGACCTGAGCCCCAGCCCAGCTGCAAGCCCTGCGCTCAAGTTCCTTGGCCTTGCCCAGGTCAGCTAAGAGGGAGGAGAAGATGGTCGTCAGCACAGCGGGAAGCAATAGTGCCGACACCTGGCAGCGGGAGAAGCGCCTCCAACAGCCCCGTGGGATCTAAGCCCCCTCTGGCTCCAGCCGCCGCCCCAGCCAGGCCTCTCCCCGCCCCCCCACGGCCGAGCCAGGACCAAGGCACAGGCGCCCAAGCCCGCCGGGCAGGCCACGCCCCCAGCCGCCCCCGCCCCCGGGCGCCCGGCGCCCCGCCCCCGGCAGACTCGCCCCGCCCACGCCCCGCCCCGCCTCCGTTGCTCTGGAGACCGTGGCTGCCGGCGGGAGGGGCCTAAGGCCTGGAGGTGGAAGACAGTGGTGATGAGGGGGAGAATTCTCCACTCGGGAGTTGTCCCCAGTGGTAGTGGCGGGACACGTGCGGCCACTAGACATCCTGCCGAAACCCACCCAAGGCACTTCCCGGAGCGTGTCGACTGCCAGGAAAACTCACCCGCCGGGCTTAGGGGTTAGCGGGGTTCCCAAACGCACACATCGAGTGCCCGCAAGAGGCCACGGGAAGGAAAGGGGTCGCTGGCCTGCTAGGACCCTGCTGGGTGGGGGCTGTGCTGGAAGAGAACCTCTGCTATGGTGTCGTGGACTGTTGTTTTCTCCTCTAAGTCTGATGAAAAGAAGAGACAGAGGAAGGAAGCTCCAGGAACAAGCAAGAGGCTCCGGTGCGGAAACTCAGAGCCCAAACTACCACCGCTAGGGGCCGCTGTTGGGAAAGAATGGTTCCTTCCTGGGTTCCAAGGCAGGGGGAGGGGCAGGGCCCCATGCAGAAGGGGCTGTGGGGGAGGGGACCCCTGGGCCAGTCCCGGGACTGGGCTGAGACCCTCTCTCCATCCGAGAGCGAGGGCTCACCTGGTCCAGGCCAAGAGTCTGCGTTGGGCCAGGCTGCCCCGGTCGGTCCCTCGGAAGAGGGGGCTTCCTCGCCAACCAAAGTCCCCGCGGCCTCGTCAAGCGGGGGCCTACCTAGGGCCGGCGTTGCCCTGCAGGTCTCTCCCACGCCAATGGTCACAGACGTGCTGACTCCCATGGCCGTCACCTCCGCCGTTTTGGGACGGGAAAACCTGGCCTTTCCCACAGGTGGCCTGAGGGCTTCTGCCTTGGCCGCCTGCCAGGCCCGGAGAGGCCTGTCTCTCAGAGAGGAGAGGCTCACAGTCTTCCCCTTCCTCGTCAGTGTCCACTCTTGCTCTGTGTTTCTTCTCTGGGATGAGAGGGGCGGGCCCCTGAGCACCCAGGCGACTCTCAGACATCAGCGTGCCCTTTCTCCTCTCGCCCGACTTTGTGGTACCGTACGAATGAACATTGATCTTTTCTCCGGGTTCGGGGGACCCAAAACGAAGCTGCTTACCTGTTGGGTTGTGAGGCTTTTCAGGGGAAAGCATTTCTGCTCCCTTGAGGCTCACTGCGCTCAATTGGGCTTACAGGTCCGGGTGTTCCGTGTACCAGGGACATTGTAAGCAGGCATCGCGACCGTCCAAAGCAGTTGCATGGGTTGTTTTGGCATTGACTCGAGCCACAGCCGCCAGGGTTTGAAACACACACACGAAAGGAAGAACTCATCATCTGAAGTAGCTTGGGCTCTGCCAGAGCACGCCACGCAGCCAGGTGATTTTCCTATTGGTTGTCGTGCCAAGCTACCATAGCAGGCAATTCCACAGGTATACTGTGCAGAGTTCCAAACGAAAGCAGATAGCCCCTGTCGCCGAGGCGCAGCTGCCTAGGCGATAAAGCCCCAGGCACTGGTGCTCCTGAGGGCTGCGGGGACAGCCAGGTCTACGCCGGTGGCAGGAGGCTCTGGGCCTCAGTGCCCTGCCAGTGGGCCCTACTTGAGTATAGGTGCTCTTGCATGGGGTGGAGTCGGTCTCAGGTGGGCCCTCCCTCCACAGGCCTC
Source organism: Dasypus novemcinctus (assembly GCF_030445035.2). Classification (NCBI taxonomy): domain Eukaryota; kingdom Metazoa; phylum Chordata; class Mammalia; order Cingulata; family Dasypodidae; genus Dasypus; species Dasypus novemcinctus. The sequence goes on from NC_080703.1 coordinate 105,400, forward strand.
TCCTGTCCCCTTGGCTGAAGCCGAGCCCGGCACTGGGGGTTGGTGGCTGCGCAGGAGCCTTGAGTCTCTGGACAGGCCCCGTGCCAGCTGGGACCTGAGCCCCAGCCCAGCTGCAAGCCCTGCGCTCAAGTTCCTTGGCCTTGCCCAGGTCAGCTAAGAGGGAGGAGAAGATGGTCGTCAGCACAGCGGGAAGCAATAGTGCCGACACCTGGCAGCGGGAGAAGCGCCTCCAACAGCCCCGTGGGATCTAAGCCCCCTCTGGCTCCAGCCGCCGCCCCAGCCAGGCCTCTCCCCGCCCCCCCACGGCCGAGCCAGGACCAAGGCACAGGCGCCCAAGCCCGCCGGGCAGGCCACGCCCCCAGCCGCCCCCGCCCCCGGGCGCCCGGCGCCCCGCCCCCGGCAGACTCGCCCCGCCCACGCCCCGCCCCGCCTCCGTTGCTCTGGAGACCGTGGCTGCCGGCGGGAGGGGCCTAAGGCCTGGAGGTGGAAGACAGTGGTGATGAGGGGGAGAATTCTCCACTCGGGAGTTGTCCCCAGTGGTAGTGGCGGGACACGTGCGGCCACTAGACATCCTGCCGAAACCCACCCAAGGCACTTCCCGGAGCGTGTCGACTGCCAGGAAAACTCACCCGCCGGGCTTAGGGGTTAGCGGGGTTCCCAAACGCACACATCGAGTGCCCGCAAGAGGCCACGGGAAGGAAAGGGGTCGCTGGCCTGCTAGGACCCTGCTGGGTGGGGGCTGTGCTGGAAGAGAACCTCTGCTATGGTGTCGTGGACTGTTGTTTTCTCCTCTAAGTCTGATGAAAAGAAGAGACAGAGGAAGGAAGCTCCAGGAACAAGCAAGAGGCTCCGGTGCGGAAACTCAGAGCCCAAACTACCACCGCTAGGGGCCGCTGTTGGGAAAGAATGGTTCCTTCCTGGGTTCCAAGGCAGGGGGAGGGGCAGGGCCCCATGCAGAAGGGGCTGTGGGGGAGGGGACCCCTGGGCCAGTCCCGGGACTGGGCTGAGACCCTCTCTCCATCCGAGAGCGAGGGCTCACCTGGTCCAGGCCAAGAGTCTGCATTGGGCCAGGCTGCCCCGGTCGGTCCCTCGGAAGAGGGGGCTTCCTCGCCAACCAAAGTCCCCGCGGCCTCGTCAAGCGGGGGCCTACCTAGGGCCGGCGTTGCCCTGCAGGTCTCTCCCACGCCAATGGTCACAGACGTGCTGACTCCCATGGCCGTCACCTCCGCCGTTTTGGGACGGGAAAACCTGGCCTTTCCCACAGGTGGCCTGAGGGCTTCTGCCTTGGCCGCCTGCCAGGCCCGGAGAGGCCTGTCTCTCAGAGAGGAGAGGCTCACAGTCTTCCCCTTCCTCGTCAGTGTCCACTCTTGCTCTGTGTTTCTTCTCTGGGATGAGAGGGGCGGGCCCCTGAGCACCCAGGCGACTCTCAGACATCAGCGTGCCCTTTCTCCTCTCGCCCGACTTTGTGGTACCGTACGAATGAACATTGATCTTTTCTCCGGGTTCGGGGGACCCAAAACGAAGCTGCTTACCTGTTGGGTTGTGAGGCTTTTCAGGGGAAAGCATTTCTGCTCCCTTGAGGCTCACTGCGCTCAATTGGGCTTACAGGTCTGGGTGTTCCGTGTACCAGGGACATTGTAAGCAGGCATCGCGACCGTCCAAAGCAGTTGCATGGGTTGTTTTGGCATTGACTCGAGCCACAGCCGCCAGGGTTTGAAACACACACACGAAAGGAAGAACTCATCATCTGAAGTAGCTTGGGCTCTGCCAGAGCACGCCACGCAGCCAGGTGATTTTCCTATTGGTTGTCGTGCCAAGCTACCATAGCAGGCAATTCCACAGGTATACTGTGCAGAGTTCCAAACGAAAGCAGATAGCCCCTGTCGCCGAGGCGCAGCTGCCTAGGCGATAAAGCCCCAGGCACTGGTGCTCCTGAGGGCTGCGGGGACAGCCAGGTCTACGCCGGTGGCAGGAGGCTCTGGGCCTCAGTGCCCTGCCAGTGGGCCCTACTTGAGTATAGGTGCTCTTGCATGGGGTGGAGTCGGTCTCAGGTGGGCCCTCCCTCCACAGGCCTCTCCTGTCCCCTTGGCTGAAGCCGAGCCCGGCACTGGGGGTTGGTGCCTGCGCAGGAGCCTTGAGTCTCTGGACAGGCCCCGTGCCAGCTGGGACCTGAGCCCCAGCCCAGCTGCAAGCCCTGCGCTCAAGTTCCTTGGCCTTGCCCAGGTCAGCTAAGAGGGAGGAGAAGATGGTCGTCAGCACAGCGGGAAGCAATAGTGCCGACACCTGGCAGCGGGAGAAGCGCCTCCAACAGCCCCGTGGGATCTAAGCCCCCTCTGGCTCCAGCCGCCGCCCCAGCCAGGCCTCTCCCCGCCCCCCCACGGCCGAGCCAGGACCAAGGCACAGGCGCCCAAGCCCGCCGGGCAGGCCACGCCCCCAGCCTCCCCCGCCCCCGGGCGCCCGGCGCCCCGCCCCCGGCAGGCTCGCCCCGCCCACGCCCCACCCCGCCTCCGTTGCTCTGGAGACCGTGGCTGCCGGCGGGAGGGGCCTAAGGCCTGGAGGTGGAAGACAGTGGTGATGAGGGGGAGAATTCTCCACTCGGGAGTTGTCCCCAGTGGTAGTGGCGGGACACGTGCGGCCACTAGACATCCTGCCGAAACCCACCCAAGGCACTCCCCGGAGCGTGTCGACTGCCAGGAAAACTCACCCGCCGGGCTTAGTTGTTAGCGGGGTTCCCAAACGCACACATCGAGTGCCCGCAAGAGGCCACGGGAAGGAAAGGGGTCGCTGGCCTGCTAGGACCCTGCTGGGTGGGGGCTGTGCTGGAAGAGAACCTCTGCTATGGTGTCGTGGACTGTTGTTTTCTCCTCTAAGTCTGATGAAAAGAAGAGACAGAGGAAGGAAGCTCCAGGAACAAGCAAGCGGCTCCGGTGCGGAAACTCAGAGCCCAAACTACCACCGCTAGGGGCCGCTGTTGGGAAAGAATGGTTCCTTCCTGGGTTCCAAGGCAGGGGGAGGGGCAGGGCCCCATGCAGAAGGGGCTGTGGGGGAGGGGACCCCTGGGCCAGTCCCGGGACTGGGCTGAGACCCTCTCTCCATCCGAGAGCGAGGGCTCACCTGGTCCAGGCCAAGAGTCTGCGTTGGGCCAGGCTGCCCCGGTCGGTCCCTCGGAAGAGGGGGCTTCCTCGCCAACCAAAGTCCCCGCGGCCTCGTCAAGCGGGGGCCTACCTAGGGCCGGCGTTGCCCTGCAGGTCTCTCCCACGCCAATGGTCACAGACGTGCTGACTCCCATGGCCGTCACCTCCGCCGTTTTGGGACGGGAAAACCTGGCCTTTCCCACAGGTGGCCTGAGGGCTTCTGCCTTGGCCGCCTGCCAGGCCCGGAGAGGCCTGTCTCTCAGAGAGGAGAGGCTCACAGTCTTCCCCTTCCTCGTCAGTGTCCACTCTTGCTCTGTGTTTCTTCTCTGGGATGAGAGGGGCGGGCCCCTGAGCACCCAGGCGACTCTCAGACATCAGCGTGCCCTTTCTCCTCTCGCCCGACTTTGTGGTACCGTACGAATGAACATTGATCTTTTCTCCGGGTTCGGGGGACCCAAAACGAAGCTGCTTACCTGTTGGGTTGTGAGGCTTTTCAGGGGAAAGCATTTCTGCTCCCTTGAGGCTCACTGCGCTCAATTGGGCTTACAGGTCCGGGTGTTCCGTGTACCAGGGACATTGTAAGCAGGCATCGCGACCGTCCAAAGCAGTTGCATGGGTTGTTTTGGCATTGACTCGAGCCACAGCCGCCAGGGTTTGAAACACACACACGAAAGGAAGAACTCATCATCTGAAGTAGCTTGGGCTCTGCCAGAGCACGCCACGCAGCCAGGTGATTTTCCTATTGGTTGTCGTGCCAAGCTACCATAGCAGGCAATTCCACAGGTATACTGTGCAGAGTTCCAAACGAAAGCAGATAGCCCCTGTCGCCGAGGCGCAGCTGCCTAGGCGATAAAGCCCCAGGCACTGGTGCTCCTGAGGGCTGCGGGGACAGCCAGGTCTACGCCGGTGGCAGGAGGCTCTGGGCCTCAGTGCCCTGCCAGTGGGCCCTACTTGAGTATAGGTGCTCTTGCATGGGGTGGAGTCGGTCTCAGGTGGGCCCTCCCTCCACAGGCCTCTCCTGTCCCCTTGGCTGAAGCCGAGCCCGGCACTGGGGGTTGGTGCCTGCGCAGGAGCCTTGAGTCTCTGGACAGGCCCCGTGCCAGCTGGGACCTGAGCCCCAGCCCAGCTGCAAGCCCTGCGCTCAAGTTCCTTGGCCTTGCCCAGGTCAGCTAAGAGGGAGGAGAAGATGGTCGTCAGCACAGCGGGAAGCAATAGTGCCGACACCTGGCAGCGGGAGAAGCGCCTCCAACAGCCCCGTGGGATCTAAGCCCCCTCTGGCTCCAGCCGCCGCCCCAGCCAGGCCTCTCCCCGCCCCCCCACGGCCGAGCCAGGACCAAGGCACAGGCGCCCAAGCCCGCCGGGCAGGCCACGCCCCCAGCCGCCCCCGCCCCCGGGCGCCCGGCGCCCCGCCCCCGGCAGACTCGCCCCGCCCACGCCCCGCCCCGCCTCCGTTGCTCTGGAGACCGTGGCTGCCGGCGGGAGGGGCCTAAGGCCTGGAGGTGGAAGACAGTGGTGATGAGGGGGAGAATTCTCCACTCGGGAGTTGTCCCCAGTGGTAGTGGCGGGACACGTGCGGCCACTAGACATCCTGCCGAAACCCACCCAAGGCACTCCCCGGAGCGTGTCGACTGCCAGGAAAACTCACCCGCCGGGCTTAGTTGTTAGCGGGGTTCCCAAACGCACACATCGAGTGCCCGCAAGAGGCCACGGGAAGGAAAGGGGTCGCTGGCCTGCTAGGACCCTGCTGGGTGGGGGCTGTGCTGGAAGAGAACCTCTGCTATGGTGTCGTGGACTGTTGTTTTCTCCTCTAAGTCTGATGAAAAGAAGAGACAGAGGAAGGAAGCTCCAGGAACAAGCAAGCGGCTCCGGTGCGGAAACTCAGAGCCCAAACTACCACCGCTAGGGGCCGCGGTTGGGAAAGAATGGTTCCTTCCTGGGTTCCAAGGCAGGGGGAGGGGCAGGGCCCCATGCAGAAGGGGCTGTGGGGGAGGGGACCCCTGGGCCAGTCCCGGGACTGGGCTGAGACCCTCTCTCCATCCGAGAGCGAGGGCTCACCTGGTCCAGGCCAAGAGTCTGCGTTGGGCCAGGCTGCCCCGGTCGGTCCCTCGGAAGAGGGGGCTTCCTCGCCAACCAAAGTCCCCGCGGCCTCGTCAAGCGGGGGCCTACCTAGGGCCGGCGTTGCCCTGCAGGTCTCTCCCACGCCAATGGTCACAGACGTGCTGACTCCCATGGCCGTCACCTCCGCCGTTTTGGGACGGGAAAACCTGGCCTTTCCCACAGGTGGCCTGAGGGCTTCTGCCTTGGCCGCCTGCCAGGCCCGGAGAGGCCTGTCTCTCAGAGAGGAGAGGCTCACAGTCTTCCCCTTCCTCGTCAGTGTCCACTCTTGCTCTGTGTTTCTTCTCTGGGATGAGAGGGGCGGGCCCCTGAGCACCCAGGCGACTCTCAGACATCAGCGTGCCCTTTCTCCTCTCGCCCGACTTTGTGGTACCGTACGAATGAACATTGATCTTTTCTCCGGGTTCGGGGGACCCAAAACGAAGCTGCTTACCTGTTGGGTTGTGAGGCTTTTCAGGGGAAAGCATTTCTGCTCCCTTGAGGCTCACTGCGCTCAATTGGGCTTACAGGTCCGGGTGTTCCGTGTACCAGGGACATTGTAAGCAGGCATCGCGACCGTCCAAAGCAGTTGCATGGGTTGTTTTGGCATTGACTCGAGCCACAGCCGCCAGGGTTTGAAACACACACACGAAAGGAAGAACTCATCATCTGAAGTAGCTTGGGCTCTGCCAGAGCACGCCACGCAGCCAGGTGATTTTCCTATTGGTTGTCGTGCCAAGCTACCATAGCAGGCAATTCCACAGGTATACTGTGCAGAGTTCCAAACGAAAGCAGATAGCCCCTGTCGCCGAGGCGCAGCTGCCTAGGCGATAAAGCCCCAGGCACTGGTGCTCCTGAGGGCTGCGGGGACAGCCAGGTCTACGCCGGTGGCAGGAGGCTCTGGGCCTCAGTGCCCTGCCAGTGGGCCCTACTTGAGTATAGGTGCTCTTGCATGGGGTGGAGTCGGTCTCAGGTTGGCCCTCCCTCCACAGGCCTCTCCTGTCCCCTTGGCTGAAGCCGAGCCCGGCACTGGGGGTTGGTGGCTGCGCAGGAGCCTTGAGTCTCTGGACAGGCCCCGTGCCAGCTGGGACCTGAGCCCCAGCCCAGCTGCAAGCCCTGCGCTCAAGTTCCTTGGCCTTGCCCAGGTCAGCTAAGAGGGAGGAGAAGATGGTCGTCAGCACAGCGGGAAGCAATAGTGCCGACACCTGGCAGCGGGAGAAGCGCCTCCAACAGCCCCGTGGGATCTAAGCCCCCTCTGGCTCCAGCCGCCGCCCCAGCCAGGCCTCTCCCCGCCCCCCCACGGCCGAGCCAGGACCAAGGCACAGGCGCCCAAGCCCGCCGGGCAGGCCACGCCCCCAGCCGCCCCCGCCCCCGGGCGCCCGGCGCCCCGCCCCCGGCAGACTCGCCCCGCCCACGCCCCGCCCCGCCTCCGTTGCTCTGGAGACCGTGGCTGCCGGCGGGAGGGGCCTAAGGCCTGGAGGTGGAAGACAGTGGTGATGAGGGGGAGAATTCTCCACTCGGGAATTGTCCCCAGTGGTAGTGGCGGGACACGTGCGGCCACTAGACATCCTGCCGAAACCCACCCAAGGCACTTCCCGGAGCGTGTCGACTGCCAGGAAAACTCACCCGCCGGGCTTAGGGGTTAGCGGGGTTCCCAAACGCACACATCGAGTGCCCGCAAGAGGCCACGGGAAGGAAAGGGGTCGCTGGCCTGCTAGGACCCTGCTGGGTGGGGGCTGTGCTGGAAGAGAACCTCTGCTATGGTGTCGTGGACTGTTGTTTTCTCCTCTAAGTCTGATGAAAAGAAGAGACAGAGGAAGGAAGCTCCAGGAACAAGCAAGCGGCTCCGGTGCGGAAACTCAGAGCCCAAACTACCACCGCTAGGGGCCGCGGTTGGGAAAGAATGGTTCCTTCCTGGGTTCCAAGGCAGGGGGAGGGGCAGAGCCCCATGCAGAAGGGGCTGTGGGGGAGGGGACCCCTGGGCCAGTCCCGGGACTGGGCTGAGACCCTCTCTCCATCCGAGAGCGAGGGCTCACCTGGTCCAGGCCAAGAGTCTGCGTTGGGCCAGGCTGCCCCGGTCGGTCCCTCGGAAGAGGGGGCTTCCTCGCCAACCAAAGTCCCCGCGGCCTCGTCAAGCGGGGGCCTACCTAGGGCCGGCGTTGCCCTGCAGGTCTCTCCCACGCCAATGGTCACAGACGTGCTGACTCCCATGGCCGTCACCTCCGCCGTTTTGGGACGGGAAAACCTGGCCTTTCCCACAGGTGGCCTGAGGGCTTCTGCCTTGGCCGCCTGCCAGGCCCGGAGAGGCCTGTCTCTCAGAGAGGAGAGGCTCACAGTCTTCCCCTTCCTCGTCAGTGTCCACTCTTGCTCTGTGTTTCTTCTCTGGGATGAGAGGGGCGGGCCCCTGAGCACCCAGGCGACTCTCAGACATCAGCGTGCCCTTTCTCCTCTCGCCCGACTTTGTGGTACCGTACGAATGAACATTGATCTTTTCTCCGGGTTCGGGGGACCCAAAACGAAGCTGCTTACCTGTTGGGTTGTGAGGCTTTTCAGGGGAAAGCATTTCTGCTCCCTTGAGGCTCACTGCGCTCAATTGGGCTTACAGGTCCGGGTGTTCCGTGTACCAGGGACATTGTAAGCAGGCATCGCGACCGTCCAAAGCAGTTGCATGGGTTGTTTTGGCATTGACTCGAGCCACAGCCGCCAGGGTTTGAAACACACACACGAAAGGAAGAACTCATCATCTGAAGTAGCTTGGGCTCTGCCAGAGCACGCCACGCAGCCAGGTGATTTTCCTATTGGTTGTCGTGCCAAGCTACCATAGCAGGCAATTCCACAGGTATACTGTGCAGAGTTCCAAACGAAAGCAGATAGCCCCTGTCGCCGAGGCGCAGCTGCCTAGGCGATAAAGCCCCAGGCACTGGTGCTCCTGAGGGCTGCGGGGACAGCCAGGTCTACGCCGGTGGCAGGAGGCTCTGGGCCTCAGTGCCCTGCCAGTGGGCCCTACTTGAGTATAGGTGCTCTTGCATGGGGTGGAGTCGGTCTCAGGTGGGCCCTTCCTCCACAGGCCTCTCCTGTCCCCTTGGCTGAAGCCGAGCCCGGCACTGGGGGTTGGTGGCTGCGCAGGAGCCTTGAGTCTCTGGACAGGCCCCGTGCCAGCTGGGACCTGAGCCCCAGCCCAGCTGCAAGCCCTGCGCTCAAGTTCCTTGGCCTTGCCCAGGTCAGCTAAGAGGGAGGAGAAGATGGTCGTCAGCACAGCGGGAAGCAATAGTGCCGACACCTGGCAGCGGGAGAAGCGCCTCCAACAGCCCCGTGGGATCTAAGCCCCCTCTGGCTCCAGCCGCCGCCCCAGCCAGGCCTCTCCCCGCCCCCCCACGGCCGAGCCAGGACCAAGGCACAGGCGCCCAAGCCCGCCGGGCAGGCCACGCCCCCAGCCGCCCCCGCCCCCGGGCGCCCGGCGCCCCGCCCCCGGCAGACTCGCCCCGCCCACGCCCCGCCCCGCCTCCGTTGCTCTGGAGACCGTGGCTGCCGGCGGGAGGGGCCTAAGGCCTGGAGGTGGAAGACAGTGGTGATGAGGGGGAGAATTCTCCACTCGGGAATTGTCCCCAGTGGTAGTGGCGGGACACGTGCGGCCACTAGACATCCTGCCGAAACCCACCCAAGGCACTTCCCGGAGCGTGTCGACTGCCAGGAAAACTCACCCGCCGGGCTTAGGGGTTAGCGGGGTTCCCAAACGCACACATCGAGTGCCCGCAAGAGGCCACGGGAAGGAAAGGGGTCGCTGGCCTGCTAGGACCCTGCTGGGTGGGGGCTGTGCTGGAAGAGAACCTCTGCTATGGTGTCGTGGACTGTTGTTTTCTCCTCTAAGTCTGATGAAAAGAAGAGACAGAGGAAGGAAGCTCCAGGAACAAGCAAGCGGCTCCGGTGCGGAAACTCAGAGCCCAAACTACCACCGCTAGGGGCCGCGGTTGGGAAAGAATGGTTCCTTCCTGGGTTCCAAGGCAGGGGGAGGGGCAGGGCCCCATGCAGAAGGGGCTGTGGGGGAGGGGACCCCTGGGCCAGTCCCGGGACTGGGCTGAGACCCTCTCTCCATCCGAGAGCGAGGGCTCACCTGGTCCAGGCCAAGAGTCTGCGTTGGGCCAGGCTGCCCCGGTCGGTCCCTCGGAAGAGGGGGCTTCCTCGCCAACCAAAGTCCCCGCGGCCTCGTCAAGCGGGGGCCTACCTAGGGCCGGCGTTGCCCTGCAGGTCTCTCCCACGCCAATGGTCACAGACGTGCTGACTCCCATGGCCGTCACCTCCGCCGTTTTGGGACGGGAAAACCTGGCCTTTCCCACAGGTGGCCTGAGGGCTTCTGCCTTGGCCGCCTGCCAGGCCCGGAGAGGCCTGTCTCTCAGAGAGGAGAGGCTCACAGTCTTCCCCTTCCTCGTCAGTGTCCACTCTTGCTCTGTGTTTCTTCTCTGGGATGAGAGGGGCGGGCCCCTGAGCACCCAGGCGACTCTCAGACATCAGCGTGCCCTTTCTCCTCTCGCCCGACTTTGTGGTACCGTACGAATGAACATTGATCTTTTCTCCGGGTTCGGGGGACCCAAAACGAAGCTGCTTACCTGTTGGGTTGTGAGGCTTTTCAGGGGAAAGCATTTCTGCTCCCTTGAGGCTCACTGCGCTCAATTGGGCTTACAGGTCCGGGTGTTCCGTGTACCAGGGACATTGTAAGCAGGCATCGCGACCGTCCAAAGCAGTTGCATGGGTTGTTTTGGCATTGACTCGAGCCACAGCCGCCAGGGTTTGAAACACACACACGAAAGGAAGAACTCATCATCTGAAGTAGCTTGGGCTCTGCCAGAGCACGCCACGCAGCCAGGTGATTTTCCTATTGGTTGTCGTGCCAAGCTACCATAGCAGGCAATTCCACAGGTATACTGTGCAGAGTTCCAAACGAAAGCAGATAGCCCCTGTCGCCGAGGCGCAGCTGCCTAGGCGATAAAGCCCCAGGCACTGGTGCTCCTGAGGGCTGCGGGGACAGCCAGGTCTACGCCGGTGGCAGGAGGCTCTGGGCCTCAGTGCCCTGCCAGTGGGCCCTACTTGAGTATAGGTGCTCTTGCATGGGGTGGAGTCGGTCTCAGGTGGGCCCTCCCTCCACAGGCCTCTCCTGTCCCCTTGGCTGAAGCCGAGCCCGGCACTGGGGGTTGGTGGCTGCGCAGGAGCCTTGAGTCTCTGGACAGGCCCCGTGCCAGCTGGGACCTGAGCCCCAGCCCAGCTGCAAGCCCTGCGCTCAAGTTCCTTGGCCTTGCCCAGGTCAGCTAAGAGGGAGGAGAAGATGGTCGTCAGCACAGCGGGAAGCAATAGTGCCGACACCTGGCAGCGGGAGAAGCGCCTCCAACAGCCCCGTGGGATCTAAGCCCCCTCTGGCTCCAGCCGCCGCCCCAGCCAGGCCTCTCCCCGCCCCCCCACGGCCGAGCCAGGACCAAGGCACAGGCGCCCAAGCCCGCCGGGCAGGCCACGCCCCCAGCCGCCCCCGCCCCCGGGCGCCCGGCGCCCCGCCCCCGGCAGACTCGCCCCGCCCACACCCCGCCCCGCCTCCGTTGCTCTGGAGACCGTGGCTGCCGGCGGGAGGGGCCTAAGGCCTGGAGGTGGAAGACAGTGGTGATGAGGGGGAGAATTCTCCACTCGGGAGTTGTCCCCAGTGGTAGTGGCGGGACACGTGCGGCCACTAGACATCCTGCCGAAACCCACCCAAGGCACTTCCCGGAGCGTGTCGACTGCCAGGAAAACTCACCCGCCGGGCTTAGGGGTTAGCGGGGTTCGAAAACGCACACATCGAGTGCCCGCAAGAGGCCACGGGAAGGAAAGGGGTCGCTGGCCTGCTAGGACCCTGCTGGGTGGGGGCTGTGCTGGAAGAGAACCTCTGCTATGGTGTCGTGGACTGTTGTTTTCTCCTCTAAGTCTGATGAAAAGAAGAGACAGAGGAAGGAAGCTCCAGGAACAAGCAAGCGGCTCCGGTGCGGAAACTCAGAGCCCAAACTACCACCGCTAGGGGCCGCGGTTGGGAAAGAATGGTTCCTTCCTGGGTTCCAAGGCAGGGGGAGGGGCAGGGCCCCATGCAGAAGGGGCTGTGGGGGAGGGGACCCCTGGGCCAGTCCCGGGACTGGGCTGAGACCCTCTCTCCATCCGAGAGCGAGGGCTCACCTGGTCCAGGCCAAGAGTCTGCGTTGGGCCAGGCTGCCCCGGTCGGTCCCTCGGAAGAGGGGGCTTCCTCGCCAACCAAAGTCCCCGCGGCCTCGTCAAGCGGGGGCCTACCTAGGGCCGGCGTTGCCCTGCAGGTCTCTCCCACGCCAATGGTCACAGACGTGCTGACTCCCATGGCCGTCACCTCCGCCGTTTTGGGACGGGAAAACCTGGCCTTTCCCACAGGTGGCCTGAGGGCTTCTGCCTTGGCCGCCTGCCAGGCCCGGAGAGGCCTGTCTCTCAGAGAGGAGAGGCTCACAGTCTTCCCCTTCCTCGTCAGTGTCCACTCTTGCTCTGTGTTTCTTCTCTGGGATGAGAGGGGCGGGCCCCTGAGCACCCAGGCGACTCTCAGACATCAGCGTGCCCTTTCTCCTCTCGCCCGACTTTGTGGTACCGTACGAATGAACATTGATCTTTTCTCCGGGTTCGGGGGACCCAAAACGAAGCTGCTTACCTGTTGGGTTGTGAGGCTTTTCAGGGGAAAGCATTTCTGCTCCCTTGAGGCTCACTGCGCTCAATTGGGCTTACAGGTCCGGGTGTTCCGTGTACCAGGGACATTGTAAGCAGGCATCGCGACCGTCCAAAGCAGTTGCATGGGTTGTTTTGGCATTGACTCGAGCCACAGCCGCCAGGGTTTGAAACACACACACGAAAGGAAGAACTCATCATCTGAAGTAGCTTGGGCTCTGCCAGAGCACGCCACGCAGCCAGGTGATTTTCCTATTGGTTGTCGTGCCAAGCTACCATAGCAGGCAATTCCACAGGTATACTGTGCAGAGTTCCAAACGAAAGCAGATAGCCCCTGTCGCCGAGGCGCAGCTGCCTAGGCGATAAAGCCCCAGGCACTGGTGCTCCTGAGGGCTGCGGGGACAGCCAGGTCTACGCCGGTGGCAGGAGGCTCTGGGCCTCAGTGCCCTGCCAGTGGGCCCTACTTGAGTATAGGTGCTCTTGCATGGGGTGGAGTCGGTCTCAGGTGGGCCCTCCCTCCACAGGCCTCTCCTGTCCCCTTGGCTGAAGCCGAGCCCGGCACTGGGGGTTGGTGGCTGCGCAGGAGCCTTGAGTCTCTGGACAGGCCCCGTGCCAGCTGGGACCTGAGCCCCAGCCCAGCTGCAAGCCCTGCGCTCAAGTTCCTTGGCCTTGCCCAGGTCAGCTAAGAGGGAGGAGAAGATGGTCGTCAGCACAGCGGGAAGCAATAGTGCCGACACCTGGCAGCGGGAGAAGCGCCTCCAACAGCCCCGTGGGATCTAAGCCCCCTCTGGCTCCAGCCGCCGCCCCAGCCAGGCCTCTCCCCGCCCCCCCACGGCCGAGCCAGGACCAAGGCACAGGCGCCCAAGCCCGCCGGGCAGGCCACGCCCCCAGCCGCCCCCGCCCCCGGGCGCCCGGCGCCCCGCCCCCGGCAGACTCGCCCCGCCCACGCCCCGCCCCGCCTCCGTTGCTCTGGAGACCGTGGCTGCCGGCGGGAGGGGCCTAAGGCCTGGAGGTGGAAGACAGTGGTGATGAGGGGGAGAATTCTCCACTCGGGAGTTGTCCCCAGTGGTAGTGGCGGGACACGTGCGGCCACTAGACATCCTGCCGAAACCCACCCAAGGCACTTCCCGGAGCGTGTCGACTGCCAGGAAAACTCACCCGCCGGGCTTAGGGGTTAGCGGGGTTCCCAAACGCACACATCGAGTGCCCGCAAGAGGCCACGGGAAGGAAAGGGGTCGCTGGCCTGCTAGGACCCTGCTGGGTGGGGGCTGTGCTGGAAGAGAACCTCTGCTATGGTGTCGTGGACTGTTGTTTTCTCCTCTAAGTCTGATGAAAAGAAGAGACAGAGGAAGGAAGCTCCAGGAACAAGCAAGCGGCTCCGGTGCGGAAACTCAGAGCCCAAACTACCACCGCTAGGGGCCGCGGTTGGGAAAGAATGGTTCCTTCCTGGGTTCCAAGGCAGGGGGAGGGGCAGGGCCCCATGCAGAAGGGGCTGTGGGGGAGGGGACCCCTGGGCCAGTCCCGGGACTGGGCTGAGACCCTCTCTCCATCCGAGAGCGAGGGCTCACCTGGTCCAGGCCAAGAGTCTGCGTTGGGCCAGGCTGCCCCGGTCGGTCCCTCGGAAGAGGGGGCTTCCTCGCCAACCAAAGTCCCCGCGGCCTCGTCAAGCGGGGGCCTACCTAGGGCCGGCGTTGCCCTGCAGGTCTCTCCCACGCCAATGGTCACAGACGTGCTGACTCCCATGGCCGTCACCTCCGCCGTTTTGGGACCGGAAAACCTGGCCTTTCCCACAGGTGGCCTGAGGGCTTCTGCCTTGGCCGCCTGCCAGGCCCGGAGAGGCCTGTCTCTCAGAGAGGAGAGGCTCACAGTCTTCCCCTTCCTCGTCAGTGTCCACTCTTGCTCTGTGTTTCTTCTCTGGGATGAGAGGGGCGGGCCCCTGAGCACCCAGGCGACTCTCAGACATCAGCGTGCCCTTTCTCCTCTCGCCCGACTTTGTGGTACCGTACGAATGAACATTGATCTTTTCTCCGGGTTCGGGGGACCCAAAACGAAGCTGCTTACCTGTTGGGTTGTGAGGCTTTTCAGGGGAAAGCATTTCTGCTCCCTTGAGGCTCACTGCGCTCAATTGGGCTTACAGGTCCGGGTGTTCCGTGTACCAGGGACATTGTAAGCAGGCATCGCGACCGTCCAAAGCAGTTGCATGGGTTGTTTTGGCATTGACTCGAGCCACAGCCGCCAGGGTTTGAAACACACACACGAAAGGAAGAACTCATCATCTGAAGTAGCTTGGGCTCTGCCAGAGCACGCCACGCAGCCAGGTGATTTTCCTATTGGTTGTCGTGCCAAGCTACCATAGCAGGCAATTCCACAGGTATACTGTGCAGAGTTCCAAACGAAAGCAGATAGCCCCTGTCGCCGAGGCGCAGCTGCCTAGGCGATAAAGCCCCAGGCACTGGTGCTCCTGAGGGCTGCGGGGACAGCCAGGTCTACGCCGGTGGCAGGAGGCTCTGGGCCTCAGTGCCCTGCCAGTGGGCCCTACTTGAGTATAGGTGCTCTTGCATGGGGTGGAGTCGGTCTCAGGTGGGCCCTCCCTCCACAGGCCTCTCCTGTCCCCTTGGCTGAAGCCGAGCCCGGCACTGGGGGTTGGTGCCTGCGCAGGAGCCTTGAGTCTCTGGACAGGCCCCGTGCCAGCTGGGACCTGAGCCCCAGCCCAGCTGCAAGCCCTGCGCTCAAGTTCCTTGGCCTTGCCCAGGTCAGCTAAGAGGGAGGAGAAGATGGTCGTCAGCACAGCGGGAAGCAATAGTGCCGACACCTGGCAGCGGGAGAAGCGCCTCCAACAGCCCCGTGGGATCTAAGCCCCCTCTGGCTCCAGCCGCCGCCCCAGCCAGGCCTCTCCCCGCCCCCCCACGGCCGAGCCAGGACCAAGGCACAGGCGCCCAAGCCCGCCGGGCAGGCCACGCCCCCAGCCGCCCCCGCCCCCGGGCGCCCGGCGCCCCGCCCCCGGCAGACTCGCCCCGCCCACGCCCCGCCCCGCCTCCGTTGCTCTGGAGACCGTGGCTGCCGGCGGGAGGGGCCTAAGGCCTGGAGGTGGAAGACAGTGGTGATGAGGGGGAGAATTCTCCACTCGGGAGTTGTCCCCAGTGGTAGTGGCGGGACACGTGCGGCCACTAGACATCCTGCCGAAACCCACCCAAGGCACTTCCCGGAGCGTGTCGACTGCCAGGAAAACTCACCCGCCGGGCTTAGGGGTTAGCGGGGTTCCCAAACGCACACATCGAGTGCCCGCAAGAGGCCACGGGAAGGAAAGGGGTCGCTGGCCTGCTAGGACCCTGCTGGGTGGGGGCTGTGCTGGAAGAGAACCTCTGCTATGGTGTCGTGGACTGTTGTTTTCTCCTCTAAGTCTGATGAAAAGAAGAGACAGAGGAAGGAAGCTCCAGGAACAAGCAAGCGGCTCCGGTGCGGAAACTCAGAGCCCAAACTACCACCGCTAGGGGCCGCGGTTGGGAAAGAATGGTTCCTTCCTGGGTTCCAAGGCAGGGGGAGGGGCAGGGCCCCATGCAGAAGGGGCTGTGGGGGAGGGGACCCCTGGGCCAGTCCCGGGACTGGGCTGAGACCCTCTCTCCATCCGAGAGCGAGGGCTCACCTGGTCCAGGCCAAGAGTCTGCGTTGGGCCAGGCTGCCCCGGTCGGTCCCTCGGAAGAGGGGGCTTCCTCGCCAACCAAAGTCCCCGCGGCCTCGTCAAGCGGGGGCCTACCTAGGGCCGGCGTTGCCCTGCAGGTCTCTCCCACGCCAATGGTCACAGACGTGCTGACTCCCATGGCCGTCACCTCCGCCGTTTTGGGACGGGAAAACCTGGCCTTTCCCACAGGTGGCCTGAGGGCTTCTGCCTTGGCCGCCTGCCAGGCCCGGAGAGGCCTGTCTCTCAGAGAGGAGAGGCTCACAGTCTTCCCCTTCCTCGTCAGTGTCCACTCTTGCTCTGTGTTTCTTCTCTGGGATGAGAGGGGCGGGCCCCTGAGCACCCAGGCGACTCTCAGACATCAGCGTGCCCTTTCTCCTCTCGCCCGACTTTGTGGTACCGTACGAATGAACATTGATCTTTTCTCCGGGTTCGGGGGACCCAAAACGAAGCTGCTTACCTGTTGGGTTGTGAGGCTTTTCAGGGGAAAGCATTTCTGCTCCCTTGAGGCTCACTGCGCTCAATTGGGCTTACAGGTCCGGGTGTTCCGTGTACCAGGGACATTGTAAGCAGGCATCGCGACCGTCCAAAGCAGTTGCATGGGTTGTTTTGGCATTGACTCGAGCCACAGCCGCCAGGGTTTGAAACACACACACGAAAGGAAGAACTCATCATCTGAAGTAGCTTGGGCTCTGCCAGAGCACGCCACGCAGCCAGGTGATTTTCCTATTGGTTGTCGTGCCAAGCTACCATAGCAGGCAATTCCACAGGTATACTGTGCAGAGTTCCAAACGAAAGCAGATAGCCCCTGTCGCCGAGGCGCAGCTGCCTAGGCGATAAAGCCCCAGGCACTGGTGCTCCTGAGGGCTGCGGGGACAGCCAGGTCTACGCCGGTGGCAGGAGGCTCTGGGCCTCAGTGCCCTGCCAGTGGGCCCTACTTGAGTATAGGTGCTCTTGCATGGGGTGGAGTCGGTCTCAGGTGGGCCCTCCCTCCACAGGCCTCTCCTGTCCCCTTGGCTGAAGCCGAGCCCGGCACTAGGGGTTGGTGCCTGCGCAGGAGCCTTGAGTCTCTGGACAGGCCCCGTGCCAGCTGGGACCTGAGCCCCAGCCCAGCTGCAAGCCCTGCGCTCAAGTTCCTTGGCCTTGCCCAGGTCAGCTAAGAGGGAGGAGAAGATGGTCGTCAGCACAGCGGGAAGCAATAGTGCCGACACCTGGCAGCGGGAGAAGCGCCTCCAACAGCCCCGTGGGATCTAAGCCCCCTCTGGCTCCAGCCGCCGCCCCAGCCAGGCCTCTCCCCGCCCCCCCACGGCCGAGCCAGGACCAAGGCACAGGCGCCCAAGCCCGCCGGGCAGGCCACGCCCCCAGCCGCCCCCGCCCCCGGGCGCCCGGCGCCCCGCCCCCGGCAGACTCGCCCCGCCCACGCCCCGCCCCGCCTCCGTTGCTCTGGAGACCGTGGCTGCCGGCGGGAGGGGCCTAAGGCCTGGAGGTGGAAGACAGTGGTGATGAGGGGGAGAATTCTCCACTCGGGAGTTGTCCCCAGTGGTAGTGGCGGGACACGTGCGGCCACTAGACATCCTGCCGAAACCCACCCAAGGCACTTCCCGGAGCGTGTCGACTGCCAGGAAAACTCACCCGCCGGGCTTAGGGGTTAGCGGGGTTCCCAAACGCACACATCGAGTGCCCGCAAGAGGCCACGGGAAGGAAAGGGGTCGCTGGCCTGCTAGGACCCTGCTGGGTGGGGGCTGTGCTGGAAGAGAACCTCTGCTATGGTGTCGTGGACTGTTGTTTTCTCCTCTAAGTCTGATGAAAAGAAGAGACAGAGGAAGGAAGCTCCAGGAACAAGCAAGCGGCTCCGGTGCGGAAACTCAGAGCCCAAACTACCACCGCTAGGGGCCGCTGTTGGGAAAGAATGGTTCCTTCCTGGGTTCCAAGGCAGGGGGAGGGGCAGGGCCCCATGCAGAAGGGGCTGTGGGGGAGGGGACCCCTGGGCCAGTCCCGGGACTGGGCTGAGACCCTCTCTCCATCCGAGAGCGAGGGCTCACCTGGTCCAGGCCAAGAGTCTGCGTTGGGCCAGGCTGCCCCGGTCGGTCCCTCGGAAGAGGGGGCTTCCTCGCCAACCAAAGTCCCCGCGGCCTCGTCAAGCGGGGGCCTACCTAGGGCCGGCGTTGCCCTGCAGGTCTCTCCCACGCCAATGGTCACAGACGTGCTGACTCCCATGGCCGTCACCTCCGCCGTTTTGGGACCGGAAAACCTGGCCTTTCCCACAGGTGGCCTGAGGGCTTCTGCCTTGGCCGCCTGCCAGGCCCGGAGAGGCCTGTCTCTCAGAGAGGAGAGGCTCACAGTCTTCCCCTTCCTCGTCAGTGTCCACTCTTGCTCTGTGTTTCTTCTCTGGGATGAGAGGGGCGGGCCCCTGAGCACCCAGGCGACTCTCAGACATCAGCGTGCCCTTTCTCCTCTCGCCCGACTTTGTGGTACCGTACGAATGAACATTGATCTTTTCTCCGGGTTCGGGGGACCCAAAACGAAGCTGCTTACCTGTTGGGTTGTGAGGCTTTTCAGGGGAAAGCATTTCTGCTCCCTTGAGGCTCACTGCGCTCAATTGGGCTTACAGGTCCGGGTGTTCCGTGTACCAGGGACATTGTAAGCAGGCATCGCGACCGTCCAAAGCAGTTGCATGGGTTGTTTTGGCATTGACTCGAGCCACAGCCGCCAGGGTTTGAAACACACACACGAAAGGAAGAACTCATCATCTGAAGTAGCTTGGGCTCTGCCAGAGCACGCCACGCAGCCAGGTGATTTTCCTATTGGTTGTCGTGCCAAGCTACCATAGCAGGCAATTCCACAGGTATACTGTGCAGAGTTCCAAACGAAAGCAGATAGCCCCTGTCGCCGAGGCGCAGCTGCCTAGGCGATAAAGCCCCAGGCACTGGTGCTCCTGAGGGCTGCGGGGACAGCCAGGTCTACGCCGGTGGCAGGAGGCTCTGGGCCTCAGTGCCCTGCCAGTGGGCCCTACTTGAGTATAGGTGCTCTTGCATGGGGTGGAGTCGGTCTCAGGTGGGCCCTCCCTCCACAGGCCTCTCCTGTCCCCTTGGCTGAAGCCGAGCCCGGCACTGGGGGTTGGTGCCTGCGCAGGAGCCTTGAGTCTCTGGACAGGCCCCGTGCCAGCTGGGACCTGAGCCCCAGCCCAGCTGCAAGCCCTGCGCTCAAGTTCCTTGGCCTTGCCCAGGTCAGCTAAGAGGGAGGAGAAGATGGTCGTCAGCACAGCGGGAAGCAATAGTGCCGACACCTGGCAGCGGGAGAAGCGCCTCCAACAGCCCCATGGGATCTAAGCCCCCTCTGGCTCCAGCCGCCGCCCCAGCCAGGCCTCTCCCCGCCCCCCCACGGCCGAGCCAAGACCAAGGCACAGGCGCCCAAGCCCGCCGGGCAGGCCACGCCCCCAGCCGCCCCCGCCCCCGGGCGCCCGGCGCCCCGCCCCCGGCAGACTCGCCCCGCCCACGCCCCGCCCCGCCTCCGTTGCTCTGGAGACCGTGGCTGCCGGCGGGAGGGGCCTAAGGCCTGGAGGTGGAAGACAGTGGTGATGAGGGGGAGAATTCTCCACTCGGGAGTTGTCCCCAGTGGTAGTGGCGGGACACGTGCGGCCACTAGACATCCTGCCGAAACCCACCCAAGGCACTTCCCGGAGCGTGTCGACTGCCAGGAAAACTCACCCGCCGGGCTTAGGGGTTAGCGGGGTTCCCAAACGCACACATCGAGTGCCCGCAAGAGGCCACGGGAAGGAAAGGGGTCGCTGGCCTGCTAGGACCCTGCTGGGTGGGGGCTGTGCTGGAAGAGAACCTCTGCTATGGTGTCGTGGACTGTTGTTTTCTCCTCTAAGTCTGATGAAAAGAAGAGACAGAGGAAGGAAGCTCCAGGAACAAGCAAGCGGCTCCGGTGCGGAAACTCAGAGCCCAAACTACCACCGCTAGGGGCCGCGGTTGGGAAAGAATGGTTCCTTCCTGGGTTCCAAGGCAGGGGGAGGGGCAGGGCCCCATGCAGAAGGGGCTGTGGGGGAGGGGACCCCTGGGCCAGTCCCGGGACTGGGCTGAGACCCTCTCTCCATCCGAGAGCGAGGGCTCACCTGGTCCAGGCCAAGAGTCTGCGTTGGGCCAGGCTGCCCCGGTCGGTCCCTCGGAAGAGGGGGCTTCCTCGCCAACCAAAGTCCCCGCGGCCTCGTCAAGCGGGGGCCTACCTAGGGCCGGCGTTGCCCTGCAGGTCTCTCCCACGCCAATGGTCACAGACGTGCTGACTCCCATGGCCGTCACCTCCGCCGTTTTGGGACGGGAAAACCTGGCCTTTCCCACAGGTGGCCTGAGGGCTTCTGCCTTGGCCGCCTGCCAGGCCCGGAGAGGCCTGTCTCTCAGAGAGGAGAGGCTCACAGTCTTCCCCTTCCTCGTCAGTGTCCACTCTTGCTCTGTGTTTCTTCTCTGGGATGAGAGGGGCGGGCCCCTGAGCACCCAGGCGACTCTCAGACATCAGCGTGCCCTTTCTCCTCTCGCCCGACTTTGTGGTACCGTACGAATGAACATTGATCTTTTCTCCGGGTTCGGGGGACCCAAAACGAAGCTGCTTACCTGTTGGGTTGTGAGGCTTTTCAGGGGAAAGCATTTCTGCTCCCTTGAGGCTCACTGCGCTCAATTGGGCTTACAGGTCCGGGTGTTCCGTGTACCAGGGACATTGTAAGCAGGCATCGCGACCGTCCAAAGCAGTTGCATGGGTTGTTTTGGCATTGACTCGAGCCACAGCCGCCAGGGTTTGAAACACACACACGAAAGGAAGAACTCATCATCTGAAGTAGCTTGGGCTCTGCCAGAGCACGCCACGCAGCCAGGTGATTTTCCTATTGGTTGTCGTGCCAAGCTACCATAGCAGGCAATTCCACAGGTATACTGTGCAGAGTTCCAAACGAAAGCAGATAGCCCCTGTCGCCGAGGCGCAGCTGCCTAGGCGATAAAGCCCCAGGCACTGGTGCTCCTGAGGGCTGCGGGGACAGCCAGGTCTACGCCGGTGGCAGGAGGCTCTGGGCCTCAGTGCCCTGCCAGTGGGCCCTACTTGAGTATAGGTGCTCTTGCATGGGGTGGAGTCGGTCTCAGGTGGGCCCTCCCTCCACAGGCCTCTCCTGTCCCCTTGGCTGAAGCCGAGCCCGGCACTAGGGGTTGGTGCCTGCGCAGGAGCCTTGAGTCTCTGGACAGGCCCCGTGCCAGCTGGGACCTGAGCCCCAGCCCAGCTGCAAGCCCTGCGCTCAAGTTCCTTGGCCTTGCCCAGGTCAGCTAAGAGGGAGGAGAAGATGGTCGTCAGCACAGCGGGAAGCAATAGTGCCGACACCTGGCAGCGGGAGAAGCGCCTCCAACAGCCCCGTGGGATCTAAGCCCCCTCTGGCTCCAGCCGCCGCCCCAGCCAGGCCTCTCCCCGCCCCCCCACGGCCGAGCCAGGACCAAGGCACAGGCGCCCAAGCCCGCCGGGCAGGCCACGCCCCCAGCCGCCCCCGCCCCCGGGCGCCCGGCGCCCCGCCCCCGGCAGACTCGCCCCGCCCACGCCCCGCCCCGCCTCCGTTGCTCTGGAGACCGTGGCTGCCGGCGGGAGGGGCCTAAGGCCTGGAGGTGGAAGACAGTGGTGATGAGGGGGAGAATTCTCCACTCGGGAGTTGTCCCCAGTGGTAGTGGCGGGACACGTGCGGCCACTAGACATCCTGCCGAAACCCACCCAAGGCACTCCCCGGAGCGTGTCGACTGCCAGGAAAACTCACCTGCCGGGCTTAGGGGTTAGCGGGGTTCCCAAACGCACACATCGAGTGCCCGCAAGAGGCCACGGGAAGGAAAGGGGTCGCTGGCCTGCTAGGACCCTGCTGGGTGGGGGCTGTGCTGGAAGAGAACCTCTGCTATGGTGTCGTGGACTGTTGTTTTCTCCTGTAAGTCTGATGAAAAGAAGAGACAGAGGAAGGAAGCTCCAGGAACAAGCAAGCGGCTCCGGTGCGGAAACTCAGAGCCCAAACTACCACCGCTAGGGGCCGCGGTTGGGAAAGAATGGTTCCTTCCTGGGTTCCAAGGCAGGGGGAGGGGCAGGGCCCCATGCAGAAGGGGCTGTGGGGGAGGGGACCCCTGGGCCAGTCCCGGGACTGGGCTGAGACCCTCTCTCCATCCGAGAGCGAGGGCTCACCTGGTCCAGGCCAAGAGTCTGCGTTGGGCCAGGCTGCCCCGGTCGGTCCCTCGGAAGAGGGGGCTTCCTCGCCAACCAAAGTCCCCGCGGCCTCGTCAAGTGGGGGCCTACCTAGGGCCGGCGTTGCCCTGCAGGTCTCTCCCACGCCAATGGTCACAGACGTGCTGACTCCCATGGCCGTCACCTCCGCCGTTTTGGGACGGGAAAACCTGGCCTTTCCCACAGGTGGCCTGAGGGCTTCTGCCTTGGCCGCCTGCCAGGCCCGGAGAGGCCTGTCTCTCAGAGAGGAGAGGCTCACAGTCTTCCCCTTCCTCGTCAGTGTCCACTCTTGCTCTGTGTTTCTTCTCTGGGATGAGAGGGGCGGGCCCCTGAGCACCCAGGCGACTCTCAGACATCAGCGTGCCCTTTCTCCTCTCGCCTGACTTTGTGGTACCGTACGAATGAACATTGATCTTTTCTCCGGGTTCGGGGGACCCAAAACGAAGCTGCTTACCTGTTGGGTTGTGAGGCTTTTCAGGGGAAAGCATTTCTGCTCCCTTGAGGCTCACTGCGCTCAATTGGGCTTACAGGTCCGGGTGTTCCGTGTACCAGGGACATTGTAAGCAGGCATCGCGACCGTCCAAAGCAGTTGCATGGGTTGTTTTGGCATTGACTCGAGCCACAGCCGCCAGGGTTTGAAACACACACACGAAAGGAAGAACTCATCATCTGAAGTAGCTTGGGCTCTGCCAGAGCACGCCACGCAGCCAGGTGATTTTCCTATTGGTTGTCGTGCCAAGCTACCATAGCAGGCAATTCCACAGGTATACTGTGCAGAGTTCCAAACGAAAGCAGATAGCCCCTGTCGCCGAGGCGCAGCTGCCTAGGCGATAAAGCCCCAGGCACTGGTGCTCCTGAGGGCTGCGGGGACAGCCAGGTCTACGCCGGTGGCAGGAGGCTCTGGGCCTCAGTGCCCTGCCAGTGGGCCCTACTTGAGTATAGGTGCTCTTGCATGGGGTGGAGTCGGTCTCAGGTGGGCCCTCCCTCCACAGGCCTCTCCTGTCCCCTTGGCTGAAGCCGAGCCCGGCACTAGGGGTTGGTGCCTGCGCAGGAGCCTTGAGTCTCTGGACAGGCCCCGTGCCAGCTGGGACCTGAGCCCCAGCCCAGCTGCAAGCCCTGCGCTCAAGTTCCTTGGCCTTGCCCAGGTCAGCTAAGAGGGAGGAGAAGATGGTCGTCAGCACAGCGGGAAGCAATAGTGCCGACACCTGGCAGCGGGAGAAGCGCCTCCAACAGCCCCGTGGGATCTAAGCCCCCTCTGGCTCCAGCCGCCGCCCCAGCCAGGCCTCTCCCCGCCCCCCCACGGCCGAGCCAGGACCAAGGCACAGGCGCCCAAGCCCGCCGGGCAGGCCACGCCCCCAGCCGCCCCCGCCCCCGGGCGCCCGGCGCCCCGCCCCCGGCAGACTCGCCCCGCCCACGCCCCGCCCCGCCTCCGTTGCTCTGGAGACCGTGGCTGCCGGCGGGAGGGGCCTAAGGCCTGGAGGTGGAAGACAGTGGTGATGAGGGGGAGAATTCTCCACTCGGGAGTTGTCCCCAGTGGTAGTGGCGGGACACGTGCGGCCACTAGACATCCTGCCGAAACCCACCCAAGGCACTTCCCGGAGCGTGTCGACTGCCAGGAAAACTCACCCGCCGGGCTTAGGGGTTAGCGGGGTTCCCAAACGCACACATCGAGTGCCCGCAAGAGGCCACGGGAAGGAAAGGGGTCGCTGGCCTGCTAGGACCCTGCTGGGTGGGGGCTGTGCTGGAAGAGAACCTCTGCTATGGTGTCGTGGACTGTTGTTTTCTCCTCTAAGTCTGATGAAAAGAAGAGACAGAGGAAGGAAGCTCCAGGAACAAGCAAGCGGCTCCGGTGCGGAAACTCAGAGCCCAAACTACCACCGCTAGGGGCCGCTGTTGGGAAAGAATGGTTCCTTCCTGGGTTCCAAGGCAGGGGGAGGGGCAGGGCCCCATGCAGAAGGGGCTGTGGGGGAGGGGACCCCTGGGCCAGTCCCGGGACTGGGCTGAGACCCTCTCTCCATCCGAGAGCGAGGGCTCACCTGGTCCAGGCCAAGAGTCTGCGTTGGGCCAGGCTGCCCCGGTCGGTCCCTCGGAAGAGGGGGCTTCCTCGCCAACCAAAGTCCCCGCGGCCTCGTCAAGCGGGGGCCTACCTAGGGCCGGCGTTGCCCTGCAGGTCTCTCCCACGCCAATGGTCACAGACGTGCTGACTCCCATGGCCATCACCTCCGCCGTTTTGGGACCGGAAAACCTGGCCTTTCCCACAGGTGGCCTGAGGGCTTCTGCCTTGGCCGCCTGCCAGGCCCGGAGAGGCCTGTCTCTCAGAGAGGAGAGGCTCACAGTCTTCCCCTTCCTCGTCAGTGTCCACTCTTGCTCTGTGTTTCTTCTCTGGGATGAGAGGGGCGGGCCCCTGAGCACCCAGGCGACTCTCAGACATCAGCGTGCCCTTTCTCCTCTCGCCCGACTTTGTGGTACCGTACGAATGAACATTGATCTTTTCTCCGGGTTCGGGGGACCCAAAACGAAGCTGCTTACCTGTTGGGTTGTGAGGCTTTTCAGGGGAAAGCATTTCTGCTCCCTTGAGGCTCACTGCGCTCAATTGGGCTTACAGGTCCGGGTGTTCCGTGTACCAGGGACATTGTAAGCAGGCATCGCGACCGTCCAAAGCAGTTGCATGGGTTGTTTTGGCATTGACTCGAGCCACAGCCGCCAGGGTTTGAAACACACACACGAAAGGAAGAACTCATCATCTGAAGTAGCTTGGGCTCTGCCAGAGCACGCCACGCAGCCAGGTGATTTTCCTATTGGTTGTCGTGCCAAGCTACCATAGCAGGCAATTCCACAGGTATACTGTGCAGAGTTCCAAACGAAAGCAGATAGCCCCTGTCGCCGAGGCGCAGCTGCCTAGGCGATAAAGCCCCAGGCACTGGTGCTCCTGAGGGCTGCGGGGACAGCCAGGTCTACGCCGGTGGCAGGAGGCTCTGGGCCTCAGTGCCCTGCCAGTGGGCCCTACTTGAGTATAGGTGCTCTTGCATGGGGTGGAGTCGGTCTCAGGTGGGCCCTCCCTCCACAGGCCTCTCCTGTCCCCTTGGCTGAAGCCGAGCCCGGCACTGGGGGTTGGTGGCTGCGCAGGAGCCTTGAGTCTCTGGACAGGCCCCGTGCCAGCTGGGACCTGAGCCCCAGCCCAGCTGCAAGCCCTGCGCTCAAGTTCCTTGGCCTTGCCCAGGTCAGCTAAGAGGGAGGAGAAGATGGTCGTCAGCACAGCGGGAAGCAATAGTGCCGACACCTGGCAGCGGGAGAAGCGCCTCCAACAGCCCCGTGGGATCTAAGCCCCCTCTGGCTCCAGCCGCCGCCCCAGCCAGGCCTCTCCCCGCCCCCCCACGGCCGAGCCAGGACCAAGGCACAGGCGCCCAAGCCCGCCGGGCAGGCCACGCCCCCAGCCGCCCCCGCCCCCGGGCGCCCGGCGCCCCGCCCCCGGCAGACTCGCCCCGCCCACGCCCCGCCCCGCCTCCGTTGCTCTGGAGACCGTGGCTGCCGGCGGGAGGGGCCTAAGGCCTGGAGGTGGAAGACAGTGGTGATGAGGGGGAGAATTCTCCACTCGGGAGTTGTCCCCAGTGGTAGTGGCGGGACACGTGCGGCCACTAGACATCCTGCCGAAACCCACCCAAGGCACTTCCCGGAGCGTGTCGACTGCCAGGAAAACTCACCCGCCGGGCTTAGGGGTTAGCGGGGTTCCCAAACGCACACATCGAGTGCCCGCAAGAGGCCACGGGAAGGAAAGGGGTCGCTGGCCTGCTAGGACCCTGCTGGGTGGGGGCTGTGCTGGAAGAGAACCTCTGCTATGGTGTCGTGGACTGTTGTTTTCTCCTCTAAGTCTGATGAAAAGAAGAGACAGAGGAAGGAAGCTCCAGGAACAAGCAAGCGGCTCCGGTGCGGAAACTCAGAGCCCAAACTACCACCGCTAGGGGCCGCGGTTGGGAAAGAATGGTTCCTTCCTGGGTTCCAAGGCAGGGGGAGGGGCAGGGCCCCATGCAGAAGGGGCTGTGGGGGAGGGGACCCCTGGGCCAGTCCCGGGACTGGGCTGAGACCCTCTCTCCATCCGAGAGCGAGGGCTCACCTGGTCCAGGCCAAGAGTCTGCGTTGGGCCAGGCTGCCCCGGTCGGTCCCTCGGAAGAGGGGGCTTCCTCGCCAACCAAAGTCCCCGCGGCCTCGTCAAGCGGGGGCCTACCTAGGGCCGGCGTTGCCCTGCAGGTCTCTCCCACGCCAATGGTCACAGACGTGCTGACTCCCATGGCCGTCACCTCCGCCGTTTTGGGACGGGAAAACCTGGCCTTTCCCACAGGTGGCCTGAGGGCTTCTGCCTTGGCCGCCTGCCAGGCCCAGAGAGGCCTGTCTCTCAGAGAGGAGAGGCTCACAGTCTTCCCCTTCCTCGTCAGTGTCCACTCTTGCTCTGTGTTTCTTCTCTGGGATGAGAGGGGCGGGCCCCTGAGCACCCAGGCGACTCTCAGACATCAGCGTGCCCTTTCTCCTCTCGCCCGACTTTGTGGTACCGTACGAATGAACATTGATCTTTTCTCCGGGTTCGGGGGACCCAAAACGAAGCTGCTTACCTGTTGGGTTGTGAGGCTTTTCAGGGGAAAGCATTTCTGCTCCCTTGAGGCTCACTGCGCTCAATTGGGCTTACAGGTCCGGGTGTTCCGTGTACCAGGGACATTGTAAGCAGGCATCGCGACCGTCCAAAGCAGTTGCATGGGTTGTTTTGGCATTGACTCGAGCCACAGCCGCCAGGGTTTGAAACACACACACGAAAGGAAGAACTCATCATCTGAAGTAGCTTGGGCTCTGCCAGAGCACGCCACGCAGCCAGGTGATTTTCCTATTGGTTGTCGTGCCAAGCTACCATAGCAGGCAATTCCACAGGTATACTGTGCAGAGTTCCAAACGAAAGCAGATAGCCCCTGTCGCCGAGGCGCAGCTGCCTAGGCGATAAAGCCCCAGGCACTGGTGCTCCTGAGGGCTGCGGGGACAGCCAGGTCTACGCCGGTGGCAGGAGGCTCTGGGCCTCAGTGCCCTGCCAGTGGGCCCTACTTGAGTATAGGTGCTCTTGCATGGGGTGGAGTCGGTCTCAGGTGGGCCCTCCCTCCACAGGCCTCTCCTGTCCCCTTGGCTGAAGCCGAGCCCGGCACTGGGGGTTGGTGGCTGCGCAGGAGCCTTGAGTCTCTGGACAGGCCCCGTGCCAGCTGGGACCTGAGCCCCAGCCCAGCTGCAAGCCCTGCGCTCAAGTTCCTTGGCCTTGCCCAGGTCAGCTAAGAGGGAGGAGAAGATGGTCGTCAGCACAGCGGGAAGCAATAGTGCCGACACCTGGCAGCGGGAGAAGCGCCTCCAACAGCCCCGTGGGATCTAAGCCCCCTCTGGCTCCAGCCGCCGCCCCAGCCAGGCCTCTCCCCGCCCCCCCACGGCCGAGCCAGGACCAAGGCACAGGCGCCCAAGCCCGCCGGGCAGGCCACGCCCCCAGCCGCCCCCGCCCCCGGGCGCCCGGCGCCCCGCCCCCGGCAGACTCGCCCCGCCCACGCCCCGCCCCGCCTCCGTTGCTCTGGAGACCGTGGCTGCCGGCGGGAGGGGCCTAAGGCCTGGAGGTGGAAGACAGTGGTGATGAGGGGGAGAATTCTCCACTCGGGAGTTGTCCCCAGTGGTAGTGGCGGGACACGTGCGGCCACTAGACATCCTGCCGAAACCCACCCAAGGCACTTCCCGGAGCGTGTCGACTGCCAGGAAAACTCACCCGCCGGGCTTAGGGGTTAGCGGGGTTCCCAAACGCACACATCGAGTGCCCGCAAGAGGCCACGGGAAGGAAAGGGGTCGCTGGCCTGCTAGGACCCTGCTGGGTGGGGGCTGTGCTGGAAGAGAACCTCTGCTATGGTGTCGTGGACTGTTGTTTTCTCCTCTAAGTCTGATGAAAAGAAGAGACAGAGGAAGGAAGCTCCAGGAACAAGCAAGCGGCTCCGGTGCGGAAACTCAGAGCCCAAACTACCACCGCTAGGGGCCGCGGTTGGGAAAGAATGGTTCCTTCCTGGGTTCCAAGGCAGGGGGAGGGGCAGGGCCCCATGCAGAAGGGGCTGTGGGGGAGGGGACCCCTGGGCCAGTCCCGGGACTGGGCTGAGACCCTCTCTCCATCCGAGAGCGAGGGCTCACCTGGTCCAGGCCAAGAGTCTGCGTTGGGCCAGGCTGCCCCGGTCGGTCCCTCGGAAGAGGGGGCTTCCTCGCCAACCAAAGTCCCCGCGGCCTCGTCAAGCGGGGGCCTACCTAGGGCCGGCGTTGCCCTGCAGGTCTCTCCCACGCCAATGGTCACAGACGTGCTGACTCCCATGGCCGTCACCTCCGCCGTTTTGGGACGGGAAAACCTGGCCTTTCCCACAGGTGGCCTGAGGGCTTCTGCCTTGGCCGCCTGCCAGGCCCGGAGAGGCCTGTCTCTCAGAGAGGAGAGGCTCACAGTCTTCCCCTTCCTCGTCAGTGTCCACTCTTGCTCTGTGTTTCTTCTCTGGGATGAGAGGGGCGGGCCCCTGAGCACCCAGGCGACTCTCAGACATCAGCGTGCCCTTTCTCCTCTCGCCCGACTTTGTGGTACCGTACGAATGAACATTGATCTTTTCTCCGGGTTCGGGGGACCCAAAACGAAGCTGCTTACCTGTTGGGTTGTGAGGCTTTTCAGGGGAAAGCATTTCTGCTCCCTTGAGGCTCACTGCGCTCAATTGGGCTTACAGGTCCGGGTGTTCCGTGTACCAGGGACATTGTAAGCAGGCATCGCGACCGTCCAAAGCAGTTGCATGGGTTGTTTTGGCATTGACTCGAGCCACAGCCGCCAGGGTTTGAAACACACACACGAAAGGAAGAACTCATCATCTGAAGTAGCTTGGGCTCTGCCAGAGCACGCCACGCAGCCAGGTGATTTTCCTATTGGTTGTCGTGCCAAGCTACCATAGCAGGCAATTCCACAGGTATACTGTGCAGAGTTCCAAACGAAAGCAGATAGCCCCTGTCGCCGAGGCGCAGCTGCCTAGGCGATAAAGCCCCAGGCACTGGTGCTCCTGAGGGCTGCGGGGACAGCCAGGTCTACGCCGGTGGCAGGAGGCTCTGGGCCTCAGTGCCCTGCCAGTGGGCCCTACTTGAGTATAGGTGCTCTTGCATGGGGTGGAGTCGGTCTCAGGTGGGCCCTCCCTCCACAGGCCTCTCCTGTCCCCTTGGCTGAAGCCGAGCCCGGCACTGGGGGTTGGTGGCTGCGCAGGAGCCTTGAGTCTCTGGACAGGCCCCGTGCCAGCTGGGACCTGAGCCCCAGCCCAGCTGCAAGCCCTGCGCTCAAGTTCCTTGGCCTTGCCCAGGTCAGCTAAGAGGGAGGAGAAGATGGTCGTCAGCACAGCGGGAAGCAATAGTGCCGACACCTGGCAGCGGGAGAAGCGCCTCCAACAGCCCCGTGGGATCTAAGCCCCCTCTGGCTCCAGCCGCCGCCCCAGCCAGGCCTCTCCCCGCCCCCCCACGGCCGAGCCAGGACCAAGGCACAGGCGCCCAAGCCCGCCGGGCAGGCCACGCCCCCAGCCGCCCCCGCCCCCGGGCGCCCGGCGCCCCGCCCCCGGCAGACTCGCCCCGCCCACGCCCCGCCCCGCCTCCGTTGCTCTGGAGACCGTGGCTGCCGGCGGGAGGGGCCTAAGGCCTGGAGGTGGAAGACAGTGGTGATGAGGGGGAGAATTCTCCACTCGGGAGTTGTCCCCAGTGGTAGTGGCGGGACACGTGCGGCCACTAGACATCCTGCCGAAACCCACCCAAGGCACTTCCCGGAGCGTGTCGACTGCCAGGAAAACTCACCCGCCGGGCTTAGGGGTTAGCGGGGTTCCCAAACGCACACATCGAGTGCCCGCAAGAGGCCACGGGAAGGAAAGGGGTCGCTGGCCTGCTAGGACCCTGCTGGGTGGGGGCTGTGCTGGAAGAGAACCTCTGCTATGGTGTCGTGGACTGTTGTTTTCTCCTCTAAGTCTGATGAAAAGAAGAGACAGAGGAAGGAAGCTCCAGGAACAAGCAAGCGGCTCCGGTGCGGAAACTCAGAGCCCAAACTACCACCGCTAGGGGCCGCGGTTGGGAAAGAATGGTTCCTTCCTGGGTTCCAAGGCAGGGGGAGGGGCAGGGCCCCATGCAGAAGGGGCTGTGGGGGAGGGGACCCCTGGGCCAGTCCCGGGACTGGGCTGAGACCCTCTCTCCATCCGAGAGCGAGGGCTCACCTGGTCCAGGCCAAGAGTCTGCGTTGGGCCAGGCTGCCCCGGTCGGTCCCTCGGAAGAGGGGGCTTCCTCGCCAACCAAAGTCCCCGCGGCCTCGTCAAGCGGGGGCCTACCTAGGGCCGGCGTTGCCCTGCAGGTCTCTCCCACGCCAATGGTCACAGACGTGCTGACTCCCATGGCCGTCACCTCCGCCGTTTTGGGACGGGAAAACCTGGCCTTTCCCACAGGTGGCCTGAGGGCTTCTGCCTTGGCCGCCTGCCAGGCCCGGAGAGGCCTGTCTCTCAGAGAGGAGAGGCTCACAGTCTTCCCCTTCCTCGTCAGTGTCCACTCTTGCTCTGTGTTTCTTCTCTGGGATGAGAGGGGCGGGCCCCTGAGCACCCAGGCGACTCTCAGACATCAGCGTGCCCTTTCTCCTCTCGCCCGACTTTGTGGTACCGTACGAATGAACATTGATCTTTTCTCCGGGTTCGGGGGACCCAAAACGAAGCTGCTTACCTGTTGGGTTGTGAGGCTTTTCAGGGGAAAGCATTTCTGCTCCCTTGAGGCTCACTGCGCTCAATTGGGCTTACAGGTCCGGGTGTTCCGTGTACCAGGGACATTGTAAGCAGGCATCGCGACCGTCCAAAGCAGTTGCATGGGTTGTTTTGGCATTGACTCGAGCCACAGCCGCCAGGGTTTGAAACACACACACGAAAGGAAGAACTCATCATCTGAAGTAGCTTGGGCTCTGCCAGAGCACGCCACGCAGCCAGGTGATTTTCCTATTGGTTGTCGTGCCAAGCTACCATAGCAGGCAATTCCACAGGTATACTGTGCAGAGTTCCAAACGAAAGCAGATAGCCCCTGTCGCCGAGGCGCAGCTGCCTAGGCGATAAAGCCCCAGGCACTGGTGCTCCTGAGGGCTGCGGGGACAGCCAGGTCTACGCCGGTGGCAGGAGGCTCTGGGCCTCAGTGCCCTGCCAGTGGGCCCTACTTGAGTATAGGTGCTCTTGCATGGGGTGGAGTCGGTCTCAGGTGGGCCCTCCCTCCACAGGCCTCTCCTGTCCCCTTGGCTGAAGCCGAGCCCGGCACTGGGGGTTGGTGGCTGCGCAGGAGCCTTGAGTCTCTGGACAGGCCCCGTGCCAGCTGGGACCTGAGCCCCAGCCCAGCTGCAAGCCCTGCGCTCAAGTTCCTTGGCCTTGCCCAGGTCAGCTAAGAGGGAGGAGAAGATGGTCGTCAGCACAGCGGGAAGCAATAGTGCCGACACCTGGCAGCGGGAGAAGCGCCTCCAACAGCCCCGTGGGATCTAAGCCCCCTCTGGCTCCAGCCGCCGCCCCAGCCAGGCCTCTCCCCGCCCCCCCACGGCCGAGCCAGGACCAAGGCACAGGCGCCCAAGCCCGCCGGGCAGGCCACGCCCCCAGCCGCCCCCGCCCCCGGGCGCCCGGCGCCCCGCCCCCGGCAGACTCGCCCCGCCCACGCCCCGCCCCGCCTCCGTTGCTCTGGAGACCGTGGCTGCCGGCGGGAGGGGCCTAAGGCCTGGAGGTGGAAGACAGTGGTGATGAGGGGGAGAATTCTCCACTCGGGAGTTGTCCCCAGTGGTAGTGGCGGGACACGTGCGGCCACTAGACATCCTGCCGAAACCCACCCAAGGCACTCCCCGGAGCGTGTCGACTGCCAGGAAAACTCACCCGCCGGGCTTAGTTGTTAGCGGGGTTCCCAAACGCACACATCGAGTGCCCGCAAGAGGCCACGGGAAGGAAAGGGGTCGCTGGCCTGCTAGGACCCTGCTGGGTGGGGGCTGTGCTGGAAGAGAACCTCTGCTATGGTGTCGTGGACTGTTGTTTTCTCCTCTAAGTCTGATGAAAAGAAGAGACAGAGGAAGGAAGCTCCAGGAACAAGCAAGCGGCTCCGGTGCGGAAACTCAGAGCCCAAACTACCACCGCTAGGGGCCGCGGTTGGGAAAGAATGGTTCCTTCCTGGGTTCCAAGGCAGGGGGAGGGGCAGGGCCCCATGCAGAAGGGGCTGTGGGGGAGGGGACCCCTGGGCCAGTCCCGGGACTGGGCTGAGACCCTCTCTCCATCCGAGAGCGAGGGCTCACCTGGTCCAGGCCAAGAGTCTGCGTTGGGCCAGGCTGCCCCGGTCGGTCCCTCGGAAGAGGGGGCTTCCTCGCCAACCAAAGTCCCCGCGGCCTCGTCAAGCGGGGGCCTACCTAGGGCCGGCGTTGCCCTGCAGGTCTCTCCCACGCCAATGGTCACAGACGTGCTGACTCCCATGGCCGTCACCTCCGCCGTTTTGGGACGGGAAAACCTGGCCTTTCCCACAGGTGGCCTGAGGGCTTCTGCCTTGGCCGCCTGCCAGGCCCGGAGAGGCCTGTCTCTCAGAGAGGAGAGGCTCACAGTCTTCCCCTTCCTCGTCAGTGTCCACTCTTGCTCTGTGTTTCTTCTCTGGGATGAGAGGGGCGGGCCCCTGAGCACCCAGGCGACTCTCAGACATCAGCGTGCCCTTTCTCCTCTCGCCCGACTTTGTGGTACCGTACGAATGAACATTGATCTTTTCTCCGGGTTCGGGGGACCCAAAACGAAGCTGCTTACCTGTTGGGTTGTGAGGCTTTTCAGGGGAAAGCATTTCTGCTCCCTTGAGGCTCACTGCGCTCAATTGGGCTTACAGGTCCGGGTGTTCCGTGTACCAGGGACATTGTAAGCAGGCATCGCGACCGTCCAAAGCAGTTGCATGGGTTGTTTTGGCATTGACTCGAGCCACAGCCGCCAGGGTTTGAAACACACACACGAAAGGAAGAACTCATCATCTGAAGTAGCTTGGGCTCTGCCAGAGCACGCCACGCAGCCAGGTGATTTTCCTATTGGTTGTCGTGCCAAGCTACCATAGCAGGCAATTCCACAGGTATACTGTGCAGAGTTCCAAACGAAAGCAGATAGCCCCTGTCGCCGAGGCGCAGCTGCCTAGGCGATAAAGCCCCAGGCACTGGTGCTCCTGAGGGCTGCGGGGACAGCCAGGTCTACGCCGGTGGCAGGAGGCTCTGGGCCTCAGTGCCCTGCCAGTGGGCCCTACTTGAGTATAGGTGCTCTTGCATGGGGTGGAGTC
The DNA here is from genome assembly GCF_030445035.2 of Dasypus novemcinctus. Lineage (NCBI taxonomy): Eukaryota > Metazoa > Chordata > Mammalia > Cingulata > Dasypodidae > Dasypus > Dasypus novemcinctus. Next base: position 138,568 of record NC_080703.1, read on the forward strand.
GGTCTCAGGTGGGCCCTCCCTCCACAGGCCTCTCCTGTCCCCTTGGCTGAAGCCGAGCCCGGCACTGGGGGTTGGTGGCTGCGCAGGAGCCTTGAGTCTCTGGACAGGCCCCGTGCCAGCTGGGACCTGAGCCCCAGCCCAGCTGCAAGCCCTGCGCTCAAGTTCCTTGGCCTTGCCCAGGTCAGCTAAGAGGGAGGAGAAGATGGTCGTCAGCACAGCGGGAAGCAATAGTGCCGACACCTGGCAGCGGGAGAAGCGCCTCCAACAGCCCCGTGGGATCTAAGCCCCCTCTGGCTCCAGCCGCCGCCCCAGCCAGGCCTCTCCCCGCCCCCCCACGGCCGAGCCAGGACCAAGGCACAGGCGCCCAAGCCCGCCGGGCAGGCCACGCCCCCAGCCGCCCCCGCCCCCGGGCGCCCGGCGCCCCGCCCCCGGCAGACTCGCCCCGCCCACGCCCCGCCCCGCCTCCGTTGCTCTGGAGACCGTGGCTGCCGGCGGGAGGGGCCTAAGGCCTGGAGGTGGAAGACAGTGGTGATGAGGGGGAGAATTCTCCACTCGGGAGTTGTCCCCAGTGGTAGTGGCGGGACACGTGCGGCCACTAGACATCCTGCCGAAACCCACCCAAGGCACTTCCCGGAGCGTGTCGACTGCCAGGAAAACTCACCCGCCGGGCTTAGGGGTTAGCGGGGTTCCCAAACGCACACATCGAGTGCCCGCAAGAGGCCACGGGAAGGTAAGGGGTCGCTGGCCTGCTAGGACCCTGCTGGGTGGGGGCTGTGCTGGAAGAGAACCTCTGCTATGGTGTCGTGGACTGTTGTTTTCTCCTCTAAGTCTGATGAAAAGAAGAGACAGAGGAAGGAAGCTCCAGGAACAAGCAAGCGGCTCCGGTGCGGAAACTCAGAGCCCAAACTACCACCGCTAGGGGCCGCGGTTGGGAAAGAATGGTTCCTTCCTGGGTTCCAAGGCAGGGGGAGGGGCAGGGCCCCATGCAGAAGGGGCTGTGGGGGAGGGGACCCCTGGGCCAGTCCCGGGACTGGGCTGAGACCCTCTCTCCATCCGAGAGCGAGGGCTCACCTGGTCCAGGCCAAGAGTCTGCGTTGGGCCAGGCTGCCCCGGTCGGTCCCTCGGAAGAGGGGGCTTCCTCGCCAACCAAAGTCCCCGCGGCCTCGTCAAGCGGGGGCCTACCTAGGGCCGGCGTTGCCCTGCAGGTCTCTCCCACGCCAATGGTCACAGACGTGCTGACTCCCATGGCCGTCACCTCCGCCGTTTTGGGACGGGAAAACCTGGCCTTTCCCACAGGTGGCCTGAGGGCTTCTGCCTTGGCCGCCTGCCAGGCCCGGAGAGGCCTGTCTCTCAGAGAGGAGAGGCTCACAGTCTTCCCCTTCCTCGTCAGTGTCCACTCTTGCTCTGTGTTTCTTCTCTGGGATGAGAGGGGCGGGCCCCTGAGCACCCAGGCGACTCTCAGACATCAGCGTGCCCTTTCTCCTCTCGCCCGACTTTGTGGTACCGTACGAATGAACATTGATCTTTTCTCCGGGTTCGGGGGACCCAAAACGAAGCTGCTTACCTGTTGGGTTGTGAGGCTTTTCAGGGGAAAGCATTTCTGCTCCCTTGAGGCTCACTGCGCTCAATTGGGCTTACAGGTCCGGGTGTTCCGTGTACCAGGGACATTGTAAGCAGGCATCGCGACCGTCCAAAGCAGTTGCATGGGTTGTTTTGGCATTGACTCGAGCCACAGCCGCCAGGGTTTGAAACACACACACGAAAGGAAGAACTCATCATCTGAAGTAGCTTGGGCTCTGCCAGAGCACGCCACGCAGCCAGGTGATTTTCCTATTGGTTGTCGTGCCAAGCTACCATAGCAGGCAATTCCACAGGTATACTGTGCAGAGTTCCAAACGAAAGCAGATAGCCCCTGTCGCCGAGGCGCAGCTGCCTAGGCGATAAAGCCCCAGGCACTGGTGCTCCTGAGGGCTGCGGGGACAGCCAGGTCTACGCCGGTGGCAGGAGGCTCTGGGCCTCAGTGCCCTGCCAGTGGGCCCTACTTGAGTATAGGTGCTCTTGCATGGGGTGGAGTCGGTCTCAGGTGGGCCCTCCCTCCACAGGCCTCTCCTGTCCCCTTGGCTGAAGCCGAGCCCGGCACTGGGGGTTGGTGGCTGCGCAGGAGCCTTGAGTCTCTGGACAGGCCCCGTGCCAGCTGGGACCTGAGCCCCAGCCCAGCTGCAAGCCCTGCGCTCAAGTTCCTTGGCCTTGCCCAGGTCAGCTAAGAGGGAGGAGAAGATGGTCGTCAGCACAGCGGGAAGCAATAGTGCCGACACCTGGCAGCGGGAGAAGCGCCTCCAACAGCCCCGTGGGATCTAAGCCCCCTCTGGCTCCAGCCGCCGCCCCAGCCAGGCCTCTCCCCGCCCCCCCACGGCCGAGCCAGGACCAAGGCACAGGCGCCCAAGCCCGCCGGGCAGGCCACGCCCCCAGCCGCCCCCGCCCCCGGGCGCCCGGCGCCTCGCCCCCGGCAGACTCGCCCCGCCCACGCCCCGCCCCGCCTCCGTTGCTCTGGAGACCGTGGCTGCCGGCGGGAGGGGTCTAAGGCCTGGAGGTGGAAGACAGTGGTGATGAGGGGGAGAATTCTCCACTCGGGAGTTGTCCCCAGTGGTAGTGGCGGGACACGTGCGGCCACTAGACATCCTGCCGAAACCCACCCAAGGCACTTCCCGGAGCGTGTCGACTGCCAGGAAAACTCACCCGCCGGGCTTAGGGGTTAGCGGGGTTCCCAAACGCACACATCGAGTGCCCGCAAGAGGCCACGGGAAGGAAAGGGGTCGCTGGCCTGCTAGGACCCTGCTGGGTGGGGGCTGTGCTGGAAGAGAACCTCTGCTATGGTGTCGTGGACTGTTGTTTTCTCCTCTAAGTCTGATGAAAAGAAGAGACAGAGGAAGGAAGCTCCAGGAACAAGCAAGCGGCTCCGGTGCGGAAACTCAGAGCCCAAACTACCACCGCTATGGGCCGCGGTTGGGAAAGAATGGTTCCTTCCTGGGTTCCAAGGCAGGGGGAGGGGCAGGGCCCCATGCAGAAGGGGCTGTGGGGGAGGGGACCCCTGGGCCAGTCCCGGGACTGGGCTGAGACCCTCTCTCCATCCGAGAGCGAGGGCTCACCTGGTCCAGGCCAAGAGTCTGCGTTGGGCCAGGCTGCCCCGGTCGGTCCCTCGGAAGAGGGGGCTTCCTCGCCAACCAAAGTCCCCGCGGCCTCGTCAAGCGGGGGCCTACCTAGGGCCGGCGTTGCCCTGCAGGTCTCTCCCACGCCAATGGTCACAGACGTGCTGACTCCCATGGCCGTCACCTCCGCCGTTTTGGGACGGGAAAACCTGGCCTTTCCCACAGGTGGCCTGAGGGCTTCTGCCTTGGCCGCCTGCCAGGCCCAGAGAGGCCTGTCTCTCAGAGAGGAGAGGCTCACAGTCTTCCCCTTCCTCGTCAGTGTCCACTCTTGCTCTGTGTTTCTTCTCTGGGATGAGAGGGGCGGGCCCCTGAGCACCCAGGCGACTCTCAGACATCAGCGTGCCCTTTCTCCTCTCGCCCGACTTTGTGGTACCGTACGAATGAACATTGATCTTTTCTCCGGGTTCGGGGGACCCAAAACGAAGCTGCTTACCTGTTGGGTTGTGAGGCTTTTCAGGGGAAAGCATTTCTGCTCCCTTGAGGCTCACTGCGCTCAATTGGGCTTACAGGTCCGGGTGTTCCGTGTACCAGGGACATTGTAAGCAGGCATCGCGACCGTCCAAAGCAGTTGCATGGGTTGTTTTGGCATTGACTCGAGCCACAGCCGCCAGGGTTTGAAACACACACACGAAAGGAAGAACTCATCATCTGAAGTAGCTTGGGCTCTGCCAGAGCACGCCACGCAGCCAGGTGATTTTCCTATTGGTTGTCGTGCCAAGCTACCATAGCAGGCAATTCCACAGGTATACTGTGCAGAGTTCCAAACGAAAGCAGATAGCCCCTGTCGCCGAGGCGCAGCTGCCTAGGCGATAAAGCCCCAGGCACTGGTGCTCCTGAGGGCTGCGGGGACAGCCAGGTCTACGCCGGTGGCAGGAGGCTCTGGGCCTCAGTGCCCTGCCAGTGGGCCCTACTTGAGTATAGGTGCTCTTGCATGGGGTGGAGTCGGTCTCAGGTGGGCCCTCCCTCCACAGGCCTCTCCTGTCCCCTTGGCTGAAGCCGAGCCCGGCACTGGGGGTTGGTGGCTGCGCAGGAGCCTTGAGTCTCTGGACAGGCCCCGTGCCAGCTGGGACCTGAGCCCCAGCCCAGCTGCAAGCCCTGCGCTCAAGTTCCTTGGCCTTGCCCAGGTCAGCTAAGAGGGAGGAGAAGATGGTCGTCAGCACAGCGGGAAGCAATAGTGCCGACACCTGGCAGCGGGAGAAGCGCCTCCAACAGCCCCGTGGGATCTAAGCCCCCTCTGGCTCCAGCCGCCGCCCCAGCCAGGCCTCTCCCCGCCCCCCCACGGCCGAGCCAGGACCAAGGCACAGGCGCCCAAGCCCGCCGGGCAGGCCACGCCCCCAGCCGCCCCCGCCCCCGGGCGCCCGGCGCCCCGCCCCCGGCAGACTCGCCCCGCCCACGCCCCGCCCCGCCTCCGTTGCTCTGGAGACCGTGGCTGCCGGCGGGAGGGGCCTAAGGCCTGGAGGTGGAAGACAGTGGTGATGAGGGGGAGAATTCTCCACTCGGGAGTTGTCCCCAGTGGTAGTGGCGGGACACGTGCGGCCACTAGACATCCTGCCGAAACCCACCCAAGGCACTTCCCGGAGCGTGTCGACTGCCAGGAAAACTCACCCGCCGGGCTTAGGGGTTAGCGGGGTTCCCAAACGCACACATCGAGTGCCCGCAAGAGGCCACGGGAAGGTAAGGGGTCGCTGGCCTGCTAGGACCCTGCTGGGTGGGGGCTGTGCTGGAAGAGAACCTCTGCTATGGTGTCGTGGACTGTTGTTTTCTCCTCTAAGTCTGATGAAAAGAAGAGACAGAGGAAGGAAGCTCCAGGAACAAGCAAGCGGCTCCGGTGCGGAAACTCAGAGCCCAAACTACCACCGCTAGGGGCCGCGGTTGGGAAAGAATGGTTCCTTCCTGGGTTCCAAGGCAGGGGGAGGGGCAGGGCCCCATGCAGAAGGGGCTGTGGGGGAGGGGACCCCTGGGCCAGTCCCGGGACTGGGCTGAGACCCTCTCTCCATCCGAGAGCGAGGGCTCACCTGGTCCAGGCCAAGAGTCTGCGTTGGGCCAGGCTGCCCCGGTCGGTCCCTCGGAAGAGGGGGCTTCCTCGCCAACCAAAGTCCCCGCGGCCTCGTCAAGCGGGGGCCTACCTAGGGCCGGCGTTGCCCTGCAGGTCTCTCCCACGCCAATGGTCACAGACGTGCTGACTCCCATGGCCGTCACCTCCGCCGTTTTGGGACGGGAAAACCTGGCCTTTCCCACAGGTGGCCTGAGGGCTTCTGCCTTGGCCGCCTGCCAGGCCCGGAGAGGCCTGTCTCTCAGAGAGGAGAGGCTCACAGTCTTCCCCTTCCTCGTCAGTGTCCACTCTTGCTCTGTGTTTCTTCTCTGGGATGAGAGGGGCGGGCCCCTGAGCACCCAGGCGACTCTCAGACATCAGCGTGCCCTTTCTCCTCTCGCCCGACTTTGTGGTACCGTACGAATGAACATTGATCTTTTCTCCGGGTTCGGGGGACCCAAAACGAAGCTGCTTACCTGTTGGGTTGTGAGGCTTTTCAGGGGAAAGCATTTCTGCTCCCTTGAGGCTCACTGCGCTCAATTGGGCTTACAGGTCCGGGTGTTCCGTGTACCAGGGACATTGTAAGCAGGCATCGCGACCGTCCAAAGCAGTTGCATGGGTTGTTTTGGCATTGACTCGAGCCACAGCCGCCAGGGTTTGAAACACACACACGAAAGGAAGAACTCATCATCTGAAGTAGCTTGGGCTCTGCCAGAGCACGCCACGCAGCCAGGTGATTTTCCTATTGGTTGTCGTGCCAAGCTACCATAGCAGGCAATTCCACAGGTATACTGTGCAGAGTTCCAAACGAAAGCAGATAGCCCCTGTCGCCGAGGCGCAGCTGCCTAGGCGATAAAGCCCCAGGCACTGGTGCTCCTGAGGGCTGCGGGGACAGCCAGGTCTACGCCGGTGGCAGGAGGCTCTGGGCCTCAGTGCCCTGCCAGTGGGCCCTACTTGAGTATAGGTGCTCTTGCATGGGGTGGAGTCGGTCTCAGGTGGGCCCTCCCTCCACAGGCCTCTCCTGTCCCCTTGGCTGAAGCCGAGCCCGGCACTGGGGGTTGGTGGCTGCGCAGGAGCCTTGAGTCTCTGGACAGGCCCCGTGCCAGCTGGGACCTGAGCCCCAGCCCAGCTGCAAGCCCTGCGCTCAAGTTCCTTGGCCTTGCCCAGGTCAGCTAAGAGGGAGGAGAAGATGGTCGTCAGCACAGCGGGAAGCAATAGTGCCGACACCTGGCAGCGGGAGAAGCGCCTCCAACAGCCCCGTGGGATCTAAGCCCCCTCTGGCTCCAGCCGCCGCCCCAGCCAGGCCTCTCCCCGCCCCCCCACGGCCGAGCCAGGACCAAGGCACAGGCGCCCAAGCCCGCCGGGCAGGCCACGCCCCCAGCCGCCCCCGCCCCCGGGCGCCCGGCGCCCCGCCCCCGGCAGACTCGCCCCGCCCACGCCCCGCCCCGCCTCCGTTGCTCTGGAGACCGTGGCTGCCGGCGGGAGGGGCCTAAGGCCTGGAGGTGGAAGACAGTGGTGATGAGGGGGAGAATTCTCCACTCGGGAGTTGTCCCCAGTGGTAGTGGCGGGACACGTGCGGCCACTAGACATCCTGCCGAAACCCACCCAAGGCACTTCCCGGAGCGTGTCGACTGCCAGGAAAACTCACCCGCCGGGCTTAGGGGTTAGCGGGGTTCCCAAACGCACACATCGAGTGCCCGCAAGAGGCCACGGGAAGGAAAGGGGTCGCTGGCCTGCTAGGACCCTGCTGGGTGGGGGCTGTGCTGGAAGAGAACCTCTGCTATGGTGTCGTGGACTGTTGTTTTCTCCTCTAAGTCTGATGAAAAGAAGAGACAGAGGAAGGAAGCTCCAGGAACAAGCAAGCGGCTCCGGTGCGGAAACTCAGAGCCCAAACTACCACCGCTAGGGGCCGCGGTTGGGAAAGAATGGTTCCTTCCTGGGTTCCAAGGCAGGGGGAGGGGCAGGGCCCCATGCAGAAGGGGCTGTGGGGGAGGGGACCCCTGGGCCAGTCCCGGGACTGGGCTGAGACCCTCTCTCCATCCGAGAGCGAGGGCTCACCTGGTCCAGGCCAAGAGTCTGCGTTGGGCCAGGCTGCCCCGGTCGGTCCCTCGGAAGAGGGGGCTTCCTCGCCAACCAAAGTCCCCGCGGCCTCGTCAAGCGGGGGCCTACCTAGGGCCGGCGTTGCCCTGCAGGTCTCTCCCACGCCAATGGTCACAGACGTGCTGACTCCCATGGCCGTCACCTCCGCCGTTTTGGGACGGGAAAACCTGGCCTTTCCCACAGGTGGCCTGAGGGCTTCTGCCTTGGCCGCCTGCCAGGCCCGGAGAGGCCTGTCTCTCAGAGAGGAGAGGCTCACAGTCTTCCCCTTCCTCGTCAGTGTCCACTCTTGCTCTGTGTTTCTTCTCTGGGATGAGAGGGGCGGGCCCCTGAGCACCCAGGCGACTCTCAGACATCAGCGTGCCCTTTCTCCTCTCGCCCGACTTTGTGGTACCGTACGAATGAACATTGATCTTTTCTCCGGGTTCGGGGGACCCAAAACGAAGCTGCTTACCTGTTGGGTTGTGAGGCTTTTCAGGGGAAAGCATTTCTGCTCCCTTGAGGCTCACTGCGCTCAATTGGGCTTACAGGTCCGGGTGTTCCGTGTACCAGGGACATTGTAAGCAGGCATCGCGACCGTCCAAAGCAGTTGCATGGGTTGTTTTGGCATTGACTCGAGCCACAGCCGCCAGGGTTTGAAACACACACACGAAAGGAAGAACTCATCATCTGAAGTAGCTTGGGCTCTGCCAGAGCACGCCACGCAGCCAGGTGATTTTCCTATTGGTTGTCGTGCCAAGCTACCATAGCAGGCAATTCCACAGGTATACTGTGCAGAGTTCCAAACGAAAGCAGATAGCCCCTGTCGCCGAGGCGCAGCTGCCTAGGCGATAAAGCCCCAGGCACTGGTGCTCCTGAGGGCTGCGGGGACAGCCAGGTCTACGCCGGTGGCAGGAGGCTCTGGGCCTCAGTGCCCTGCCAGTGGGCCCTACTTGAGTATAGGTGCTCTTGCATGGGGTGGAGTCGGTCTCAGGTGGGCCCTCCCTCCACAGGCCTCTCCTGTCCCCTTGGCTGAAGCCGAGCCCGGCACTGGGGGTTGGTGGCTGCGCAGGAGCCTTGAGTCTCTGGACAGGCCCCGTGCCAGCTGGGACCTGAGCCCCAGCCCAGCTGCAAGCCCTGCGCTCAAGTTCCTTGGCCTTGCCCAGGTCAGCTAAGAGGGAGGAGAAGATGGTCGTCAGCACAGCGGGAAGCAATAGTGCCGACACCTGGCAGCGGGAGAAGCGCCTCCAACAGCCCCGTGGGATCTAAGCCCCCTCTGGCTCCAGCCGCCGCCCCAGCCAGGCCTCTCCCCGCCCCCCCACGGCCGAGCCAGGACCAAGGCACAGGCGCCCAAGCCCGCCGGGCAGGCCACGCCCCCAGCCGCCCCCGCCCCCGGGCGCCCGGCGCCCCGCCCCCGGCAGACTCGCCCCGCCCACGCCCCGCCCCGCCTCCGTTGCTCTGGAGACCGTGGCTGCCGGCGGGAGGGGCCTAAGGCCTGGAGGTGGAAGACAGTGGTGATGAGGGGGAGAATTCTCCACTCGGGAGTTGTCCCCAGTGGTAGTGGCGGGACACGTGCGGCCACTAGACATCCTGCCGAAACCCACCCAAGGCACTTCCCGGAGCGTGTCGACTGCCAGGAAAACTCACCCGCCGGGCTTAGGGGTTAGCGGGGTTCCCAAACGCACACATCGAGTGCCCGCAAGAGGCCACGGGAAGGAAAGGGGTCGCTGGCCTGCTAGGACCCTGCTGGGTGGGGGCTGTGCTGGAAGAGAACCTCTGCTATGGTGTCGTGGACTGTTGTTTTCTCCTCTAAGTCTGATGAAAAGAAGAGACAGAGGAAGGAAGCTCCAGGAACAAGCAAGCGGCTCCGGTGCGGAAACTCAGAGCCCAAACTACCACCGCTAGGGGCCGCGGTTGGGAAAGAATGGTTCCTTCCTGGGTTCCAAGGCAGGGGGAGGGGCAGGGCCCCATGCAGAAGGGGCTGTGGGGGAGGGGACCCCTGGGCCAGTCCCGGGACTGGGCTGAGACCCTCTCTCCATCCGAGAGCGAGGGCTCACCTGGTCCAGGCCAAGAGTCTGCGTTGGGCCAGGCTGCCCCGGTCGGTCCCTCGGAAGAGGGGGCTTCCTCGCCAACCAAAGTCCCCGCGGCCTCGTCAAGCGGGGGCCTACCTAGGGCCGGCGTTGCCCTGCAGGTCTCTCCCACGCCAATGGTCACAGACGTGCTGACTCCCATGGCCGTCACCTCCGCCGTTTTGGGACGGGAAAACCTGGCCTTTCCCACAGGTGGCCTGAGGGCTTCTGCCTTGGCCGCCTGCCAGGCCCGGAGAGGCCTGTCTCTCAGAGAGGAGAGGCTCACAGTCTTCCCCTTCCTCGTCAGTGTCCACTCTTGCTCTGTGTTTCTTCTCTGGGATGAGAGGGGCGGGCCCCTGAGCACCCAGGCGACTCTCAGACATCAGCGTGCCCTTTCTCCTCTCGCCCGACTTTGTGGTACCGTACGAATGAACATTGATCTTTTCTCCGGGTTCGGGGGACCCAAAACGAAGCTGCTTACCTGTTGGGTTGTGAGGCTTTTCAGGGGAAAGCATTTCTGCTCCCTTGAGGCTCACTGCGCTCAATTGGGCTTACAGGTCCGGGTGTTCCGTGTACCAGGGACATTGTAAGCAGGCATCGCGACCGTCCAAAGCAGTTGCATGGGTTGTTTTGGCATTGACTCGAGCCACAGCCGCCAGGGTTTGAAACACACACACGAAAGGAAGAACTCATCATCTGAAGTAGCTTGGGCTCTGCCAGAGCACGCCACGCAGCCAGGTGATTTTCCTATTGGTTGTCGTGCCAAGCTACCATAGCAGGCAATTCCACAGGTATACTGTGCAGAGTTCCAAACGAAAGCAGATAGCCCCTGTCGCCGAGGCGCAGCTGCCTAGGCGATAAAGCCCCAGGCACTGGTGCTCCTGAGGGCTGCGGGGACAGCCAGGTCTACGCCGGTGGCAGGAGGCTCTGGGCCTCAGTGCCCTGCCAGTGGGCCCTACTTGAGTATAGGTGCTCTTGCATGGGGTGGAGTCGGTCTCAGGTGGGCCCTCCCTCCACAGGCCTCTCCTGTCCCCTTGGCTGAAGCCGAGCCCGGCACTGGGGGTTGGTGGCTGCGCAGGAGCCTTGAGTCTCTGGACAGGCCCCGTGCCAGCTGGGACCTGAGCCCCAGCCCAGCTGCAAGCCCTGCGCTCAAGTTCCTTGGCCTTGCCCAGGTCAGCTAAGAGGGAGGAGAAGATGGTCGTCAGCACAGCGGGAAGCAATAGTGCCGACACCTGGCAGCGGGAGAAGCGCCTCCAACAGCCCCGTGGGATCTAAGCCCCCTCTGGCTCCAGCCGCCGCCCCAGCCAGGCCTCTCCCCGCCCCCCCACGGCCGAGCCAGGACCAAGGCACAGGCGCCCAAGCCCGCCGGGCAGGCCACGCCCCCAGCCGCCCCCGCCCCCGGGCGCCCGGCGCCCCGCCCCCGGCAGACTCGCCCCGCCCACGCCCCGCCCCGCCTCCGTTGCTCTGGAGACCGTGGCTGCCGGCGGGAGGGGCCTAAGGCCTGGAGGTGGAAGACAGTGGTGATGAGGGGGAGAATTCTCCACTCGGGAGTTGTCCCCAGTGGTAGTGGCGGGACACGTGCGGCCACTAGACATCCTGCCGAAACCCACCCAAGGCACTCCCCGGAGCGTGTCGACTGCCAGGAAAACTCACCCGCCGGGCTTAGTTGTTAGCGGGGTTCCCAAACGCACACATCGAGTGCCCGCAAGAGGCCACGGGAAGGAAAGGGGTCGCTGGCCTGCTAGGACCCTGCTGGGTGGGGGCTGTGCTGGAAGAGAACCTCTGCTATGGTGTCGTGGACTGTTGTTTTCTCCTCTAAGTCTGATGAAAAGAAGAGACAGAGGAAGGAAGCTCCAGGAACAAGCAAGCGGCTCCGGTGCGGAAACTCAGAGCCCAAACTACCACCGCTAGGGGCCGCGGTTGGGAAAGAATGGTTCCTTCCTGGGTTCCAAGGCAGGGGGAGGGGCAGGGCCCCATGCAGAAGGGGCTGTGGGGGAGGGGACCCCTGGGCCAGTCCCGGGACTGGGCTGAGACCCTCTCTCCATCCGAGAGCGAGGGCTCACCTGGTCCAGGCCAAGAGTCTGCGTTGGGCCAGGCTGCCCCGGTCGGTCCCTCGGAAGAGGGGGCTTCCTCGCCAACCAAAGTCCCCGCGGCCTCGTCAAGCGGGGGCCTACCTAGGGCCGGCGTTGCCCTGCAGGTCTCTCCCACGCCAATGGTCACAGACGTGCTGACTCCCATGGCCGTCACCTCCGCCGTTTTGGGACGGGAAAACCTGGCCTTTCCCACAGGTGGCCTGAGGGCTTCTGCCTTGGCCGCCTGCCAGGCCCGGAGAGGCCTGTCTCTCAGAGAGGAGAGGCTCACAGTCTTCCCCTTCCTCGTCAGTGTCCACTCTTGCTCTGTGTTTCTTCTCTGGGATGAGAGGGGCGGGCCCCTGAGCACCCAGGCGACTCTCAGACATCAGCGTGCCCTTTCTCCTCTCGCCCGACTTTGTGGTACCGTACGAATGAACATTGATCTTTTCTCCGGGTTCGGGGGACCCAAAACGAAGCTGCTTACCTGTTGGGTTGTGAGGCTTTTCAGGGGAAAGCATTTCTGCTCCCTTGAGGCTCACTGCGCTCAATTGGGCTTACAGGTCCGGGTGTTCCGTGTACCAGGGACATTGTAAGCAGGCATCGCGACCGTCCAAAGCAGTTGCATGGGTTGTTTTGGCATTGACTCGAGCCACAGCCGCCAGGGTTTGAAACACACACACGAAAGGAAGAACTCATCATCTGAAGTAGCTTGGGCTCTGCCAGAGCACGCCACGCAGCCAGGTGATTTTCCTATTGGTTGTCGTGCCAAGCTACCATAGCAGGCAATTCCACAGGTATACTGTGCAGAGTTCCAAACGAAAGCAGATAGCCCCTGTCGCCGAGGCGCAGCTGCCTAGGCGATAAAGCCCCAGGCACTGGTGCTCCTGAGGGCTGCGGGGACAGCCAGGTCTACGCCGGTGGCAGGAGGCTCTGGGCCTCAGTGCCCTGCCAGTGGGCCCTACTTGAGTATAGGTGCTCTTGCATGGGGTGGAGTCGGTCTCAGGTGGGCCCTCCCTCCACAGGCCTCTCCTGTCCCCTTGGCTGAAGCCGAGCCCGGCACTGGGGGTTGGTGGCTGCGCAGGAGCCTTGAGTCTCTGGACAGGCCCCGTGCCAGCTGGGACCTGAGCCCCAGCCCAGCTGCAAGCCCTGCGCTCAAGTTCCTTGGCCTTGCCCAGGTCAGCTAAGAGGGAGGAGAAGATGGTCGTCAGCACAGCGGGAAGCAATAGTGCCGACACCTGGCAGCGGGAGAAGCGCCTCCAACAGCCCCGTGGGATCTAAGCCCCCTCTGGCTCCAGCCGCCGCCCCAGCCAGGCCTCTCCCCGCCCCCCCACGGCCGAGCCAGGACCAAGGCACAGGCGCCCAAGCCCGCCGGGCAGGCCACGCCCCCAGCCGCCCCCGCCCCCGGGCGCCCGGCGCCCCGCCCCCGGCAGACTCGCCCCGCCCACGCCCCGCCCCGCCTCCGTTGCTCTGGAGACCGTGGCTGCCGGCGGGAGGGGCCTAAGGCCTGGAGGTGGAAGACAGTGGTGATGAGGGGGAGAATTCTCCACTCGGGAGTTGTCCCCAGTGGTAGTGGCGGGACACGTGCGGCCACTAGACATCCTGCCGAAACCCACCCAAGGCACTTCCCGGAGCGTGTCGACTGCCAGGAAAACTCACCCGCCGGGCTTAGGGGTTAGCGGGGTTCCCAAACGCACACATCGAGTGCCCGCAAGAGGCCACGGGAAGGAAAGGGGTCGCTGGCCTGCTAGGACCCTGCTGGGTGGGGGCTGTGCTGGAAGAGAACCTCTGCTATGGTGTCGTGGACTGTTGTTTTCTCCTCTAAGTCTGATGAAAAGAAGAGACAGAGGAAGGAAGCTCCAGGAACAAGCAAGCGGCTCCGGTGCGGAAACTCAGAGCCCAAACTACCACCGCTAGGGGCCGCGGTTGGGAAAGAATGGTTCCTTCCTGGGTTCCAAGGCAGGGGGAGGGGCAGGGCCCCATGCAGAAGGGGCTGTGGGGGAGGGGACCCCTGGGCCAGTCCCGGGACTGGGCTGAGACCCTCTCTCCATCCGAGAGCGAGGGCTCACCTGGTCCAGGCCAAGAGTCTGCGTTGGGCCAGGCTGCCCCGGTCGGTCCCTCGGAAGAGGGGGCTTCCTCGCCAACCAAAGTCCCCGCGGCCTCGTCAAGCGGGGGCCTACCTAGGGCCGGCGTTGCCCTGCAGGTCTCTCCCACGCCAATGGTCACAGACGTGCTGACTCCCATGGCCGTCACCTCCGCCGTTTTGGGACGGGAAAACCTGGCCTTTCCCACAGGTGGCCTGAGGGCTTCTGCCTTGGCCGCCTGCCAGGCCCGGAGAGGCCTGTCTCTCAGAGAGGAGAGGCTCACAGTCTTCCCCTTCCTCGTCAGTGTCCACTCTTGCTCTGTGTTTCTTCTCTGGGATGAGAGGGGCGGGCCCCTGAGCACCCAGGCGACTCTCAGACATCAGCGTGCCCTTTCTCCTCTCGCCCGACTTTGTGGTACCGTACGAATGAACATTGATCTTTTCTCCGGGTTCGGGGGACCCAAAACGAAGCTGCTTACCTGTTGGGTTGTGAGGCTTTTCAGGGGAAAGCATTTCTGCTCCCTTGAGGCTCACTGCGCTCAATTGGGCTTACAGGTCCGGGTGTTCCGTGTACCAGGGACATTGTAAGCAGGCATCGCGACCGTCCAAAGCAGTTGCATGGGTTGTTTTGGCATTGACTCGAGCCACAGCCGCCAGGGTTTGAAACACACACACGAAAGGAAGAACTCATCATCTGAAGTAGCTTGGGCTCTGCCAGAGCACGCCACGCAGCCAGGTGATTTTCCTATTGGTTGTCGTGCCAAGCTACCATAGCAGGCAATTCCACAGGTATACTGTGCAGAGTTCCAAACGAAAGCAGATAGCCCCTGTCGCCGAGGCGCAGCTGCCTAGGCGATAAAGCCCCAGGCACTGGTGCTCCTGAGGGCTGCGGGGACAGCCAGGTCTACGCCGGTGGCAGGAGGCTCTGGGCCTCAGTGCCCTGCCAGTGGGCCCTACTTGAGTATAGGTGCTCTTGCATGGGGTGGAGTCGGTCTCAGGTGGGCCCTCCCTCCACAGGCCTCTCCTGTCCCCTTGGCTGAAGCCGAGCCCGGCACTGGGGGTTGGTGGCTGCGCAGGAGCCTTGAGTCTCTGGACAGGCCCCGTGCCAGCTGGGACCTGAGCCCCAGCCCAGCTGCAAGCCCTGCGCTCAAGTTCCTTGGCCTTGCCCAGGTCAGCTAAGAGGGAGGAGAAGATGGTCGTCAGCACAGCGGGAAGCAATAGTGCCGACACCTGGCAGCGGGAGAAGCGCCTCCAACAGCCCCGTGGGATCTAAGCCCCCTCTGGCTCCAGCCGCCGCCCCAGCCAGGCCTCTCCCCGCCCCCCCACGGCCGAGCCAGGACCAAGGCACAGGCGCCCAAGCCCGCCGGGCAGGCCACGCCCCCAGCCGCCCCCGCCCCCGGGCGCCCGGCGCCCCGCCCCCGGCAGACTCGCCCCGCCCACGCCCCGCCCCGCCTCCGTTGCTCTGGAGACCGTGGCTGCCGGCGGGAGGGGCCTAAGGCCTGGAGGTGGAAGACAGTGGTGATGAGGGGGAGAATTCTCCACTCGGGAGTTGTCCCCAGTGGTAGTGGCGGGACACGTGCGGCCACTAGACATCCTGCCGAAACCCACCCAAGGCACTTCCCGGAGCGTGTCGACTGCCAGGAAAACTCACCCGCCGGGCTTAGGGGTTAGCGGGGTTCCCAAACGCACACATCGAGTGCCCGCAAGAGGCCACGGGAAGGAAAGGGGTCGCTGGCCTGCTAGGACCCTGCTGGGTGGGGGCTGTGCTGGAAGAGAACCTCTGCTATGGTGTCGTGGACTGTTGTTTTCTCCTCTAAGTCTGATGAAAAGAAGAGACAGAGGAAGGAAGCTCCAGGAACAAGCAAGCGGCTCCGGTGCGGAAACTCAGAGCCCAAACTACCACCGCTAGGGGCCGCGGTTGGGAAAGAATGGTTCCTTCCTGGGTTCCAAGGCAGGGGGAGGGGCAGGGCCCCATGCAGAAGGGGCTGTGGGGGAGGGGACCCCTGGGCCAGTCCCGGGACTGGGCTGAGACCCTCTCTCCATCCGAGAGCGAGGGCTCACCTGGTCCAGGCCAAGAGTCTGCGTTGGGCCAGGCTGCCCCGGTCGGTCCCTCGGAAGAGGGGGCTTCCTCGCCAACCAAAGTCCCCGCGGCCTCGTCAAGCGGGGGCCTACCTAGGGCCGGCGTTGCCCTGCAGGTCTCTCCCACGCCAATGGTCACAGACGTGCTGACTCCCATGGCCGTCACCTCCGCCGTTTTGGGACGGGAAAACCTGGCCTTTCCCACAGGTGGCCTGAGGGCTTCTGCCTTGGCCGCCTGCCAGGCCCGGAGAGGCCTGTCTCTCAGAGAGGAGAGGCTCACAGTCTTCCCCTTCCTCGTCAGTGTCCACTCTTGCTCTGTGTTTCTTCTCTGGGATGAGAGGGGCGGGCCCCTGAGCACCCAGGCGACTCTCAGACATCAGCGTGCCCTTTCTCCTCTCGCCCGACTTTGTGGTACCGTACGAATGAACATTGATCTTTTCTCCGGGTTCGGGGGACCCAAAACGAAGCTGCTTACCTGTTGGGTTGTGAGGCTTTTCAGGGGAAAGCATTTCTGCTCCCTTGAGGCTCACTGCGCTCAATTGGGCTTACAGGTCCGGGTGTTCCGTGTACCAGGGACATTGTAAGCAGGCATCGCGACCGTCCAAAGCAGTTGCATGGGTTGTTTTGGCATTGACTCGAGCCACAGCCGCCAGGGTTTGAAACACACACACGAAAGGAAGAACTCATCATCTGAAGTAGCTTGGGCTCTGCCAGAGCACGCCACGCAGCCAGGTGATTTTCCTATTGGTTGTCGTGCCAAGCTACCATAGCAGGCAATTCCACAGGTATACTGTGCAGAGTTCCAAACGAAAGCAGATAGCCCCTGTCGCCGAGGCGCAGCTGCCTAGGCGATAAAGCCCCAGGCACTGGTGCTCCTGAGGGCTGCGGGGACAGCCAGGTCTACGCCGGTGGCAGGAGGCTCTGGGCCTCAGTGCCCTGCCAGTGGGCCCTACTTGAGTATAGGTGCTCTTGCATGGGGTGGAGTCGGTCTCAGGTGGGCCCTCCCTCCACAGGCCTCTCCTGTCCCCTTGGCTGAAGCCGAGCCCGGCACTGGGGGTTGGTGGCTGCGCAGGAGCCTTGAGTCTCTGGACAGGCCCCGTGCCAGCTGGGACCTGAGCCCCAGCCCAGCTGCAAGCCCTGCGCTCAAGTTCCTTGGCCTTGCCCAGGTCAGCTAAGAGGGAGGAGAAGATGGTCGTCAGCACAGCGGGAAGCAATAGTGCCGACACCTGGCAGCGGGAGAAGCGCCTCCAACAGCCCCGTGGGATCTAAGCCCCCTCTGGCTCCAGCCGCCGCCCCAGCCAGGCCTCTCCCCGCCCCCCCACGGCCGAGCCAGGACCAAGGCACAGGCGCCCAAGCCCGCCGGGCAGGCCACGCCCCCAGCCGCCCCCGCCCCCGGGCGCCCGGCGCCCCGCCCCCGGCAGACTCGCCCCGCCCACGCCCCGCCCCGCCTCCGTTGCTCTGGAGACCGTGGCTGCCGGCGGGAGGGGCCTAAGGCCTGGAGGTGGAAGACAGTGGTGATGAGGGGGAGAATTCTCCACTCGGGAGTTGTCCCCAGTGGTAGTGGCGGGACACGTGCGGCCACTAGACATCCTGCCGAAACCCACCCAAGGCACTTCCCGGAGCGTGTCGACTGCCAGGAAAACTCACCCGCCGGGCTTAGGGGTTAGCGGGGTTCCCAAACGCACACATCGAGTGCCCGCAAGAGGCCACGGGAAGGAAAGGGGTCGCTGGCCTGCTAGGACCCTGCTGGGTGGGGGCTGTGCTGGAAGAGAACCTCTGCTATGGTGTCGTGGACTGTTGTTTTCTCCTCTAAGTCTGATGAAAAGAAGAGACAGAGGAAGGAAGCTCCAGGAACAAGCAAGCGGCTCCGGTGCGGAAACTCAGAGCCCAAACTACCACCGCTAGGGGCCGCGGTTGGGAAAGAATGGTTCCTTCCTGGGTTCCAAGGCAGGGGGAGGGGCAGGGCCCCATGCAGAAGGGGCTGTGGGGGAGGGGACCCCTGGGCCAGTCCCGGGACTGGGCTGAGACCCTCTCTCCATCCGAGAGCGAGGGCTCACCTGGTCCAGGCCAAGAGTCTGCGTTGGGCCAGGCTGCCCCGGTCGGTCCCTCGGAAGAGGGGGCTTCCTCGCCAACCAAAGTCCCCGCGGCCTCGTCAAGCGGGGGCCTACCTAGGGCCGGCGTTGCCCTGCAGGTCTCTCCCACGCCAATGGTCACAGACGTGCTGACTCCCATGGCCGTCACCTCCGCCGTTTTGGGACGGGAAAACCTGGCCTTTCCCACAGGTGGCCTGAGGGCTTCTGCCTTGGCCGCCTGCCAGGCCCGGAGAGGCCTGTCTCTCAGAGAGGAGAGGCTCACAGTCTTCCCCTTCCTCGTCAGTGTCCACTCTTGCTCTGTGTTTCTTCTCTGGGATGAGAGGGGCGGGCCCCTGAGCACCCAGGCGACTCTCAGACATCAGCGTGCCCTTTCTCCTCTCGCCCGACTTTGTGGTACCGTACGAATGAACATTGATCTTTTCTCCGGGTTCGGGGGACCCAAAACGAAGCTGCTTACCTGTTGGGTTGTGAGGCTTTTCAGGGGAAAGCATTTCTGCTCCCTTGAGGCTCACTGCGCTCAATTGGGCTTACAGGTCCGGGTGTTCCGTGTACCAGGGACATTGTAAGCAGGCATCGCGACCGTCCAAAGCAGTTGCATGGGTTGTTTTGGCATTGACTCGAGCCACAGCCGCCAGGGTTTGAAACACACACACGAAAGGAAGAACTCATCATCTGAAGTAGCTTGGGCTCTGCCAGAGCACGCCACGCAGCCAGGTGATTTTCCTATTGGTTGTCGTGCCAAGCTACCATAGCAGGCAATTCCACAGGTATACTGTGCAGAGTTCCAAACGAAAGCAGATAGCCCCTGTCGCCGAGGCGCAGCTGCCTAGGCGATAAAGCCCCAGGCACTGGTGCTCCTGAGGGCTGCGGGGACAGCCAGGTCTACGCCGGTGGCAGGAGGCTCTGGGCCTCAGTGCCCTGCCAGTGGGCCCTACTTGAGTATAGGTGCTCTTGCATGGGGTGGAGTCGGTCTCAGGTGGGCCCTCCCTCCACAGGCCTCTCCTGTCCCCTTGGCTGAAGCCGAGCCCGGCACTGGGGGTTGGTGGCTGCGCAGGAGCCTTGAGTCTCTGGACAGGCCCCGTGCCAGCTGGGACCTGAGCCCCAGCCCAGCTGCAAGCCCTGCGCTCAAGTTCCTTGGCCTTGCCCAGGTCAGCTAAGAGGGAGGAGAAGATGGTCGTCAGCACAGCGGGAAGCAATAGTGCCGACACCTGGCAGCGGGAGAAGCGCCTCCAACAGCCCCGTGGGATCTAAGCCCCCTCTGGCTCCAGCCGCCGCCCCAGCCAGGCCTCTCCCCGCCCCCCCACGGCCGAGCCAGGACCAAGGCACAGGCGCCCAAGCCCGCCGGGCAGGCCACGCCCCCAGCCGCCCCCGCCCCCGGGCGCCCGGCGCCCCGCCCCCGGCAGACTCGCCCCGCCCCCGGCAGACTCGCCCCGCCCACACCCCGCCCCGCCTCCGATGCTCTGGAGACCGTGGCTGCCGGCGGGAGGGGCCTAAGTCCTGGAGGTGGAAGACAGTGGTGATGAGGGGGAGAATTCTCCACTCGGGAGTTGTCCCCAGTGGTAGTGGCGGGACACGTGCGGCCACTAGACATCCTGCCGAAACCCACCCAAGGCACTTCCCGGAGCGTGTCGACTGCCAGGAAAACTCACCCGCCGGGCTTAGGGGTTAGCGGGGTTCCCAAACGCACACATCGAGTGCCCGCAAGAGGCCACGGGAAGGAAAGGGGTCGCTGGCCTGCTGGAACCCTGCTGGGTGGGGGCTGTGCTGGAAGAGAACCTCTGCTATGGTGTCGTGGACTGTTGTTTTCTCCTCTAAGTCTGATGAAAAGAAGAGACAGAGGAAGGAAGCTCCAGGAACAAGCAAGCGGCTCCGGTGCGGAAACTCAGAGCCCAAACTACCACCGCTAGGGGCCGCTGTTGGGAAAGAATGGTTCCTTCCTGGGTTCCAAGGCAGGGGGAGGGGCAGGGCCCCTTGCAGAAGGGGCTGTGGGGGAGGGGACCCCTGGGCCAGTCTCTCCATCCGAGAGCGAGGGCTCACTGGTCCAGGCCAAGAGTCTGCGTTGGGCCAGGCTGCCCCGGTCGGTCCCTCGGAAGAGGGGGCTTCCTCGCCAACCAAAGTCCCCGCGGCCTCGTCAAGCGGGGGCCTACCTAGGGCCGGCGTTGCCCTGCAGGTCTCTCCCACGCCAATGGTCACAGACGTGCTGACTCCCATGGCCGTCACCTCCGCCGTTTTGGGACGGGAAAACCTGGCCTTTCCCACAGGTGGCCTGAGGGCTTCTGCCTTGGCCGCCTGCCAGGCCCGGAGAGGCCTGTCTCTCAGAGAGGAGAGGCTCACAGTCTTCCCCTTCCTCGTCAGTGTCCACTCTTGCTCTGTGTTTCTTCTCTGGGATGAGAGGGGCGGGCCCCTGAGCACCCAGGCGACTCTCAGACATCAGCGTGCCCTTTCTCCTCTCGCCCGACTTTGTGGTACCGTACGAATGAACATTGATCTTTTCTCCGGGTTCGGGGGACCCAAAACGAAGCTGCTTACCTGTTGGGTTGTGAGGCTTTTCAGGGGAAAGCATTTCTGCTCCCTTGAGGCTCACTGCGCTCAATTGGGCTTACAGGTCCGGGTGTTCCGTGTACCAGGGACATTGTAAGCAGGCATCGCGACCGTCCAAAGCAGTTGCATGGGTTGTTTTGGCATTGACTCGAGCCACAGCCGCCAGGGTTTGAAACACACACACGAAAGGAAGAACTCATCATCTGAAGTAGCTTGGGCTCTGCCAGAGCACGCCACGCAGCCAGGTGATTTTCCTATTGGTTGTCGTGCCAAGCTACCATAGCAGGCAATTCCACAGGTATACTGTGCAGAGTTCCAAACGAAAGCAGATAGCCCCTGTCGCCGAGGCGCAGCTGCCTAGGCGATAAAGCCCCAGGCACTGGTGCTCCTGAGGGCTGCGGGGACAGCCAGGTCTACGCCGGTGGCAGGAGGCTCTGGGCCTCAGTGCCCTGCCAGTGGGCCCTACTTGAGTATAGGTGCTCTTGCATGGGGTGGAGTCGGTCTCAGGTGGGCCCTCCCTCCACAGGCCTCTCCTGTCCCCTTGGCTGAAGCCGAGCCCGGCACTGGGGGTTGGTGCCTGCGCAGGAGCCTTGAGTCTCTGGACAGGCCCCGTGCCAGCTGGGACCTGAGCCCCAGCCCAGCTGCAAGCCCTGCGCTCAAGTTCCTTGGCCTTGCCCAGGTCAGCTAAGAGGGAGGAGAAGATGGTCGTCAGCACAGCGGGAAGCAATAGTGCCGACACCTGGCAGCGGGAGAAGCGCCTCCAACAGCCCCGTGGGATCTAAGCCCCCTCTGGCTCCAGCCGCCGCCCCAGCCAGGCCTCTCCCCGCCCCCCCACGGCCGAGCCAGGACCAAGGCACAGGCGCCCAAGCCCGCCGGGCAGGCCACGCCCCCAGCCGCCCCCGCCCCCGGGCGCCCGGCGCCCCGCCCCCGGCAGGCTCGCCCCGCCCACGCCCCACCCCGCCTCCGTTGCTCTGGAGACCGTGGCTGCCGGCGGGAGGGGCCTAAGGCCTGGAGGTGGAAGACAGTGGTGATGAGGGGGAGAATTCTCCACTCGGGAGTTGTCCCCAGTGGTAGTGGCGGGACACGTGCGGCCACTAGACATCCTGCCGAAACCCACCCAAGGCACTCCCCGGAGCGTGTCGACTGCCAGGAAAACTCACCCGCCGGGCTTAGTTGTTAGCGGGGTTCCCAAACGCACACATCGAGTGCCCGCAAGAGGCCACGGGAAGGAAAGGGGTCGCTGGCCTGCTAGGACCCTGCTGGGTGGGGGCTGTGCTGGAAGAGAACCTCTGCTATGGTGTCGTGGACTGTTGTTTTCTCCTCTAAGTCTGATGAAAAGAAGAGACAGAGGAAGGAAGCTCCAGGAACAAGCAAGCGGCTCCGGTGCGGAAACTCAGAGCCCAAACTACCACCGCTAGGGGCCGCTGTTGGGAAAGAATGGTTCCTTCCTGGGTTCCAAGGCAGGGGGAGGGGCAGGGCCCCATGCAGAAGGGGCTGTGGGGGAGGGGACCCCTGGGCCAGTCCCGGGACTGGGCTGAGACCCTCTCTCCATCCGAGAGCGAGGGCTCACCTGGTCCAGGCCAAGAGTCTGCGTTGGGCCAGGCTGCCCCGGTCGGTCCCTCGGAAGAGGGGGCTTCCTCGCCAACCAAAGTCCCCGCGGCCTCGTCAAGCGGGGGCCTACCTAGGGCCGGCGTTGCCCTGCAGGTCTCTCCCACGCCAATGGTCACAGACGTGCTGACTCCCATGGCCGTCACCTCCGCCGTTTTGGGACGGGAAAACCTGGCCTTTCCCACAGGTGGCCTGAGGGCTTCTGCCTTGGCCGCCTGCCAGGCCCGGAGAGGCCTGTCTCTCAGAGAGGAGAGGCTCACAGTCTTCCCCTTCCTCGTCAGTGTCCACTCTTGCTCTGTGTTTCTTCTCTGGGATGAGAGGGGCGGGCCCCTGAGCACCCAGGCGACTCTCAGACATCAGCGTGCCCTTTCTCCTCTCGCCCGACTTTGTGGTACCGTACGAATGAACATTGATCTTTTCTCCGGGTTCGGGGGACCCAAAACGAAGCTGCTTACCTGTTGGGTTGTGAGGCTTTTCAGGGGAAAGCATTTCTGCTCCCTTGAGGCTCACTGCGCTCAATTGGGCTTACAGGTCCGGGTGTTCCGTGTACCAGGGACATTGTAAGCAGGCATCGCGACCGTCCAAAGCAGTTGCATGGGTTGTTTTGGCATTGACTCGAGCCACAGCCGCCAGGGTTTGAAACACACACACGAAAGGAAGAACTCATCATCTGAAGTAGCTTGGGCTCTGCCAGAGCACGCCACGCAGCCAGGTGATTTTCCTATTGGTTGTCGTGCCAAGCTACCATAGCAGGCAATTCCACAGGTATACTGTGCAGAGTTCCAAACGAAAGCAGATAGCCCCTGTCGCCGAGGCGCAGCTGCCTAGGCGATAAAGCCCCAGGCACTGGTGCTCCTGAGGGCTGCGGGGACAGCCAGGTCTACGCCGGTGGCAGGAGGCTCTGGGCCTCAGTGCCCTGCCAGTGGGCCCTACTTGAGTATAGGTGCTCTTGCATGGGGTGGAGTCGGTCTCAGGTGGGCCCTCCCTCCACAGGCCTCTCCTGTCCCCTTGGCTGAAGCCGAGCCCGGCACTGGGGGTTGGTGGCTGCGCAGGAGCCTTGAGTCTCTGGACAGGCCCCGTGCCAGCTGGGACCTGAGCCCCAGCCCAGCTGCAAGCCCTGCGCTCAAGTTCCTTGGCCTTGCCCAGGTCAGCTAAGAGGGAGGAGAAGATGGTCGTCAGCACAGCGGGAAGCAATAGTGCCGACACCTGGCAGCGGGAGAAGCGCCTCCAACAGCCCCGTGGGATCTAAGCCCCCTCTGGCTCCAGCCGCCGCCCCAGCCAGGCCTCTCCCCGCCCCCCCACGGCCGAGCCAGGACCAAGGCACAGGCGCCCAAGCCCGCCGGGCAGGCCACGCCCCCAGCCGCCCCCGCCCCCGGGCGCCCGGCGCCCCGCCCCCGGCAGACTCGCCCCGCCCACGCCCCGCCCCGCCTCCGTTGCTCTGGAGACCGTGGCTGCCGGCGGGAGGGGCCTAAGGCCTGGAGGTGGAAGACAGTGGTGATGAGGGGGAGAATTCTCCACTCGGGAGTTGTCCCCAGTGGTAGTGGCGGGACACGTGCGGCCACTAGACATCCTGCCGAAACCCACCCAAGGCACTCCCCGGAGCGTGTCGACTGCCAGGAAAACTCACCCGCCGGGCTTAGTTGTTAGCGGGGTTCCCAAACGCACACATCGAGTGCCCGCAAGAGGCCACGGGAAGGAAAGGGGTCGCTGGCCTGCTAGGACCCTGCTGGGTGGGGGCTGTGCTGGAAGAGAACCTCTGCTATGGTGTCGTGGACTGTTGTTTTCTCCTCTAAGTCTGATGAAAAGAAGAGACAGAGGAAGGAAGCTCCAGGAACAAGCAAGCGGCTCCGGTGCGGAAACTCAGAGCCCAAACTACCACCGCTAGGGGCCGCGGTTGGGAAAGAATGGTTCCTTCCTGGGTTCCAAGGCAGGGGGAGGGGCAGGGCCCCATGCAGAAGGGGCTGTGGGGGAGGGGACCCCTGGGCCAGTCCCGGGACTGGGCTGAGACCCTCTCTCCATCCGAGAGCGAGGGCTCACCTGGTCCAGGCCAAGAGTCTGCGTTGGGCCAGGCTGCCCCGGTCGGTCCCTCGGAAGAGGGGGCTTCCTCGCCAACCAAAGTCCCCGCGGCCTCGTCAAGCGGGGGCCTACCTAGGGCCGGCGTTGCCCTGCAGGTCTCTCCCACGCCAATGGTCACAGACGTGCTGACTCCCATGGCCGTCACCTCCGCCGTTTTGGGACGGGAAAACCTGGCCTTTCCCACAGGTGGCCTGAGGGCTTCTGCCTTGGCCGCCTGCCAGGCCCGGAGAGGCCTGTCTCTCAGAGAGGAGAGGCTCACAGTCTTCCCCTTCCTCGTCAGTGTCCACTCTTGCTCTGTGTTTCTTCTCTGGGATGAGAGGGGCGGGCCCCTGAGCACCCAGGCGACTCTCAGACATCAGCGTGCCCTTTCTCCTCTCGCCCGACTTTGTGGTACCGTACGAATGAACATTGATCTTTTCTCCGGGTTCGGGGGACCCAAAACGAAGCTGCTTACCTGTTGGGTTGTGAGGCTTTTCAGGGGAAAGCATTTCTGCTCCCTTGAGGCTCACTGCGCTCAATTGGGCTTACAGGTCCGGGTGTTCCGTGTACCAGGGACATTGTAAGCAGGCATCGCGACCGTCCAAAGCAGTTGCATGGGTTGTTTTGGCATTGACTCGAGCCACAGCCGCCAGGGTTTGAAACACACACACGAAAGGAAGAACTCATCATCTGAAGTAGCTTGGGCTCTGCCAGAGCACGCCACGCAGCCAGGTGATTTTCCTATTGGTTGTCGTGCCAAGCTACCATAGCAGGCAATTCCACAGGTATACTGTGCAGAGTTCCAAACGAAAGCAGATAGCCCCTGTCGCCGAGGCGCAGCTGCCTAGGCGATAAAGCCCCAGGCACTGGTGCTCCTGAGGGCTGCGGGGACAGCCAGGTCTACGCCGGTGGCAGGAGGCTCTGGGCCTCAGTGCCCTGCCAGTGGGCCCTACTTGAGTATAGGTGCTCTTGCATGGGGTGGAGTCGGTCTCAGGTTGGCCCTCCCTCCACAGGCCTCTCCTGTCCCCTTGGCTGAAGCCGAGCCCGGCACTGGGGGTTGGTGGCTGCGCAGGAGCCTTGAGTCTCTGGACAGGCCCCGTGCCAGCTGGGACCTGAGCCCCAGCCCAGCTGCAAGCCCTGCGCTCAAGTTCCTTGGCCTTGCCCAGGTCAGCTAAGAGGGAGGAGAAGATGGTCGTCAGCACAGCGGGAAGCAATAGTGCCGACACCTGGCAGCGGGAGAAGCGCCTCCAACAGCCCCGTGGGATCTAAGCCCCCTCTGGCTCCAGCCGCCGCCCCAGCCAGGCCTCTCCCCGCCCCCCCACGGCCGAGCCAGGACCAAGGCACAGGCGCCCAAGCCCGCCGGGCAGGCCACGCCCCCAGCCGCCCCCGCCCCCGGGCGCCCGGCGCCCCGCCCCCGGCAGACTCGCCCCGCCCACGCCCCGCCCCGCCTCCGTTGCTCTGGAGACCGTGGCTGCCGGCGGGAGGGGCCTAAGGCCTGGAGGTGGAAGACAGTGGTGATGAGGGGGAGAATTCTCCACTCGGGAATTGTCCCCAGTGGTAGTGGCGGGACACGTGCGGCCACTAGACATCCTGCCGAAACCCACCCAAGGCACTTCCCGGAGCGTGTCGACTGCCAGGAAAACTCACCCGCCGGGCTTAGGGGTTAGCGGGGTTCCCAAACGCACACATCGAGTGCCCGCAAGAGGCCACGGGAAGGAAAGGGGTCGCTGGCCTGCTAGGACCCTGCTGGGTGGGGGCTGTGCTGGAAGAGAACCTCTGCTATGGTGTCGTGGACTGTTGTTTTCTCCTCTAAGTCTGATGAAAAGAAGAGACAGAGGAAGGAAGCTCCAGGAACAAGCAAGCGGCTCCGGTGCGGAAACTCAGAGCCCAAACTACCACCGCTAGGGGCCGCGGTTGGGAAAGAATGGTTCCTTCCTGGGTTCCAAGGCAGGGGGAGGGGCAGAGCCCCATGCAGAAGGGGCTGTGGGGGAGGGGACCCCTGGGCCAGTCCCGGGACTGGGCTGAGACCCTCTCTCCATCCGAGAGCGAGGGCTCACCTGGTCCAGGCCAAGAGTCTGCGTTGGGCCAGGCTGCCCCGGTCGGTCCCTCGGAAGAGGGGGCTTCCTCGCCAACCAAAGTCCCCGCGGCCTCGTCAAGCGGGGGCCTACCTAGGGCCGGCGTTGCCCTGCAGGTCTCTCCCACGCCAATGGTCACAGACGTGCTGACTCCCATGGCCGTCACCTCCGCCGTTTTGGGACGGGAAAACCTGGCCTTTCCCACAGGTGGCCTGAGGGCTTCTGCCTTGGCCGCCTGCCAGGCCCGGAGAGGCCTGTCTCTCAGAGAGGAGAGGCTCACAGTCTTCCCCTTCCTCGTCAGTGTCCACTCTTGCTCTGTGTTTCTTCTCTGGGATGAGAGGGGCGGGCCCCTGAGCACCCAGGCGACTCTCAGACATCAGCGTGCCCTTTCTCCTCTCGCCCGACTTTGTGGTACCGTACGAATGAACATTGATCTTTTCTCCGGGTTCGGGGGACCCAAAACGAAGCTGCTTACCTGTTGGGTTGTGAGGCTTTTCAGGGGAAAGCATTTCTGCTCCCTTGAGGCTCACTGCGCTCAATTGGGCTTACAGGTCCGGGTGTTCCGTGTACCAGGGACATTGTAAGCAGGCATCGCGACCGTCCAAAGCAGTTGCATGGGTTGTTTTGGCATTGACTCGAGCCACAGCCGCCAGGGTTTGAAACACACACACGAAAGGAAGAACTCATCATCTGAAGTAGCTTGGGCTCTGCCAGAGCACGCCACGCAGCCAGGTGATTTTCCTATTGGTTGTCGTGCCAAGCTACCATAGCAGGCAATTCCACAGGTATACTGTGCAGAGTTCCAAACGAAAGCAGATAGCCCCTGTCGCCGAGGCGCAGCTGCCTAGGCGATAAAGCCCCAGGCACTGGTGCTCCTGAGGGCTGCGGGGACAGCCAGGTCTACGCCGGTGGCAGGAGGCTCTGGGCCTCAGTGCCCTGCCAGTGGGCCCTACTTGAGTATAGGTGCTCTTGCATGGGGTGGAGTCGGTCTCAGGTGGGCCCTCCCTCCACAGGCCTCTCCTGTCCCCTTGGCTGAAGCCGAGCCCGGCACTGGGGGTTGGTGGCTGCGCAGGAGCCTTGAGTCTCTGGACAGGCCCCGTGCCAGCTGGGACCTGAGCCCCAGCCCAGCTGCAAGCCCTGCGCTCAAGTTCCTTGGCCTTGCCCAGGTCAGCTAAGAGGGAGGAGAAGATGGTCGTCAGCACAGCGGGAAGCAATAGTGCCGACACCTGGCAGCGGGAGAAGCGCCTCCAACAGCCCCGTGGGATCTAAGCCCCCTCTGGCTCCAGCCGCCGCCCCAGCCAGGCCTCTCCCCGCCCCCCCACGGCCGAGCCAGGACCAAGGCACAGGCGCCCAAGCCCGCCGGGCAGGCCACGCCCCCAGCCGCCCCCGCCCCCGGGCGCCCGGCGCCCCGCCCCCGGCAGACTCGCCCCGCCCACGCCCCGCCCCGCCTCCGTTGCTCTGGAGACCGTGGCTGCCGGCGGGAGGGGCCTAAGGCCTGGAGGTGGAAGACAGTGGTGATGAGGGGGAGAATTCTCCACTCGGGAGTTGTCCCCAGTGGTAGTGGCGGGACACGTGCGGCCACTAGACATCCTGCCGAAACCCACCCAAGGCACTCCCCGGAGCGTGTCGACTGCCAGGAAAACTCACCCGCCGGGCTTAGTTGTTAGCGGGGTTCCCAAACGCACACATCGAGTGCCCGCAAGAGGCCACGGGAAGGAAAGGGGTCGCTGGCCTGCTAGGACCCTGCTGGGTGGGGGCTGTGCTGGAAGAGAACCTCTGCTATGGTGTCGTGGACTGTTGTTTTCTCCTCTAAGTCTGATGAAAAGAAGAGACAGAGGAAGGAAGCTCCAGGAACAAGCAAGCGGCTCCGGTGCGGAAACTCAGAGCCCAAACTACCACCGCTAGGGGCCGCGGTTGGGAAAGAATGGTTCCTTCCTGGGTTCCAAGGCAGGGGGAGGGGCAGGGCCCCATGCAGAAGGGGCTGTGGGGGAGGGGACCCCTGGGCCAGTCCCGGGACTGGGCTGAGACCCTCTCTCCATCCGAGAGCGAGGGCTCACCTGGTCCAGGCCAAGAGTCTGCGTTGGGCCAGGCTGCCCCGGTCGGTCCCTCGGAAGAGGGGGCTTCCTCGCCAACCAAAGTCCCCGCGGCCTCGTCAAGCGGGGGCCTACCTAGGGCCGGCGTTGCCCTGCAGGTCTCTCCCACGCCAATGGTCACAGACGTGCTGACTCCCATGGCCGTCACCTCCGCCGTTTTGGGACGGGAAAACCTGGCCTTTCCCACAGGTGGCCTGAGGGCTTCTGCCTTGGCCGCCTGCCAGGCCCGGAGAGGCCTGTCTCTCAGAGAGGAGAGGCTCACAGTCTTCCCCTTCCTCGTCAGTGTCCACTCTTGCTCTGTGTTTCTTCTCTGGGATGAGAGGGGCGGGCCCCTGAGCACCCAGGCGACTCTCAGACATCAGCGTGCCCTTTCTCCTCTCGCCCGACTTTGTGGTACCGTACGAATGAACATTGATCTTTTCTCCGGGTTCGGGGGACCCAAAACGAAGCTGCTTACCTGTTGGGTTGTGAGGCTTTTCAGGGGAAAGCATTTCTGCTCCCTTGAGGCTCACTGCGCTCAATTGGGCTTACAGGTCCGGGTGTTCCGTGTACCAGGGACATTGTAAGCAGGCATCGCGACCGTCCAAAGCAGTTGCATGGGTTGTTTTGGCATTGACTCGAGCCACAGCCGCCAGGGTTTGAAACACACACACGAAAGGAAGAACTCATCATCTGAAGTAGCTTGGGCTCTGCCAGAGCACGCCACGCAGCCAGGTGATTTTCCTATTGGTTGTCGTGCCAAGCTACCATAGCAGGCAATTCCACAGGTATACTGTGCAGAGTTCCAAACGAAAGCAGATAGCCCCTGTCGCCGAGGCGCAGCTGCCTAGGCGATAAAGCCCCAGGCACTGGTGCTCCTGAGGGCTGCGGGGACAGCCAGGTCTACGCCGGTGGCAGGAGGCTCTGGGCCTCAGTGCCCTGCCAGTGGGCCCTACTTGAGTATAGGTGCTCTTGCATGGGGTGGAGTCGGTCTCAGGTGGGCCCTCCCTCCACAGGCCTCTCCTGTCCCCTTGGCTGAAGCCGAGCCCGGCACTGGGGGTTGGTGCCTGCGCAGGAGCCTTGAGTCTCTGGACAGGCCCCGTGCCAGCTGGGACCTGAGCCCCAGCCCAGCTGCAAGCCCTGCGCTCAAGTTCCTTGGCCTTGCCCAGGTCAGCTAAGAGGGAGGAGAAGATGGTCGTCAGCACAGCGGGAAGCAATAGTGCCGACACCTGGCAGCGGGAGAAGCGCCTCCAACAGCCCCGTGGGATCTAAGCCCCCTCTGGCTCCAGCCGCCGCCCCAGCCAGGCCTCTCCCCGCCCCCCCACGGCCGAGCCAGGACCAAGGCACAGGCGCCCAAGCCCGCCGGGCAGGCCACGCCCCCAGCCGCCCCCGCCCCCGGGCGCCCGGCGCCCCGCCCCCGGCAGACTCGCCCCGCCCACGCCCCGCCCCGCCTCCGTTGCTCTGGAGACCGTGGCTGCCGGCGGGAGGGGCCTAAGGCCTGGAGGTGGAAGACAGTGGTGATGAGGGGGAGAATTCTCCACTCGGGAGTTGTCCCCAGTGGTAGTGGCGGGACACGTGCGGCCACTAGACATCCTGCCGAAACCCACCCAAGGCACTTCCCGGAGCGTGTCGACTGCCAGGAAAACTCACCCGCCGGGCTTAGGGGTTAGCGGGGTTCGAAAACGCACACATCGAGTGCCCGCAAGAGGCCACGGGAAGGAAAGGGGTCGCTGGCCTGCTAGGACCCTGCTGGGTGGGGGCTGTGCTGGAAGAGAACCTCTGCTATGGTGTCGTGGACTGTTGTTTTCTCCTCTAAGTCTGATGAAAAGAAGAGACAGAGGAAGGAAGCTCCAGGAACAAGCAAGCGGCTCCGGTGCGGAAACTCAGAGCCCAAACTACCACCGCTAGGGGCCGCGGTTGGGAAAGAATGGTTCCTTCCTGGGTTCCAAGGCAGGGGGAGGGGCAGGGCCCCATGCAGAAGGGGCTGTGGGGGAGGGGACCCCTGGGCCAGTCCCGGGACTGGGCTGAGACCCTCTCTCCATCCGAGAGCGAGGGCTCACCTGGTCCAGGCCAAGAGTCTGCGTTGGGCCAG
Organism: Dasypus novemcinctus; assembly: GCF_030445035.2. NCBI lineage: Eukaryota > Metazoa > Chordata > Mammalia > Cingulata > Dasypodidae > Dasypus > Dasypus novemcinctus. The sequence goes on from NC_080703.1 coordinate 168,718, forward strand.
GCTGCCCCGGTCGGTCCCTCGGAAGAGGGGGCTTCCTCGCCAACCAAAGTCCCCGCGGCCTCGTCAAGCGGGGGCCTACCTAGGGCCGGCGTTGCCCTGCAGGTCTCTCCCACGCCAATGGTCACAGACGTGCTGACTCCCATGGCCGTCACCTCCGCCGTTTTGGGACGGGAAAACCTGGCCTTTCCCACAGGTGGCCTGAGGGCTTCTGCCTTGGCCGCCTGCCAGGCCCGGAGAGGCCTGTCTCTCAGAGAGGAGAGGCTCACAGTCTTCCCCTTCCTCGTCAGTGTCCACTCTTGCTCTGTGTTTCTTCTCTGGGATGAGAGGGGCGGGCCCCTGAGCACCCAGGCGACTCTCAGACATCAGCGTGCCCTTTCTCCTCTCGCCCGACTTTGTGGTACCGTACGAATGAACATTGATCTTTTCTCCGGGTTCGGGGGACCCAAAACGAAGCTGCTTACCTGTTGGGTTGTGAGGCTTTTCAGGGGAAAGCATTTCTGCTCCCTTGAGGCTCACTGCGCTCAATTGGGCTTACAGGTCCGGGTGTTCCGTGTACCAGGGACATTGTAAGCAGGCATCGCGACCGTCCAAAGCAGTTGCATGGGTTGTTTTGGCATTGACTCGAGCCACAGCCGCCAGGGTTTGAAACACACACACGAAAGGAAGAACTCATCATCTGAAGTAGCTTGGGCTCTGCCAGAGCACGCCACGCAGCCAGGTGATTTTCCTATTGGTTGTCGTGCCAAGCTACCATAGCAGGCAATTCCACAGGTATACTGTGCAGAGTTCCAAACGAAAGCAGATAGCCCCTGTCGCCGAGGCGCAGCTGCCTAGGCGATAAAGCCCCAGGCACTGGTGCTCCTGAGGGCTGCGGGGACAGCCAGGTCTACGCCGGTGGCAGGAGGCTCTGGGCCTCAGTGCCCTGCCAGTGGGCCCTACTTGAGTATAGGTGCTCTTGCATGGGGTGGAGTCGGTCTCAGGTGGGCCCTCCCTCCACAGGCCTCTCCTGTCCCCTTGGCTGAAGCCGAGCCCGGCACTGGGGGTTGGTGGCTGCGCAGGAGCCTTGAGTCTCTGGACAGGCCCCGTGCCAGCTGGGACCTGAGCCCCAGCCCAGCTGCAAGCCCTGCGCTCAAGTTCCTTGGCCTTGCCCAGGTCAGCTAAGAGGGAGGAGAAGATGGTCGTCAGCACAGCGGGAAGCAATAGTGCCGACACCTGGCAGCGGGAGAAGCGCCTCCAACAGCCCCGTGGGATCTAAGCCCCCTCTGGCTCCAGCCGCCGCCCCAGCCAGGCCTCTCCCCGCCCCCCCACGGCCGAGCCAGGACCAAGGCACAGGCGCCCAAGCCCGCCGGGCAGGCCACGCCCCCAGCCGCCCCCGCCCCCGGGCGCCCGGCGCCCCGCCCCCGGCAGACTCGCCCCGCCCACGCCCCGCCCCGCCTCCGTTGCTCTGGAGACCGTGGCTGCCGGCGGGAGGGGCCTAAGGCCTGGAGGTGGAAGACAGTGGTGATGAGGGGGAGAATTCTCCACTCGGGAGTTGTCCCCAGTGGTAGTGGCGGGACACGTGCGGCCACTAGACATCCTGCCGAAACCCACCCAAGGCACTTCCCGGAGCGTGTCGACTGCCAGGAAAACTCACCCGCCGGGCTTAGGGGTTAGCGGGGTTCCCAAACGCACACATCGAGTGCCCGCAAGAGGCCACGGGAAGGAAAGGGGTCGCTGGCCTGCTAGGACCCTGCTGGGTGGGGGCTGTGCTGGAAGAGAACCTCTGCTATGGTGTCGTGGACTGTTGTTTTCTCCTCTAAGTCTGATGAAAAGAAGAGACAGAGGAAGGAAGCTCCAGGAACAAGCAAGCGGCTCCGGTGCGGAAACTCAGAGCCCAAACTACCACCGCTAGGGGCCGCGGTTGGGAAAGAATGGTTCCTTCCTGGGTTCCAAGGCAGGGGGAGGGGCAGGGCCCCATGCAGAAGGGGCTGTGGGGGAGGGGACCCCTGGGCCAGTCCCGGGACTGGGCTGAGACCCTCTCTCCATCCGAGAGCGAGGGCTCACCTGGTCCAGGCCAAGAGTCTGCGTTGGGCCAGGCTGCCCCGGTCGGTCCCTCGGAAGAGGGGGCTTCCTCGCCAACCAAAGTCCCCGCGGCCTCGTCAAGCGGGGGCCTACCTAGGGCCGGCGTTGCCCTGCAGGTCTCTCCCACGCCAATGGTCACAGACGTGCTGACTCCCATGGCCGTCACCTCCGCCGTTTTGGGACGGGAAAACCTGGCCTTTCCCACAGGTGGCCTGAGGGCTTCTGCCTTGGCCGCCTGCCAGGCCCGGAGAGGCCTGTCTCTCAGAGAGGAGAGGCTCACAGTCTTCCCCTTCCTCGTCAGTGTCCACTCTTGCTCTGTGTTTCTTCTCTGGGATGAGAGGGGCGGGCCCCTGAGCACCCAGGCGACTCTCAGACATCAGCGTGCCCTTTCTCCTCTCGCCCGACTTTGTGGTACCGTACGAATGAACATTGATCTTTTCTCCGGGTTCGGGGGACCCAAAACGAAGCTGCTTACCTGTTGGGTTGTGAGGCTTTTCAGGGGAAAGCATTTCTGCTCCCTTGAGGCTCACTGCGCTCAATTGGGCTTACAGGTCCGGGTGTTCCGTGTACCAGGGACATTGTAAGCAGGCATCGCGACCGTCCAAAGCAGTTGCATGGGTTGTTTTGGCATTGACTCGAGCCACAGCCGCCAGGGTTTGAAACACACACACGAAAGGAAGAACTCATCATCTGAAGTAGCTTGGGCTCTGCCAGAGCACGCCACGCAGCCAGGTGATTTTCCTATTGGTTGTCGTGCCAAGCTACCATAGCAGGCAATTCCACAGGTATACTGTGCAGAGTTCCAAACGAAAGCAGATAGCCCCTGTCGCCGAGGCGCAGCTGCCTAGGCGATAAAGCCCCAGGCACTGGTGCTCCTGAGGGCTGCGGGGACAGCCAGGTCTACGCCGGTGGCAGGAGGCTCTGGGCCTCAGTGCCCTGCCAGTGGGCCCTACTTGAGTATAGGTGCTCTTGCATGGGGTGGAGTCGGTCTCAGGTGGGCCCTCCCTCCACAGGCCTCTCCTGTCCCCTTGGCTGAAGCCGAGCCCGGCACTGGGGGTTGGTGCCTGCGCAGGAGCCTTGAGTCTCTGGACAGGCCCCGTGCCAGCTGGGACCTGAGCCCCAGCCCAGCTGCAAGCCCTGCGCTCAAGTTCCTTGGCCTTGCCCAGGTCAGCTAAGAGGGAGGAGAAGATGGTCGTCAGCACAGCGGGAAGCAATAGTGCCGACACCTGGCAGCGGGAGAAGCGCCTCCAACAGCCCCGTGGGATCTAAGCCCCCTCTGGCTCCAGCCGCCGCCCCAGCCAGGCCTCTCCCCGCCCCCCCACGGCCGAGCCAGGACCAAGGCACAGGCGCCCAAGCCCGCCGGGCAGGCCACGCCCCCAGCCGCCCCCGCCCCCGGGCGCCCGGCGCCCCGCCCCCGGCAGACTCGCCCCGCCCACGCCCCGCCCCGCCTCCGTTGCTCTGGAGACCGTGGCTGCCGGCGGGAGGGGCCTAAGGCCTGGAGGTGGAAGACAGTGGTGATGAGGGGGAGAATTCTCCACTCGGGAGTTGTCCCCAGTGGTAGTGGCGGGACACGTGCGGCCACTAGACATCCTGCCGAAACCCACCCAAGGCACTTCCCGGAGCGTGTCGACTGCCAGGAAAACTCACCCGCCGGGCTTAGGGGTTAGCGGGGTTCCCAAACGCACACATCGAGTGCCCGCAAGAGGCCACGGGAAGGAAAGGGGTCGCTGGCCTGCTAGGACCCTGCTGGGTGGGGGCTGTGCTGGAAGAGAACCTCTGCTATGGTGTCGTGGACTGTTGTTTTCTCCTCTAAGTCTGATGAAAAGAAGAGACAGAGGAAGGAAGCTCCAGGAACAAGCAAGCGGCTCCGGTGCGGAAACTCAGAGCCCAAACTACCACCGCTAGGGGCCGCGGTTGGGAAAGAATGGTTCCTTCCTGGGTTCCAAGGCAGGGGGAGGGGCAGGGCCCCATGCAGAAGGGGCTGTGGGGGAGGGGACCCCTGGGCCAGTCCCGGGACGGGGCTGAGACCCTCTCTCCATCCGAGAGCGAGGGCTCACCTGGTCCAGGCCAAGAGTCTGCGTTGGGCCAGGCTGCCCCGGTCGGTCCCTCGGAAGAGGGGGCTTCCTCGCCAACCAAAGTCCCCGCGGCCTCGTCAAGCGGGGGCCTACCTAGGGCCGGCGTTGCCCTGCAGGTCTCTCCCACGCCAATGGTCACAGACGTGCTGACTCCCATGGCCGTCACCTCCGCCGTTTTGGGACGGGAAAACCTGGCCTTTCCCACAGGTGGCCTGAGGGCTTCTGCCTTGGCCGCCTGCCAGGCCCGGAGAGGCCTGTCTCTCAGAGAGGAGAGGCTCACAGTCTTCCCCTTCCTCGTCAGTGTCCACTCTTGCTCTGTGTTTCTTCTCTGGGATGAGAGGGGCGGGCCCCTGAGCACCCAGGCGACTCTCAGACATCAGCGTGCCCTTTCTCCTCTCGCCCGACTTTGTGGTACCGTACGAATGAACATTGATCTTTTCTCCGGGTTCGGGGGACCCAAAACGAAGCTGCTTACCTGTTGGGTTGTGAGGCTTTTCAGGGGAAAGCATTTCTGCTCCCTTGAGGCTCACTGCGCTCAATTGGGCTTACAGGTCCGGGTGTTCCGTGTACCAGGGACATTGTAAGCAGGCATCGCGACCGTCCAAAGCAGTTGCATGGGTTGTTTTGGCATTGACTCGAGCCACAGCCGCCAGGGTTTGAAACACACACACGAAAGGAAGAACTCATCATCTGAAGTAGCTTGGGCTCTGCCAGAGCACGCCACGCAGCCAGGTGATTTTCCTATTGGTTGTCGTGCCAAGCTACCATAGCAGGCAATTCCACAGGTATACTGTGCAGAGTTCCAAACGAAAGCAGATAGCCCCTGTCGCCGAGGCGCAGCTGCCTAGGCGATAAAGCCCCAGGCACTGGTGCTCCTGAGGGCTGCGGGGACAGCCAGGTCTACGCCGGTGGCAGGAGGCTCTGGGCCTCAGTGCCCTGCCAGTGGGCCCTACTTGAGTATAGGTGCTCTTGCATGGGGTGGAGTCGGTCTCAGGTGGGCCCTCCCTCCACAGGCCTCTCCTGTCCCCTTGGCTGAAGCCGAGCCCGGCACTGGGGGTTGGTGCCTGCGCAGGAGCCTTGAGTCTCTGGACAGGCCCCGTGCCAGCTGGGACCTGAGCCCCAGCCCAGCTGCAAGCCCTGCGCTCAAGTTCCTTGGCCTTGCCCAGGTCAGCTAAGAGGGAGGAGAAGATGGTCGTCAGCACAGCGGGAAGCAATAGTGCCGACACCTGGCAGCGGGAGAAGCGCCTCCAACAGCCCCGTGGGATCTAAGCCCCCTCTGGCTCCAGCCGCCGCCCCAGCCAGGCCTCTCCCCGCCCCCCCACGGCCGAGCCAGGACCAAGGCACAGGCGCCCAAGCCCGCCGGGCAGGCCACGCCCCCAGCCGCCCCCGCCCCCGGGCGCCCGGCGCCCCGCCCCCGGCAGACTCGCCCCGCCCACGCCCCGCCCCGCCTCCGTTGCTCTGGAGACCGTGGCTGCCGGCGGGAGGGGCCTAAGGCCTGGAGGTGGAAGACAGTGGTGATGAGGGGGAGAATTCTCCACTCGGGAGTTGTCCCCAGTGGTAGTGGCGGGACACGTGCGGCCACTAGACATCCTGCCGAAACCCACCCAAGGCACTTCCCGGAGCGTGTCGACTGCCAGGAAAACTCACCCGCCGGGCTTAGGGGTTAGCGGGGTTCGAAAACGCACACATCGAGTGCCCGCAAGAGGCCACGGGAAGGAAAGGGGTCGCTGGCCTGCTAGGACCCTGCTGGGTGGGGGCTGTGCTGGAAGAGAACCTCTGCTATGGTGTCGTGGACTGTTGTTTTCTCCTCTAAGTCTGATGAAAAGAAGAGACAGAGGAAGGAAGCTCCAGGAACAAGCAAGCGGCTCCGGTGCGGAAACTCAGAGCCCAAACTACCACCGCTAGGGGCCGCGGTTGGGAAAGAATGGTTCCTTCCTGGGTTCCAAGGCAGGGGGAGGGGCAGGGCCCCATGCAGAAGGGGCTGTGGGGGAGGGGACCCCTGGGCCAGTCCCGGGACTGGGCTGAGACCCTCTCTCCATCCGAGAGCGAGGGCTCACCTGGTCCAGGCCAAGAGTCTGCGTTGGGCCAGGCTGCCCCGGTCGGTCCCTCGGAAGAGGGGGCTTCCTCGCCAACCAAAGTCCCCGCGGCCTCGTCAAGCGGGGGCCTACCTAGGGCCGGCGTTGCCCTGCAGGTCTCTCCCACGCCAATGGTCACAGACGTGCTGACTCCCATGGCCGTCACCTCCGCCGTTTTGGGACGGGAAAACCTGGCCTTTCCCACAGGTGGCCTGAGGGCTTCTGCCTTGGCCGCCTGCCAGGCCCGGAGAGGCCTGTCTCTCAGAGAGGAGAGGCTCACAGTCTTCCCCTTCCTCGTCAGTGTCCACTCTTGCTCTGTGTTTCTTCTCTGGGATGAGAGGGGCGGGCCCCTGAGCACCCAGGCGACTCTCAGACATCAGCGTGCCCTTTCTCCTCTCGCCCGACTTTGTGGTACCGTACGAATGAACATTGATCTTTTCTCCGGGTTCGGGGGACCCAAAACGAAGCTGCTTACCTGTTGGGTTGTGAGGCTTTTCAGGGGAAAGCATTTCTGCTCCCTTGAGGCTCACTGCGCTCAATTGGGCTTACAGGTCCGGGTGTTCCGTGTACCAGGGACATTGTAAGCAGGCATCGCGACCGTCCAAAGCAGTTGCATGGGTTGTTTTGGCATTGACTCGAGCCACAGCCGCCAGGGTTTGAAACACACACACGAAAGGAAGAACTCATCATCTGAAGTAGCTTGGGCTCTGCCAGAGCACGCCACGCAGCCAGGTGATTTTCCTATTGGTTGTCGTGCCAAGCTACCATAGCAGGCAATTCCACAGGTATACTGTGCAGAGTTCCAAACGAAAGCAGATAGCCCCTGTCGCCGAGGCGCAGCTGCCTAGGCGATAAAGCCCCAGGCACTGGTGCTCCTGAGGGCTGCGGGGACAGCCAGGTCTACGCCGGTGGCAGGAGGCTCTGGGCCTCAGTGCCCTGCCAGTGGGCCCTACTTGAGTATAGGTGCTCTTGCATGGGGTGGAGTCGGTCTCAGGTGGGCCCTCCCTCCACAGGCCTCTCCTGTCCCCTTGGCTGAAGCCGAGCCCGGCACTGGGGGTTGGTGGCTGCGCAGGAGCCTTGAGTCTCTGGACAGGCCCCGTGCCAGCTGGGACCTGAGCCCCAGCCCAGCTGCAAGCCCTGCGCTCAAGTTCCTTGGCCTTGCCCAGGTCAGCTAAGAGGGAGGAGAAGATGGTCGTCAGCACAGCGGGAAGCAATAGTGCCGACACCTGGCAGCGGGAGAAGCGCCTCCAACAGCCCCGTGGGATCTAAGCCCCCTCTGGCTCCAGCCGCCGCCCCAGCCAGGCCTCTCCCCGCCCCCCCACGGCCGAGCCAGGACCAAGGCACAGGCGCCCAAGCCCGCCGGGCAGGCCACGCCCCCAGCCGCCCCCGCCCCCGGGCGCCCGGCGCCCCGCCCCCGGCAGACTCGCCCCGCCCACGCCCCGCCCCGCCTCCGTTGCTCTGGAGACCGTGGCTGCCGGCGGGAGGGGCCTAAGGCCTGGAGGTGGAAGACAGTGGTGATGAGGGGGAGAATTCTCCACTCGGGAGTTGTCCCCAGTGGTAGTGGCGGGACACGTGCGGCCACTAGACATCCTGCCGAAACCCACCCAAGGCACTTCCCGGAGCGTGTCGACTGCCAGGAAAACTCACCCGCCGGGCTTAGGGGTTAGCGGGGTTCCCAAACGCACACATCGAGTGCCCGCAAGAGGCCACGGGAAGGAAAGGGGTCGCTGGCCTGCTAGGACCCTGCTGGGTGGGGGCTGTGCTGGAAGAGAACCTCTGCTATGGTGTCGTGGACTGTTGTTTTCTCCTCTAAGTCTGATGAAAAGAAGAGACAGAGGAAGGAAGCTCCAGGAACAAGCAAGCGGCTCCGGTGCGGAAACTCAGAGCCCAAACTACCACCGCTAGGGGCCGCGGTTGGGAAAGAATGGTTCCTTCCTGGGTTCCAAGGCAGGGGGAGGGGCAGGGCCCCATGCAGAAGGGGCTGTGGGGGAGGGGACCCCTGGGCCAGTCCCGGGACTGGGCTGAGACCCTCTCTCCATCCGAGAGCGAGGGCTCACCTGGTCCAGGCCAAGAGTCTGCGTTGGGCCAGGCTGCCCCGGTCGGTCCCTCGGAAGAGGGGGCTTCCTCGCCAACCAAAGTCCCCGCGGCCTCGTCAAGCGGGGGCCTACCTAGGGCCGGCGTTGCCCTGCAGGTCTCTCCCACGCCAATGGTCACAGACGTGCTGACTCCCATGGCCGTCACCTCCGCCGTTTTGGGACGGGAAAACCTGGCCTTTCCCACAGGTGGCCTGAGGGCTTCTGCCTTGGCCGCCTGCCAGGCCCGGAGAGGCCTGTCTCTCAGAGAGGAGAGGCTCACAGTCTTCCCCTTCCTCGTCAGTGTCCACTCTTGCTCTGTGTTTCTTCTCTGGGATGAGAGGGGCGGGCCCCTGAGCACCCAGGCGACTCTCAGACATCAGCGTGCCCTTTCTCCTCTCGCCCGACTTTGTGGTACCGTACGAATGAACATTGATCTTTTCTCCGGGTTCGGGGGACCCAAAACGAAGCTGCTTACCTGTTGGGTTGTGAGGCTTTTCAGGGGAAAGCATTTCTGCTCCCTTGAGGCTCACTGCGCTCAATTGGGCTTACAGGTCCGGGTGTTCCGTGTACCAGGGACATTGTAAGCAGGCATCGCGACCGTCCAAAGCAGTTGCATGGGTTGTTTTGGCATTGACTCGAGCCACAGCCGCCAGGGTTTGAAACACACACACGAAAGGAAGAACTCATCATCTGAAGTAGCTTGGGCTCTGCCAGAGCACGCCACGCAGCCAGGTGATTTTCCTATTGGTTGTCGTGCCAAGCTACCATAGCAGGCAATTCCACAGGTATACTGTGCAGAGTTCCAAACGAAAGCAGATAGCCCCTGTCGCCGAGGCGCAGCTGCCTAGGCGATAAAGCCCCAGGCACTGGTGCTCCTGAGGGCTGCGGGGACAGCCAGGTCTACGCCGGTGGCAGGAGGCTCTGGGCCTCAGTGCCCTGCCAGTGGGCCCTACTTGAGTATAGGTGCTCTTGCATGGGGTGGAGTCGGTCTCAGGTGGGCCCTCCCTCCACAGGCCTCTCCTGTCCCCTTGGCTGAAGCCGAGCCCGGCACTGGGGGTTGGTGCCTGCGCAGGAGCCTTGAGTCTCTGGACAGGCCCCGTGCCAGCTGGGACCTGAGCCCCAGCCCAGCTGCAAGCCCTGCGCTCAAGTTCCTTGGCCTTGCCCAGGTCAGCTAAGAGGGAGGAGAAGATGGTCGTCAGCACAGCGGGAAGCAATAGTGCCGACACCTGGCAGCGGGAGAAGCGCCTCCAACAGCCCCGTGGGATCTAAGCCCCCTCTGGCTCCAGCCGCCGCCCCAGCCAGGCCTCTCCCCGCCCCCCCACGGCCGAGCCAGGACCAAGGCACAGGCGCCCAAGCCCGCCGGGCAGGCCACGCCCCCAGCCGCCCCCGCCCCCGGGCGCCCGGCGCCCCGCCCCCGGCAGACTCGCCCCGCCCACGCCCCGCCCCGCCTCCGTTGCTCTGGAGACCGTGGCTGCCGGCGGGAGGGGCCTAAGGCCTGGAGGTGGAAGACAGTGGTGATGAGGGGGAGAATTCTCCACTCGGGAGTTGTCCCCAGTGGTAGTGGCGGGACACGTGCGGCCACTAGACATCCTGCCGAAACCCACCCAAGGCACTTCCCGGAGCGTGTCGACTGCCAGGAAAACTCACCCGCCGGGCTTAGGGGTTAGCGGGGTTCGAAAACGCACACATCGAGTGCCCGCAAGAGGCCACGGGAAGGAAAGGGGTCGCTGGCCTGCTAGGACCCTGCTGGGTGGGGGCTGTGCTGGAAGAGAACCTCTGCTATGGTGTCGTGGACTGTTGTTTTCTCCTCTAAGTCTGATGAAAAGAAGAGACAGAGGAAGGAAGCTCCAGGAACAAGCAAGCGGCTCCGGTGCGGAAACTCAGAGCCCAAACTACCACCGCTAGGGGCCGCGGTTGGGAAAGAATGGTTCCTTCCTGGGTTCCAAGGCAGGGGGAGGGGCAGGGCCCCATGCAGAAGGGGCTGTGGGGGAGGGGACCCCTGGGCCAGTCCCGGGACTGGGCTGAGACCCTCTCTCCATCCGAGAGCGAGGGCTCACCTGGTCCAGGCCAAGAGTCTGCGTTGGGCCAGGCTGCCCCGGTCGGTCCCTCGGAAGAGGGGGCTTCCTCGCCAACCAAAGTCCCCGCGGCCTCGTCAAGCGGGGGCCTACCTAGGGCCGGCGTTGCCCTGCAGGTCTCTCCCACGCCAATGGTCACAGACGTGCTGACTCCCATGGCCGTCACCTCCGCCGTTTTGGGACGGGAAAACCTGGCCTTTCCCACAGGTGGCCTGAGGGCTTCTGCCTTGGCCGCCTGCCAGGCCCGGAGAGGCCTGTCTCTCAGAGAGGAGAGGCTCACAGTCTTCCCCTTCCTCGTCAGTGTCCACTCTTGCTCTGTGTTTCTTCTCTGGGATGAGAGGGGCGGGCCCCTGAGCACCCAGGCGACTCTCAGACATCAGCGTGCCCTTTCTCCTCTCGCCCGACTTTGTGGTACCGTACGAATGAACATTGATCTTTTCTCCGGGTTCGGGGGACCCAAAACGAAGCTGCTTACCTGTTGGGTTGTGAGGCTTTTCAGGGGAAAGCATTTCTGCTCCCTTGAGGCTCACTGCGCTCAATTGGGCTTACAGGTCCGGGTGTTCCGTGTACCAGGGACATTGTAAGCAGGCATCGCGACCGTCCAAAGCAGTTGCATGGGTTGTTTTGGCATTGACTCGAGCCACAGCCGCCAGGGTTTGAAACACACACACGAAAGGAAGAACTCATCATCTGAAGTAGCTTGGGCTCTGCCAGAGCACGCCACGCAGCCAGGTGATTTTCCTATTGGTTGTCGTGCCAAGCTACCATAGCAGGCAATTCCACAGGTATACTGTGCAGAGTTCCAAACGAAAGCAGATAGCCCCTGTCGCCGAGGCGCAGCTGCCTAGGCGATAAAGCCCCAGGCACTGGTGCTCCTGAGGGCTGCGGGGACAGCCAGGTCTACGCCGGTGGCAGGAGGCTCTGGGCCTCAGTGCCCTGCCAGTGGGCCCTACTTGAGTATAGGTGCTCTTGCATGGGGTGGAGTCGGTCTCAGGTGGGCCCTCCCTCCACAGGCCTCTCCTGTCCCCTTGGCTGAAGCCGAGCCCGGCACTAGGGGTTGGTGCCTGCGCAGGAGCCTTGAGTCTCTGGACAGGCCCCGTGCCAGCTGGGACCTGAGCCCCAGCCCAGCTGCAAGCCCTGCGCTCAAGTTCCTTGGCCTTGCCCAGGTCAGCTAAGAGGGAGGAGAAGATGGTCGTCAGCACAGCGGGAAGCAATAGTGCCGACACCTGGCAGCGGGAGAAGCGCCTCCAACAGCCCCGTGGGATCTAAGCCCCCTCTGGCTCCAGCCGCCGCCCCAGCCAGGCCTCTCCCCGCCCCCCCACGGCCGAGCCAGGACCAAGGCACAGGCGCCCAAGCCCGCCGGGCAGGCCACGCCCCCAGCCGCCCCCGCCCCCGGGCGCCCGGCGCCCCGCCCCCGGCAGACTCGCCCCGCCCACGCCCCGCCCCGCCTCCGTTGCTCTGGAGACCGTGGCTGCCGGCGGGAGGGGCCTAAGGCCTGGAGGTGGAAGACAGTGGTGATGAGGGGGAGAATTCTCCACTCGGGAGTTGTCCCCAGTGGTAGTGGCGGGACACGTGCGGCCACTAGACATCCTGCCGAAACCCACCCAAGGCACTTCCCGGAGCGTGTCGACTGCCAGGAAAACTCACCCGCCGGGCTTAGGGGTTAGCGGGGTTCCCAAACGCACACATCGAGTGCCCGCAAGAGGCCACGGGAAGGAAAGGGGTCGCTGGCCTGCTAGGACCCTGCTGGGTGGGGGCTGTGCTGGAAGAGAACCTCTGCTATGGTGTCGTGGACTGTTGTTTTCTCCTCTAAGTCTGATGAAAAGAAGAGACAGAGGAAGGAAGCTCCAGGAACAAGCAAGCGGCTCCGGTGCGGAAACTCAGAGCCCAAACTACCACCGCTAGGGGCCGCTGTTGGGAAAGAATGGTTCCTTCCTGGGTTCCAAGGCAGGGGGAGGGGCAGGGCCCCATGCAGAAGGGGCTGTGGGGGAGGGGACCCCTGGGCCAGTCCCGGGACTGGGCTGAGACCCTCTCTCCATCCGAGAGCGAGGGCTCACCTGGTCCAGGCCAAGAGTCTGCGTTGGGCCAGGCTGCCCCGGTCGGTCCCTCGGAAGAGGGGGCTTCCTCGCCAACCAAAGTCCCCGCGGCCTCGTCAAGCGGGGGCCTACCTAGGGCCGGCGTTGCCCTGCAGGTCTCTCCCACGCCAATGGTCACAGACGTGCTGACTCCCATGGCCGTCACCTCCGCCGTTTTGGGACCGGAAAACCTGGCCTTTCCCACAGGTGGCCTGAGGGCTTCTGCCTTGGCCGCCTGCCAGGCCCGGAGAGGCCTGTCTCTCAGAGAGGAGAGGCTCACAGTCTTCCCCTTCCTCGTCAGTGTCCACTCTTGCTCTGTGTTTCTTCTCTGGGATGAGAGGGGCGGGCCCCTGAGCACCCAGGCGACTCTCAGACATCAGCGTGCCCTTTCTCCTCTCGCCCGACTTTGTGGTACCGTACGAATGAACATTGATCTTTTCTCCGGGTTCGGGGGACCCAAAACGAAGCTGCTTACCTGTTGGGTTGTGAGGCTTTTCAGGGGAAAGCATTTCTGCTCCCTTGAGGCTCACTGCGCTCAATTGGGCTTACAGGTCCGGGTGTTCCGTGTACCAGGGACATTGTAAGCAGGCATCGCGACCGTCCAAAGCAGTTGCATGGGTTGTTTTGGCATTGACTCGAGCCACAGCCGCCAGGGTTTGAAACACACACACGAAAGGAAGAACTCATCATCTGAAGTAGCTTGGGCTCTGCCAGAGCACGCCACGCAGCCAGGTGATTTTCCTATTGGTTGTCGTGCCAAGCTACCATAGCAGGCAATTCCACAGGTATACTGTGCAGAGTTCCAAACGAAAGCAGATAGCCCCTGTCGCCGAGGCGCAGCTGCCTAGGCGATAAAGCCCCAGGCACTGGTGCTCCTGAGGGCTGCGGGGACAGCCAGGTCTACGCCGGTGGCAGGAGGCTCTGGGCCTCAGTGCCCTGCCAGTGGGCCCTACTTGAGTATAGGTGCTCTTGCATGGGGTGGAGTCGGTCTCAGGTGGGCCCTCCCTCCACAGGCCTCTCCTGTCCCCTTGGCTGAAGCCGAGCCCGGCACTGGGGGTTGGTGCCTGCGCAGGAGCCTTGAGTCTCTGGACAGGCCCCGTGCCAGCTGGGACCTGAGCCCCAGCCCAGCTGCAAGCCCTGCGCTCAAGTTCCTTGGCCTTGCCCAGGTCAGCTAAGAGGGAGGAGAAGATGGTCGTCAGCACAGCGGGAAGCAATAGTGCCGACACCTGGCAGCGGGAGAAGCGCCTCCAACAGCCCCATGGGATCTAAGCCCCCTCTGGCTCCAGCCGCCGCCCCAGCCAGGCCTCTCCCCGCCCCCCCACGGCCGAGCCAGGACCAAGGCACAGGCGCCCAAGCCCGCCGGGCAGGCCACGCCCCCAGCCGCCCCCGCCCCCGGGCGCCCGGCGCCCCGCCCCCGGCAGACTCGCCCCGCCCACGCCCCGCCCCGCCTCCGTTGCTCTGGAGACCGTGGCTGCCGGCGGGAGGGGCCTAAGGCCTGGAGGTGGAAGACAGTGGTGATGAGGGGGAGAATTCTCCACTCGGGAGTTGTCCCCAGTGGTAGTGGCGGGACACGTGCGGCCACTAGACATCCTGCCGAAACCCACCCAAGGCACTCCCCGGAGCGTGTCGACTGCCAGGAAAACTCACCCGCCGGGCTTAGGGGTTAGCGGGGTACCCAAACGCACACATCGAGTGCCCGCAAGAGGCCACGGGAAGGAAAGGGGTCGCTGGCCTGCTAGGACCCTGCTGGGTGGGGGCTGTGCTGGAAGAGAACCTCTGCTATGGTGTCGTGGACTGTTGTTTTCTCCTCTAAGTCTGATGAAAAGAAGAGACAGAGGAAGGAAGCTCCAGGAACAAGCAAGCGGCTCCGGTGCGGAAACTCAGAGCCCAAACTACCACCGCTAGGGGCCGCGGTTGGGAAAGAATGGTTCCTTCCTGGGTTCCAAGGCAGGGGGAGGGGCAGGGCCCCATGCAGAAGGGGCTGTGGGGGAGGGGACCCCTGGGCCAGTCCCGGGACTGGGCTGAGACCCTCTCTCCATCCGAGAGCGAGGGCTCACCTGGTCCAGGCCAAGAGTCTGCGTTGGGCCAGGCTGCCCCGGTCGGTCCCTCGGAAGAGGGGGCTTCCTCGCCAACCAAAGTCCCCGCGGCCTCGTCAAGTGGGGGCCTACCTAGGGCCGGCGTTGCCCTGCAGGTCTCTCCCACGCCAATGGTCACAGACGTGCTGACTCCCATGGCCGTCACCTCCGCCGTTTTGGGACGGGAAAACCTGGCCTTTCCCACAGGTGGCCTGAGGGCTTCTGCCTTGGCCGCCTGCCAGGCCCGGAGAGGCCTGTCTCTCAGAGAGGAGAGGCTCACAGTCTTCCCCTTCCTCGTCAGTGTCCACTCTTGCTCTGTGTTTCTTCTCTGGGATGAGAGGGGCGGGCCCCTGAGCACCCAGGCGACTCTCAGACATCAGCGTGCCCTTTCTCCTCTCGCCTGACTTTGTGGTACCGTACGAATGAACATTGATCTTTTCTCCGGGTTCGGGGGACCCAAAACGAAGCTGCTTACCTGTTGGGTTGTGAGGCTTTTCAGGGGAAAGCATTTCTGCTCCCTTGAGGCTCACTGCGCTCAATTGGGCTTACAGGTCCGGGTGTTCCGTGTACCAGGGACATTGTAAGCAGGCATCGCGACCGTCCAAAGCAGTTGCATGGGTTGTTTTGGCATTGACTCGAGCCACAGCCGCCAGGGTTTGAAACACACACACGAAAGGAAGAACTCATCATCTGAAGTAGCTTGGGCTCTGCCAGAGCACGCCACGCAGCCAGGTGATTTTCCTATTGGTTGTCGTGCCAAGCTACCATAGCAGGCAATTCCACAGGTATACTGTGCAGAGTTCCAAACGAAAGCAGATAGCCCCTGTCGCCGAGGCGCAGCTGCCTAGGCGATAAAGCCCCAGGCACTGGTGCTCCTGAGGGCTGCGGGGACAGCCAGGTCTACGCCGGTGGCAGGAGGCTCTGGGCCTCAGTGCCCTGCCAGTGGGCCCTACTTGAGTATAGGTGCTCTTGCATGGGGTGGAGTCGGTCTCAGGTGGGCCCTCCCTCCACAGGCCTCTCCTGTCCCCTTGGCTGAAGCCGAGCCCGGCACTAGGGGTTGGTGCCTGCGCAGGAGCCTTGAGTCTCTGGACAGGCCCCGTGCCAGCTGGGACCTGAGCCCCAGCCCAGCTGCAAGCCCTGCGCTCAAGTTCCTTGGCCTTGCCCAGGTCAGCTAAGAGGGAGGAGAAGATGGTCGTCAGCACAGCGGGAAGCAATAGTGCCGACACCTGGCAGCGGGAGAAGCGCCTCCAACAGCCCCGTGGGATCTAAGCCCCCTCTGGCTCCAGCCGCCGCCCCAGCCAGGCCTCTCCCCGCCCCCCCACGGCCGAGCCAGGACCAAGGCACAGGCGCCCAAGCCCGCCGGGCAGGCCACGCCCCCAGCCGCCCCCGCCCCCGGGCGCCCGGCGCCCCGCCCCCGGCAGACTCGCCCCGCCCACGCCCCGCCCCGCCTCCGTTGCTCTGGAGACCGTGGCTGCCGGCGGGAGGGGCCTAAGGCCTGGAGGTGGAAGACAGTGGTGATGAGGGGGAGAATTCTCCACTCGGGAGTTGTCCCCAGTGGTAGTGGCGGGACACGTGCGGCCACTAGACATCCTGCCGAAACCCACCCAAGGCACTTCCCGGAGCGTGTCGACTGCCAGGAAAACTCACCCGCCGGGCTTAGGGGTTAGCGGGGTTCCCAAACGCACACATCGAGTGCCCGCAAGAGGCCACGGGAAGGAAAGGGGTCGCTGGCCTGCTAGGACCCTGCTGGGTGGGGGCTGTGCTGGAAGAGAACCTCTGCTATGGTGTCGTGGACTGTTGTTTTCTCCTCTAAGTCTGATGAAAAGAAGAGACAGAGGAAGGAAGCTCCAGGAACAAGCAAGCGGCTCCGGTGCGGAAACTCAGAGCCCAAACTACCACCGCTAGGGGCCGCTGTTGGGAAAGAATGGTTCCTTCCTGGGTTCCAAGGCAGGGGGAGGGGCAGGGCCCCATGCAGAAGGGGCTGTGGGGGAGGGGACCCCTGGGCCAGTCCCGGGACTGGGCTGAGACCCTCTCTCCATCCGAGAGCGAGGGCTCACCTGGTCCAGGCCAAGAGTCTGCGTTGGGCCAGGCTGCCCCGGTCGGTCCCTCGGAAGAGGGGGCTTCCTCGCCAACCAAAGTCCCCGCGGCCTCGTCAAGCGGGGGCCTACCTAGGGCCGGCGTTGCCCTGCAGGTCTCTCCCACGCCAATGGTCACAGACGTGCTGACTCCCATGGCCATCACCTCCGCCGTTTTGGGACCGGAAAACCTGGCCTTTCCCACAGGTGGCCTGAGGGCTTCTGCCTTGGCCGCCTGCCAGGCCCGGAGAGGCCTGTCTCTCAGAGAGGAGAGGCTCACAGTCTTCCCCTTCCTCGTCAGTGTCCACTCTTGCTCTGTGTTTCTTCTCTGGGATGAGAGGGGCGGGCCCCTGAGCACCCAGGCGACTCTCAGACATCAGCGTGCCCTTTCTCCTCTCGCCCGACTTTGTGGTACCGTACGAATGAACATTGATCTTTTCTCCGGGTTCGGGGGACCCAAAACGAAGCTGCTTACCTGTTGGGTTGTGAGGCTTTTCAGGGGAAAGCATTTCTGCTCCCTTGAGGCTCACTGCGCTCAATTGGGCTTACAGGTCCGGGTGTTCCGTGTACCAGGGACATTGTAAGCAGGCATCGCGACCGTCCAAAGCAGTTGCATGGGTTGTTTTGGCATTGACTCGAGCCACAGCCGCCAGGGTTTGAAACACACACACGAAAGGAAGAACTCATCATCTGAAGTAGCTTGGGCTCTGCCAGAGCACGCCACGCAGCCAGGTGATTTTCCTATTGGTTGTCGTGCCAAGCTACCATAGCAGGCAATTCCACAGGTATACTGTGCAGAGTTCCAAACGAAAGCAGATAGCCCCTGTCGCCGAGGCGCAGCTGCCTAGGCGATAAAGCCCCAGGCACTGGTGCTCCTGAGGGCTGCGGGGACAGCCAGGTCTACGCCGGTGGCAGGAGGCTCTGGGCCTCAGTGCCCTGCCAGTGGGCCCTACTTGAGTATAGGTGCTCTTGCATGGGGTGGAGTCGGTCTCAGGTGGGCCCTCCCTCCACAGGCCTCTCCTGTCCCCTTGGCTGAAGCCGAGCCCGGCACTGGGGGTTGGTGCCTGCGCAGGAGCCTTGAGTCTCTGGACAGGCCCCGTGCCAGCTGGGACCTGAGCCCCAGCCCAGCTGCAAGCCCTGCGCTCAAGTTCCTTGGCCTTGCCCAGGTCAGCTAAGAGGGAGGAGAAGATGGTCGTCAGCACAGCGGGAAGCAATAGTGCCGACACCTGGCAGCGGGAGAAGCGCCTCCAACAGCCCCGTGGGATCTAAGCCCCCTCTGGCTCCAGCCGCCGCCCCAGCCAGGCCTCTCCCCGCCCCCCCACGGCCGAGCCAGGACCAAGGCACAGGCGCCCAAGCCCGCCGGGCAGGCCACGCCCCCAGCCGCCCCCGCCCCCGGGCGCCCGGCGCCCCGCCCCCGGCAGACTCGCCCCGCCCACGCCCCGCCCCGCCTCCGTTGCTCTGGAGACCGTGGCTGCCGGCGGGAGGGGCCTAAGGCCTGGAGGTGGAAGACAGTGGTGATGAGGGGGAGAATTCTCCACTCGGGAGTTGTCCCCAGTGGTAGTGGCGGGACACGTGCGGCCACTAGACATCCTGCCGAAACCCACCCAAGGCACTTCCCGGAGCGTGTCGACTGCCAGGAAAACTCACCCGCCGGGCTTAGGGGTTAGCGGGGTTCCCAAACGCACACATCGAGTGCCCGCAAGAGGCCACGGGAAGGAAAGGGGTCGCTGGCCTGCTAGGACCCTGCTGGGTGGGGGCTGTGCTGGAAGAGAACCTCTGCTATGGTGTCGTGGACTGTTGTTTTCTCCTCTAAGTCTGATGAAAAGAAGAGACAGAGGAAGGAAGCTCCAGGAACAAGCAAGCGGCTCCGGTGCGGAAACTCAGAGCCCAAACTACCACCGCTAGGGGCCGCGGTTGGGAAAGAATGGTTCCTTCCTGGGTTCCAAGGCAGGGGGAGGGGCAGGGCCCCATGCAGAAGGGGCTGTGGGGGAGGGGACCCCTGGGCCAGTCCCGGGACTGGGCTGAGACCCTCTCTCCATCCGAGAGCGAGGGCTCACCTGGTCCAGGCCAAGAGTCTGCGTTGGGCCAGGCTGCCCCGGTCGGTCCCTCGGAAGAGGGGGCTTCCTCGCCAACCAAAGTCCCCGCGGCCTCGTCAAGCGGGGGCCTACCTAGGGCCGGCGTTGCCCTGCAGGTCTCTCCCACGCCAATGGTCACAGACGTGCTGACTCCCATGGCCGTCACCTCCGCCGTTTTGGGACGGGAAAACCTGGCCTTTCCCACAGGTGGCCTGAGGGCTTCTGCCTTGGCCGCCTGCCAGGCCCGGAGAGGCCTGTCTCTCAGAGAGGAGAGGCTCACAGTCTTCCCCTTCCTCGTCAGTGTCCACTCTTGCTCTGTGTTTCTTCTCTGGGATGAGAGGGGCGGGCCCCTGAGCACCCAGGCGACTCTCAGACATCAGCGTGCCCTTTCTCCTCTCGCCCGACTTTGTGGTACCGTACGAATGAACATTGATCTTTTCTCCGGGTTCGGGGGACCCAAAACGAAGCTGCTTACCTGTTGGGTTGTGAGGCTTTTCAGGGGAAAGCATTTCTGCTCCCTTGAGGCTCACTGCGCTCAATTGGGCTTACAGGTCCGGGTGTTCCGTGTACCAGGGACATTGTAAGCAGGCATCGCGACCGTCCAAAGCAGTTGCATGGGTTGTTTTGGCATTGACTCGAGCCACAGCCGCCAGGGTTTGAAACACACACACGAAAGGAAGAACTCATCATCTGAAGTAGCTTGGGCTCTGCCAGAGCACGCCACGCAGCCAGGTGATTTTCCTATTGGTTGTCGTGCCAAGCTACCATAGCAGGCAATTCCACAGGTATACTGTGCAGAGTTCCAAACGAAAGCAGATAGCCCCTGTCGCCGAGGCGCAGCTGCCTAGGCGATAAAGCCCCAGGCACTGGTGCTCCTGAGGGCTGCGGGGACAGCCAGGTCTACGCCGGTGGCAGGAGGCTCTGGGCCTCAGTGCCCTGCCAGTGGGCCCTACTTGAGTATAGGTGCTCTTGCATGGGGTGGAGTCGGTCTCAGGTGGGCCCTCCCTCCACAGGCCTCTCCTGTCCCCTTGGCTGAAGCCGAGCCCGGCACTGGGGGTTGGTGCCTGCGCAGGAGCCTTGAGTCTCTGGACAGGCCCCGTGCCAGCTGGGACCTGAGCCCCAGCCCAGCTGCAAGCCCTGCGCTCAAGTTCCTTGGCCTTGCCCAGGTCAGCTAAGAGGGAGGAGAAGATGGTCGTCAGCACAGCGGGAAGCAATAGTGCCGACACCTGGCAGCGGGAGAAGCGCCTCCAACAGCCCCGTGGGATCTAAGCCCCCTCTGGCTCCAGCCGCCGCCCCAGCCAGGCCTCTCCCCGCCCCCCCACGGCCGAGCCAGGACCAAGGCACAGGCGCCCAAGCCCGCCGGGCAGGCCACGCCCCCAGCCGCCCCCGCCCCCGGGCGCCCGGCGCCCCGCCCCCGGCAGACTCGCCCCGCCCACGCCCCGCCCCGCCTCCGTTGCTCTGGAGACCGTGGCTGCCGGCGGGAGGGGCCTAAGGCCTGGAGGTGGAAGACAGTGGTGATGAGGGGGAGAATTCTCCACTCGGGAGTTGTCCCCAGTGGTAGTGGCGGGACACGTGCGGCCACTAGACATCCTGCCGAAACCCACCCAAGGCACTCCCCGGAGCGTGTCGACTGCCAGGAAAACTCACCCGCCGGGCTTAGGGGTTAGCGGGGTTCCCAAACGCACACATCGAGTGCCCGCAAGAGGCCACGGGAAGGAAAGGGGTCGCTGGCCTGCTAGGACCCTGCTGGGTGGGGGCTGTGCTGGAAGAGAACCTCTGCTATGGTGTCGTGGACTGTTGTTTTCTCCTCTAAGTCTGATGAAAAGAAGAGACAGAGGAAGGAAGCTCCAGGAACAAGCAAGCGGCTCCGGTGCGGAAACTCAGAGCCCAAACTACCACCGCTAGGGGCCGCGGTTGGGAAAGAATGGTTCCTTCCTGGGTTCCAAGGCAGGGGGAGGGGCAGGGCCCCATGCAGAAGGGGCTGTGGGGGAGGGGACCCCTGGGCCAGTCCCGGGACTGGGCTGAGACCCTCTCTCCATCCGAGAGCGAGGGCTCACCTGGTCCAGGCCAAGAGTCTGCGTTGGGCCAGGCTGCCCCGGTCGGTCCCTCGGAAGAGGGGGCTTCCTCGCCAACCAAAGTCCCCGCGGCCTCGTCAAGCGGGGGCCTACCTAGGGCCGGCGTTGCCCTGCAGGTCTCTCCCACGCCAATGGTCACAGACGTGCTGACTCCCATGGCCGTCACCTCCGCCGTTTTGGGACGGGAAAACCTGGCCTTTCCCACAGGTGGCCTGAGGGCTTCTGCCTTGGCCGCCTGCCAGGCCCGGAGAGGCCTGTCTCTCAGAGAGGAGAGGCTCACAGTCTTCCCCTTCCTCGTCAGTGTCCACTCTTGCTCTGTGTTTCTTCTCTGGGATGAGAGGGGCGGGCCCCTGAGCACCCAGGCGACTCTCAGACATCAGCGTGCCCTTTCTCCTCTCGCCCGACTTTGTGGTACCGTACGAATGAACATTGATCTTTTCTCCGGGTTCGGGGGACCCAAAACGAAGCTGCTTACCTGTTGGGTTGTGAGGCTTTTCAGGGGAAAGCATTTCTGCTCCCTTGAGGCTCACTGCGCTCAATTGGGCTTACAGGTCCGGGTGTTCCGTGTACCAGGGACATTGTAAGCAGGCATCGCGACCGTCCAAAGCAGTTGCATGGGTTGTTTTGGCATTGACTCGAGCCACAGCCGCCAGGGTTTGAAACACACACACGAAAGGAAGAACTCATCATCTGAAGTAGCTTGGGCTCTGCCAGAGCACGCCACGCAGCCAGGTGATTTTCCTATTGGTTGTCGTGCCAAGCTACCATAGCAGGCAATTCCACAGGTATACTGTGCAGAGTTCCAAACGAAAGCAGATAGCCCCTGTCGCCGAGGCGCAGCTGCCTAGGCGATAAAGCCCCAGGCACTGGTGCTCCTGAGGGCTGCGGGGACAGCCAGGTCTACGCCGGTGGCAGGAGGCTCTGGGCCTCAGTGCCCTGCCAGTGGGCCCTACTTGAGTATAGGTGCTCTTGCATGGGGTGGAGTCGGTCTCAGGTGGGCCCTCCCTCCACAGGCCTCTCCTGTCCCCTTGGCTGAAGCCGAGCCCGGCACTAGGGGTTGGTGCCTGCGCAGGAGCCTTGAGTCTCTGGACAGGCCCCGTGCCAGCTGGGACCTGAGCCCCAGCCCAGCTGCAAGCCCTGCGCTCAAGTTCCTTGGCCTTGCCCAGGTCAGCTAAGAGGGAGGAGAAGATGGTCGTCAGCACAGCGGGAAGCAATAGTGCCGACACCTGGCAGCGGGAGAAGCGCCTCCAACAGCCCCGTGGGATCTAAGCCCCCTCTGGCTCCAGCCGCCGCCCCAGCCAGGCCTCTCCCCGCCCCCCCACGGCCGAGCCAGGACCAAGGCACAGGCGCCCAAGCCCGCCGGGCAGGCCACGCCCCCAGCCGCCCCCGCCCCCGGGCGCCCGGCGCCCCGCCCCCGGCAGACTCGCCCCGCCCACGCCCCGCCCCGCCTCCGTTGCTCTGGAGACCGTGGCTGCCGGCGGGAGGGGCCTAAGGCCTGGAGGTGGAAGACAGTGGTGATGAGGGGGAGAATTCTCCACTCGGGAGTTGTCCCCAGTGGTAGTGGCGGGACACGTGCGGCCACTAGACATCCTGCCGAAACCCACCCAAGGCACTCCCCGGAGCGTGTCGACTGCCAGGAAAACTCACCCGCCGGGCTTAGGGGTTAGCGGGGTTCCCAAACGCACACATCGAGTGCCCGCAAGAGGCCACGGGAAGGAAAGGGGTCGCTGGCCTGCTAGGACCCTGCTGGGTGGGGGCTGTGCTGGAAGAGAACCTCTGCTATGGTGTCGTGGACTGTTGTTTTCTCCTCTAAGTCTGATGAAAAGAAGAGACAGAGGAAGGAAGCTCCAGGAACAAGCAAGAGGCTCCGGTGCGGAAACTCAGAGCCCAAACTACCACCGCTAGGGGCCGCTGTTGGGAAAGAATGGTTCCTTCCTGGGTTCCAAGGCAGGGGGAGGGGCAGGGCCCCATGCAGAAGGGGCTGTGGGGGAGGGGACCCCTGGGCCAGTCCCGGGACTGGGCTGAGACCCTCTCTCCATCCGAGAGCGAGGGCTCACCTGGTCCAGGCCAAGAGTCTGCGTTGGGCCAGGCTGCCCCGGTCGGTCCCTCGGAAGAGGGGGCTTCCTCGCCAACCAAAGTCCCCGCGGCCTCGTCAAGCGGGGGCCTACCTAGGGCCGGCGTTGCCCTGCAGGTCTCTCCCACGCCAATGGTCACAGACGTGCTGACTCCCATGGCCGTCACCTCCGCCGTTTTGGGACGGGAAAACCTGGCCTTTCCCACAGGTGGCCTGAGGGCTTCTGCCTTGGCCGCCTGCCAGGCCCGGAGAGGCCTGTCTCTCAGAGAGGAGAGGCTCACAGTCTTCCCCTTCCTCGTCAGTGTCCACTCTTGCTCTGTGTTTCTTCTCTGGGATGAGAGGGGCGGGCCCCTGAGCACCCAGGCGACTCTCAGACATCAGCGTGCCCTTTCTCCTCTCGCCCGACTTTGTGGTACCGTACGAATGAACATTGATCTTTTCTCCGGGTTCGGGGGACCCAAAACGAAGCTGCTTACCTGTTGGGTTGTGAGGCTTTTCAGGGGAAAGCATTTCTGCTCCCTTGAGGCTCACTGCGCTCAATTGGGCTTACAGGTCCGGGTGTTCCGTGTACCAGGGACATTGTAAGCAGGCATCGCGACCGTCCAAAGCAGTTGCATGGGTTGTTTTGGCATTGACTCGAGCCACAGCCGCCAGGGTTTGAAACACACACACGAAAGGAAGAACTCATCATCTGAAGTAGCTTGGGCTCTGCCAGAGCACGCCACGCAGCCAGGTGATTTTCCTATTGGTTGTCGTGCCAAGCTACCATAGCAGGCAATTCCACAGGTATACTGTGCAGAGTTCCAAACGAAAGCAGATAGCCCCTGTCGCCGAGGCGCAGCTGCCTAGGCGATAAAGCCCCAGGCACTGGTGCTCCTGAGGGCTGCGGGGACAGCCAGGTCTACGCCGGTGGCAGGAGGCTCTGGGCCTCAGTGCCCTGCCAGTGGGCCCTACTTGAGTATAGGTGCTCTTGCATGGGGTGGAGTCGGTCTCAGGTGGGCCCTCCCTCCACAGGCCTCTCCTGTCCCCTTGGCTGAAGCCGAGCCCGGCACTGGGGGTTGGTGGCTGCGCAGGAGCCTTGAGTCTCTGGACAGGCCCCGTGCCAGCTGGGACCTGAGCCCCAGCCCAGCTGCAAGCCCTGCGCTCAAGTTCCTTGGCCTTGCCCAGGTCAGCTAAGAGGGAGGAGAAGATGGTCGTCAGCACAGCGGGAAGCAATAGTGCCGACACCTGGCAGCGGGAGAAGCGCCTCCAACAGCCCCGTGGGATCTAAGCCCCCTCTGGCTCCAGCCGCCGCCCCAGCCAGGCCTCTCCCCGCCCCCCCACGGCCGAGCCAGGACCAAGGCACAGGCGCCCAAGCCCGCCGGGCAGGCCACGCCCCCAGCCGCCCCCGCCCCCGGGCGCCCGGCGCCCCGCCCCCGGCAGACTCGCCCCGCCCACGCCCCGCCCCGCCTCCGTTGCTCTGGAGACCGTGGCTGCCGGCGGGAGGGGCCTAAGGCCTGGAGGTGGAAGACAGTGGTGATGAGGGGGAGAATTCTCCACTCGGGAGTTGTCCCCAGTGGTAGTGGCGGGACACGTGCGGCCACTAGACATCCTGCCGAAACCCACCCAAGGCACTCCCCGGAGCGTGTCGACTGCCAGGAAAACTCACCCGCCGGGCTTAGGGGTTAGCGGGGTACCCAAACGCACACATCGAGTGCCCGCAAGAGGCCACGGGAAGGAAAGGGGTCGCTGGCCTGCTAGGACCCTGCTGGGTGGGGGCTGTGCTGGAAGAGAACCTCTGCTATGGTGTCGTGGACTGTTGTTTTCTCCTGTAAGTCTGATGAAAAGAAGAGACAGAGGAAGGAAGCTCCAGGAACAAGCAAGCGGCTCCGGTGCGGAAACTCAGAGCCCAAACTACCACCGCTAGGGGCCGCGGTTGGGAAAGAATGGTTCCTTCCTGGGTTCCAAGGCAGGGGGAGGGGCAGGGCCCCATGCAGAAGGGGCTGTGGGGGAGGGGACCCCTGGGCCAGTCCCGGGACTGGGCTGAGACCCTCTCTCCATCCGAGAGCGAGGGCTCACCTGGTCCAGGCCAAGAGTCTGCGTTGGGCCAGGCTGCCCCGGTCGGTCCCTCGGAAGAGGGGGCTTCCTCGCCAACCAAAGTCCCCGCGGCCTCGTCAAGCGGGGGCCTACCTAGGGCCGGCGTTGCCCTGCAGGTCTCTCCCACGCCAATGGTCACAGACGTGCTGACTCCCATGGCCGTCACCTCCGCCGTTTTGGGACGGGAAAACCTGGCCTTTCCCACAGGTGGCCTGAGGGCTTCTGCCTTGGCCGCCTGCCAGGCCCGGAGAGGCCTGTCTCTCAGAGAGGAGAGGCTCACAGTCTTCCCCTTCCTCGTCAGTGTCCACTCTTGCTCTGTGTTTCTTCTCTGGGATGAGAGGGGCGGGCCCCTGAGCACCCAGGCGACTCTCAGACATCAGCGTGCCCTTTCTCCTCTCGCCCGACTTTGTGGTACCGTACGAATGAACATTGATCTTTTCTCCGGGTTCGGGGGACCCAAAACGAAGCTGCTTACCTGTTGGGTTGTGAGGCTTTTCAGGGGAAAGCATTTCTGCTCCCTTGAGGCTCACTGCGCTCAATTGGGCTTACAGGTCCGGGTGTTCCGTGTACCAGGGACATTGTAAGCAGGCATCGCGACCGTCCAAAGCAGTTGCATGGGTTGTTTTGGCATTGACTCGAGCCACAGCCGCCAGGGTTTGAAACACACACACGAAAGGAAGAACTCATCATCTGAAGTAGCTTGGGCTCTGCCAGAGCACGCCACGCAGCCAGGTGATTTTCCTATTGGTTGTCGTGCCAAGCTACCATAGCAGGCAATTCCACAGGTATACTGTGCAGAGTTCCAAACGAAAGCAGATAGCCCCTGTCGCCGAGGCGCAGCTGCCTAGGCGATAAAGCCCCAGGCACTGGTGCTCCTGAGGGCTGCGGGGACAGCCAGGTCTACGCCGGTGGCAGGAGGCTCTGGGCCTCAGTGCCCTGCCAGTGGGCCCTACTTGAGTATAGGTGCTCTTGCATGGGGTGGAGTCGGTCTCAGGTGGGCCCTCCCTCCACAGGCCTCTCCTGTCCCCTTGGCTGAAGCCGAGCCCGGCACTGGGGGTTGGTGGCTGCGCAGGAGCCTTGAGTCTCTGGACAGGCCCCGTGCCAGCTGGGACCTGAGCCCCAGCCCAGCTGCAAGCCCTGCGCTCAAGTTCCTTGGCCTTGCCCAGGTCAGCTAAGAGGGAGGAGAAGATGGTCGTCAGCACAGCGGGAAGCAATAGTGCCGACACCTGGCAGCGGGAGAAGCGCCTCCAACAGCCCCGTGGGATCTAAGCCCCCTCTGGCTCCAGCCGCCGCCCCAGCCAGGCCTCTCCCCGCCCCCCCACGGCCGAGCCAGGACCAAGGCACAGGCGCCCAAGCCCGCCGGGCAGGCCACGCCCCCAGCCGCCCCCGCCCCCGGGCGCCCGGCGCCCCGCCCCCGGCAGACTCGCCCCGCCCACGCCCCGCCCCGCCTCCGTTGCTCTGGAGACCGTGGCTGCCGGCGGGAGGGGCCTAAGGCCTGGAGGTGGAAGACAGTGGTGATGAGGGGGAGAATTCTCCACTCGGGAGTTGTCCCCAGTGGTAGTGGCGGGACACGTGCGGCCACTAGACATCCTGCCGAAACCCACCCAAGGCACTTCCCGGAGCGTGTCGACTGCCAGGAAAACTCACCCGCCGGGCTTAGGGGTTAGCGGGGTTCCCAAACGCACACATCGAGTGCCCGCAAGAGGCCACGGGAAGGAAAGGGGTCGCTGGCCTGCTAGGACCCTGCTGGGTGGGGGCTGTGCTGGAAGAGAACCTCTGCTATGGTGTCGTGGACTGTTGTTTTCTCCTCTAAGTCTGATGAAAAGAAGAGACAGAGGAAGGAAGCTCCAGGAACAAGCAAGCGGCTCCGGTGCGGAAACTCAGAGCCCAAACTACCACCGCTAGGGGCCGCTGTTGGGAAAGAATGGTTCCTTCCTGGGTTCCAAGGCAGGGGGAGGGGCAGGGCCCCATGCAGAAGGGGCTGTGGGGGAGGGGACCCCTGGGCCAGTCCCGGGACTGGGCTGAGACCCTCTCTCCATCCGAGAGCGAGGGCTCACCTGGTCCAGGCCAAGAGTCTGCGTTGGGCCAGGCTGCCCCGGTCGGTCCCTCGGAAGAGGGGGCTTCCTCGCCAACCAAAGTCCCCGCGGCCTCGTCAAGCGGGGGCCTACCTAGGGCCGGCGTTGCCCTGCAGGTCTCTCCCACGCCAATGGTCACAGACGTGCTGACTCCCATGGCCATCACCTCCGCCGTTTTGGGACCGGAAAACCTGGCCTTTCCCACAGGTGGCCTGAGGGCTTCTGCCTTGGCCGCCTGCCAGGCCCGGAGAGGCCTGTCTCTCAGAGAGGAGAGGCTCACAGTCTTCCCCTTCCTCGTCAGTGTCCACTCTTGCTCTGTGTTTCTTCTCTGGGATGAGAGGGGCGGGCCCCTGAGCACCCAGGCGACTCTCAGACATCAGCGTGCCCTTTCTCCTCTCGCCCGACTTTGTGGTACCGTACGAATGAACATTGATCTTTTCTCCGGGTTCGGGGGACCCAAAACGAAGCTGCTTACCTGTTGGGTTGTGAGGCTTTTCAGGGGAAAGCATTTCTGCTCCCTTGAGGCTCACTGCGCTCAATTGGGCTTACAGGTCCGGGTGTTCCGTGTACCAGGGACATTGTAAGCAGGCATCGCGACCGTCCAAAGCAGTTGCATGGGTTGTTTTGGCATTGACTCGAGCCACAGCCGCCAGGGTTTGAAACACACACACGAAAGGAAGAACTCATCATCTGAAGTAGCTTGGGCTCTGCCAGAGCACGCCACGCAGCCAGGTGATTTTCCTATTGGTTGTCGTGCCAAGCTACCATAGCAGGCAATTCCACAGGTATACTGTGCAGAGTTCCAAACGAAAGCAGATAGCCCCTGTCGCCGAGGCGCAGCTGCCTAGGCGATAAAGCCCCAGGCACTGGTGCTCCTGAGGGCTGCGGGGACAGCCAGGTCTACGCCGGTGGCAGGAGGCTCTGGGCCTCAGTGCCCTGCCAGTGGGCCCTACTTGAGTATAGGTGCTCTTGCATGGGGTGGAGTCGGTCTCAGGTGGGCCCTCCCTCCACAGGCCTCTCCTGTCCCCTTGGCTGAAGCCGAGCCCGGCACTGGGGGTTGGTGCCTGCGCAGGAGCCTTGAGTCTCTGGACAGGCCCCGTGCCAGCTGGGACCTGAGCCCCAGCCCAGCTGCAAGCCCTGCGCTCAAGTTCCTTGGCCTTGCCCAGGTCAGCTAAGAGGGAGGAGAAGATGGTCGTCAGCACAGCGGGAAGCAATAGTGCCGACACCTGGCAGCGGGAGAAGCGCCTCCAACAGCCCCATGGGATCTAAGCCCCCTCTGGCTCCAGCCGCCGCCCCAGCCAGGCCTCTCCCCGCCCCCCCACGGCCGAGCCAGGACCAAGGCACAGGCGCCCAAGCCCGCCGGGCAGGCCACGCCCCCAGCCGCCCCCGCCCCCGGGCGCCCGGCGCCCCGCCCCCGGCAGACTCGCCCCGCCCACGCCCCGCCCCGCCTCCGTTGCTCTGGAGACCGTGGCTGCCGGCGGGAGGGGCCTAAGGCCTGGAGGTGGAAGACAGTGGTGATGAGGGGGAGAATTCTCCACTCGGGAGTTGTCCCCAGTGGTAGTGGCGGGACACGTGCGGCCACTAGACATCCTGCCGAAACCCACCCAAGGCACTCCCCGGAGCGTGTCGACTGCCAGGAAAACTCACCCGCCGGGCTTAGGGGTTAGCGGGGTTCCCAAACGCACACATCGAGTGCCCGCAAGAGGCCACGGGAAGGAAAGGGGTCGCTGGCCTGCTAGGACCCTGCTGGGTGGGGGCTGTGCTGGAAGAGAACCTCTGCTATGGTGTCGTGGACTGTTGTTTTCTCCTCTAAGTCTGATGAAAAGAAGAGACAGAGGAAGGAAGCTCCAGGAACAAGCAAGCGGCTCCGGTGCGGAAACTCAGAGCCCAAACTACCACCGCTAGGGGCCGCGGTTGGGAAAGAATGGTTCCTTCCTGGGTTCCAAGGCAGGGGGAGGGGCAGGGCCCCATGCAGAAGGGGCTGTGGGGGAGGGGACCCCTGGGCCAGTCCCGGGACTGGGCTGAGACCCTCTCTCCATCCGAGAGCGAGGGCTCACCTGGTCCAGGCCAAGAGTCTGCGTTGGGCCAGGCTGCCCCGGTCGGTCCCTCGGAAGAGGGGGCTTCCTCGCCAACCAAAGTCCCCGCGGCCTCGTCAAGCGGGGGCCTACCTAGGGCCGGCGTTGCCCTGCAGGTCTCTCCCACGCCAATGGTCACAGACGTGCTGACTCCCATGGCCGTCACCTCCGCCGTTTTGGGACGGGAAAACCTGGCCTTTCCCACAGGTGGCCTGAGGGCTTCTGCCTTGGCCGCCTGCCAGGCCCAGAGAGGCCTGTCTCTCAGAGAGGAGAGGCTCACAGTCTTCCCCTTCCTCGTCAGTGTCCACTCTTGCTCTGTGTTTCTTCTCTGGGATGAGAGGGGCGGGCCCCTGAGCACCCAGGCGACTCTCAGACATCAGCGTGCCCTTTCTCCTCTCGCCCGACTTTGTGGTACCGTACGAATGAACATTGATCTTTTCTCCGGGTTCGGGGGACCCAAAACGAAGCTGCTTACCTGTTGGGTTGTGAGGCTTTTCAGGGGAAAGCATTTCTGCTCCCTTGAGGCTCACTGCGCTCAATTGGGCTTACAGGTCCGGGTGTTCCGTGTACCAGGGACATTGTAAGCAGGCATCGCGACCGTCCAAAGCAGTTGCATGGGTTGTTTTGGCATTGACTCGAGCCACAGCCGCCAGGGTTTGAAACACACACACGAAAGGAAGAACTCATCATCTGAAGTAGCTTGGGCTCTGCCAGAGCACGCCACGCAGCCAGGTGATTTTCCTATTGGTTGTCGTGCCAAGCTACCATAGCAGGCAATTCCACAGGTATACTGTGCAGAGTTCCAAACGAAAGCAGATAGCCCCTGTCGCCGAGGCGCAGCTGCCTAGGCGATAAAGCCCCAGGCACTGGTGCTCCTGAGGGCTGCGGGGACAGCCAGGTCTACGCCGGTGGCAGGAGGCTCTGGGCCTCAGTGCCCTGCCAGTGGGCCCTACTTGAGTATAGGTGCTCTTGCATGGGGTGGAGTCGGTCTCAGGTGGGCCCTCCCTCCACAGGCCTCTCCTGTCCCCTTGGCTGAAGCCGAGCCCGGCACTGGGGGTTGGTGCCTGCGCAGGAGCCTTGAGTCTCTGGACAGGCCCCGTGCCAGCTGGGACCTGAGCCCCAGCCCAGCTGCAAGCCCTGCGCTCAAGTTCCTTGGCCTTGCCCAGGTCAGCTAAGAGGGAGGAGAAGATGGTCGTCAGCACAGCGGGAAGCAATAGTGCCGACACCTGGCAGCGGGAGAAGCGCCTCCAACAGCCCCGTGGGATCTAAGCCCCCTCTGGCTCCAGCCGCCGCCCCAGCCAGGCCTCTCCCCGCCCCCCCACGGCCGAGCCAGGACCAAGGCACAGGCGCCCAAGCCCGCCGGGCAGGCCACGCCCCCAGCCGCCCCCGCCCCCGGGCGCCCGGCGCCCCGCCCCCGGCAGACTCGCCCCGCCCACGCCCCGCCCCGCCTCCGTTGCTCTGGAGACCGTGGCTGCCGGCGGGAGGGGCCTAAGGCCTGGAGGTGGAAGACAGTGGTGATGAGGGGGAGAATTCTCCACTCGGGAGTTGTCCCCAGTGGTAGTGGCGGGACACGTGCGGCCACTAGACATCCTGCCGAAACCCACCCAAGGCACTTCCCGGAGCGTGTCGACTGCCAGGAAAACTCACCCGCCGGGCTTAGGGGTTAGCGGGGTTCCCAAACGCACACATCGAGTGCCCGCAAGAGGCCACGGGAAGGAAAGGGGTCGCTGGCCTGCTAGGACCCTGCTGGGTGGGGGCTGTGCTGGAAGAGAACCTCTGCTATGGTGTCGTGGACTGTTGTTTTCTCCTCTAAGTCTGATGAAAAGAAGAGACAGAGGAAGGAAGCTCCAGGAACAAGCAAGCGGCTCCGGTGCGGAAACTCAGAGCCCAAACTACCACCGCTAGGGGCCGCGGTTGGGAAAGAATGGTTCCTTCCTGGGTTCCAAGGCAGGGGGAGGGGCAGGGCCCCATGCAGAAGGGGCTGTGGGGGAGGGGACCCCTGGGCCAGTCCCGGGACTGGGCTGAGACCCTCTCTCCATCCGAGAGCGAGGGCTCACCTGGTCCAGGCCAAGAGTCTGCGTTGGGCCAGGCTGCCCCGGTCGGTCCCTCGGAAGAGGGGGCTTCCTCGCCAACCAAAGTCCCCGCGGCCTCGTCAAGCGGGGGCCTACCTAGGGCCGGCGTTGCCCTGCAGGTCTCTCCCACGCCAATGGTCACAGACGTGCTGACTCCCATGGCCGTCACCTCCGCCGTTTTGGGACGGGAAAACCTGGCCTTTCCCACAGGTGGCCTGAGGGCTTCTGCCTTGGCCGCCTGCCAGGCCCGGAGAGGCCTGTCTCTCAGAGAGGAGAGGCTCACAGTCTTCCCCTTCCTCGTCAGTGTCCACTCTTGCTCTGTGTTTCTTCTCTGGGATGAGAGGGGCGGGCCCCTGAGCACCCAGGCGACTCTCAGACATCAGCGTGCCCTTTCTCCTCTCGCCCGACTTTGTGGTACCGTACGAATGAACATTGATCTTTTCTCCGGGTTCGGGGGACCCAAAACGAAGCTGCTTACCTGTTGGGTTGTGAGGCTTTTCAGGGGAAAGCATTTCTGCTCCCTTGAGGCTCACTGCGCTCAATTGGGCTTACAGGTCCGGGTGTTCCGTGTACCAGGGACATTGTAAGCAGGCATCGCGACCGTCCAAAGCAGTTGCATGGGTTGTTTTGGCATTGACTCGAGCCACAGCCGCCAGGGTTTGAAACACACACACGAAAGGAAGAACTCATCATCTGAAGTAGCTTGGGCTCTGCCAGAGCACGCCACGCAGCCAGGTGATTTTCCTATTGGTTGTCGTGCCAAGCTACCATAGCAGGCAATTCCACAGGTATACTGTGCAGAGTTCCAAACGAAAGCAGATAGCCCCTGTCGCCGAGGCGCAGCTGCCTAGGCGATAAAGCCCCAGGCACTGGTGCTCCTGAGGGCTGCGGGGACAGCCAGGTCTACGCCGGTGGCAGGAGGCTCTGGGCCTCAGTGCCCTGCCAGTGGGCCCTACTTGAGTATAGGTGCTCTTGCATGGGGTGGAGTCGGTCTCAGGTGGGCCCTCCCTCCACAGGCCTCTCCTGTCCCCTTGGCTGAAGCCGAGCCCGGCACTGGGGGTTGGTGGCTGCG
Source organism: Dasypus novemcinctus (assembly GCF_030445035.2). Lineage (NCBI taxonomy): Eukaryota > Metazoa > Chordata > Mammalia > Cingulata > Dasypodidae > Dasypus > Dasypus novemcinctus. Next base: position 200,898 of record NC_080703.1, read on the forward strand.
CAGGAGCCTTGAGTCTCTGGACAGGCCCCGTGCCAGCTGGGACCTGAGCCCCAGCCCAGCTGCAAGCCCTGCGCTCAAGTTCCTTGGCCTTGCCCAGGTCAGCTAAGAGGGAGGAGAAGATGGTCGTCAGCACAGCGGGAAGCAATAGTGCCGACACCTGGCAGCGGGAGAAGCGCCTCCAACAGCCCCGTGGGATCTAAGCCCCCTCTGGCTCCAGCCGCCGCCCCAGCCAGGCCTCTCCCCGCCCCCCCACGGCCGAGCCAGGACCAAGGCACAGGCGCCCAAGCCCGCCGGGCAGGCCACGCCCCCAGCCGCCCCCGCCCCCGGGCGCCCGGCGCCCCGCCCCCGGCAGACTCGCCCCGCCCACGCCCCGCCCCGCCTCCGTTGCTCTGGAGACCGTGGCTGCCGGCGGGAGGGGCCTAAGGCCTGGAGGTGGAAGACAGTGGTGATGAGGGGGAGAATTCTCCACTCGGGAGTTGTCCCCAGTGGTAGTGGCGGGACACGTGCGGCCACTAGACATCCTGCCGAAACCCACCCAAGGCACTTCCCGGAGCGTGTCGACTGCCAGGAAAACTCACCCGCCGGGCTTAGGGGTTAGCGGGGTTCCCAAACGCACACATCGAGTGCCCGCAAGAGGCCACGGGAAGGAAAGGGGTCGCTGGCCTGCTAGGACCCTGCTGGGTGGGGGCTGTGCTGGAAGAGAACCTCTGCTATGGTGTCGTGGACTGTTGTTTTCTCCTCTAAGTCTGATGAAAAGAAGAGACAGAGGAAGGAAGCTCCAGGAACAAGCAAGCGGCTCCGGTGCGGAAACTCAGAGCCCAAACTACCACCGCTAGGGGCCGCGGTTGGGAAAGAATGGTTCCTTCCTGGGTTCCAAGGCAGGGGGAGGGGCAGGGCCCCATGCAGAAGGGGCTGTGGGGGAGGGGACCCCTGGGCCAGTCCCGGGACTGGGCTGAGACCCTCTCTCCATCCGAGAGCGAGGGCTCACCTGGTCCAGGCCAAGAGTCTGCGTTGGGCCAGGCTGCCCCGGTCGGTCCCTCGGAAGAGGGGGCTTCCTCGCCAACCAAAGTCCCCGCGGCCTCGTCAAGCGGGGGCCTACCTAGGGCCGGCGTTGCCCTGCAGGTCTCTCCCACGCCAATGGTCACAGACGTGCTGACTCCCATGGCCGTCACCTCCGCCGTTTTGGGACGGGAAAACCTGGCCTTTCCCACAGGTGGCCTGAGGGCTTCTGCCTTGGCCGCCTGCCAGGCCCGGAGAGGCCTGTCTCTCAGAGAGGAGAGGCTCACAGTCTTCCCCTTCCTCGTCAGTGTCCACTCTTGCTCTGTGTTTCTTCTCTGGGATGAGAGGGGCGGGCCCCTGAGCACCCAGGCGACTCTCAGACATCAGCGTGCCCTTTCTCCTCTCGCCCGACTTTGTGGTACCGTACGAATGAACATTGATCTTTTCTCCGGGTTCGGGGGACCCAAAACGAAGCTGCTTACCTGTTGGGTTGTGAGGCTTTTCAGGGGAAAGCATTTCTGCTCCCTTGAGGCTCACTGCGCTCAATTGGGCTTACAGGTCCGGGTGTTCCGTGTACCAGGGACATTGTAAGCAGGCATCGCGACCGTCCAAAGCAGTTGCATGGGTTGTTTTGGCATTGACTCGAGCCACAGCCGCCAGGGTTTGAAACACACACACGAAAGGAAGAACTCATCATCTGAAGTAGCTTGGGCTCTGCCAGAGCACGCCACGCAGCCAGGTGATTTTCCTATTGGTTGTCGTGCCAAGCTACCATAGCAGGCAATTCCACAGGTATACTGTGCAGAGTTCCAAACGAAAGCAGATAGCCCCTGTCGCCGAGGCGCAGCTGCCTAGGCGATAAAGCCCCAGGCACTGGTGCTCCTGAGGGCTGCGGGGACAGCCAGGTCTACGCCGGTGGCAGGAGGCTCTGGGCCTCAGTGCCCTGCCAGTGGGCCCTACTTGAGTATAGGTGCTCTTGCATGGGGTGGAGTCGGTCTCAGGTGGGCCCTCCCTCCACAGGCCTCTCCTGTCCCCTTGGCTGAAGCCGAGCCCGGCACTGGGGGTTGGTGGCTGCGCAGGAGCCTTGAGTCTCTGGACAGGCCCCGTGCCAGCTGGGACCTGAGCCCCAGCCCAGCTGCAAGCCCTGCGCTCAAGTTCCTTGGCCTTGCCCAGGTCAGCTAAGAGGGAGGAGAAGATGGTCGTCAGCACAGCGGGAAGCAATAGTGCCGACACCTGGCAGCGGGAGAAGCGCCTCCAACAGCCCCGTGGGATCTAAGCCCCCTCTGGCTCCAGCCGCCGCCCCAGCCAGGCCTCTCCCCGCCCCCCCACGGCCGAGCCAGGACCAAGGCACAGGCGCCCAAGCCCGCCGGGCAGGCCACGCCCCCAGCCGCCCCCGCCCCCGGGCGCCCGGCGCCCCGCCCCCGGCAGACTCGCCCCGCCCCCGGCAGACTCGCCCCGCCCACACCCCGCCCCGCCTCCGATGCTCTGGAGACCGTGGCTGCCGGCGGGAGGGGCCTAAGTCCTGGAGGTGGAAGACAGTGGTGATGAGGGGGAGAATTCTCCACTCGGGAGTTGTCCCCAGTGGTAGTGGCGGGACACGTGCGGCCACTAGACATCCTGCCGAAACCCACCCAAGGCACTTCCCGGAGCGTGTCGACTGCCAGGAAAACTCACCCGCCGGGCTTAGGGGTTAGCGGGGTTCCCAAACGCACACATCGAGTGCCCGCAAGAGGCCACGGGAAGGAAAGGGGTCGCTGGCCTGCTGGAACCCTGCTGGGTGGGGGCTGTGCTGGAAGAGAACCTCTGCTATGGTGTCGTGGACTGTTGTTTTCTCCTCTAAGTCTGATGAAAAGAAGAGACAGAGGAAGGAAGCTCCAGGAACAAGCAAGAGGCTCCGGTGCGGAAACTCAGAGCCCAAACTACCACCGCTAGGGGCCGCTGTTGGGAAAGAATGGTTCCTTCCTGGGTTCCAAGGCAGGGGGAGGGGCAGGGCCCCTTGCAGAAGGGGCTGTGGGGGAGGGGACCCCTGGGCCAGTCTCTCCATCCGAGAGCGAGGGCTCACTGGTCCAGGCCAAGAGTCTGCGTTGGGCCAGGCTGCCCCGGTCGGTCCCTCGGAAGAGGGGGCTTCCTCGCCAACCAAAGTCCCCGCGGCCTCGTCAAGCGGGGGCCTACCTAGGGCCGGCGTTGCCCTGCAGGTCTCTCCCACGCCAATGGTCACAGACGTGCTGACTCCCATGGCCGTCACCTCCGCCGTTTTGGGACGGGAAAACCTGGCCTTTCCCACAGGTGGCCTGAGGGCTTCTGCCTTGGCCGCCTGCCAGGCCCGGAGAGGCCTGTCTCTCAGAGAGGAGAGGCTCACAGTCTTCCCCTTCCTCGTCAGTGTCCACTCTTGCTCTGTGTTTCTTCTCTGGGATGAGAGGGGCGGGCCCCTGAGCACCCAGGCGACTCTCAGACATCAGCGTGCCCTTTCTCCTCTCGCCCGACTTTGTGGTACCGTACGAATGAACATTGATCTTTTCTCCGGGTTCGGGGGACCCAAAACGAAGCTGCTTACCTGTTGGGTTGTGAGGCTTTTCAGGGGAAAGCATTTCTGCTCCCTTGAGGCTCACTGCGCTCAATTGGGCTTACAGGTCCGGGTGTTCCGTGTACCAGGGACATTGTAAGCAGGCATCGCGACCGTCCAAAGCAGTTGCATGGGTTGTTTTGGCATTGACTCGAGCCACAGCCGCCAGGGTTTGAAACACACACACGAAAGGAAGAACTCATCATCTGAAGTAGCTTGGGCTCTGCCAGAGCACGCCACGCAGCCAGGTGATTTTCCTATTGGTTGTCGTGCCAAGCTACCATAGCAGGCAATTCCACAGGTATACTGTGCAGAGTTCCAAACGAAAGCAGATAGCCCCTGTCGCCGAGGCGCAGCTGCCTAGGCGATAAAGCCCCAGGCACTGGTGCTCCTGAGGGCTGCGGGGACAGCCAGGTCTACGCCGGTGGCAGGAGGCTCTGGGCCTCAGTGCCCTGCCAGTGGGCCCTACTTGAGTATAGGTGCTCTTGCATGGGGTGGAGTCGGTCTCAGGTGGGCCCTCCCTCCACAGGCCTCTCCTGTCCCCTTGGCTGAAGCCGAGCCCGGCACTGGGGGTTGGTGGCTGCGCAGGAGCCTTGAGTCTCTGGACAGGCCCCGTGCCAGCTGGGACCTGAGCCCCAGCCCAGCTGCAAGCCCTGCGCTCAAGTTCCTTGGCCTTGCCCAGGTCAGCTAAGAGGGAGGAGAAGATGGTCGTCAGCACAGCGGGAAGCAATAGTGCCGACACCTGGCAGCGGGAGAAGCGCCTCCAACAGCCCCGTGGGATCTAAGCCCCCTCTGGCTCCAGCCGCCGCCCCAGCCAGGCCTCTCCCCGCCCCCCCACGGCCGAGCCAGGACCAAGGCACAGGCGCCCAAGCCCGCCGGGCAGGCCACGCCCCCAGCCGCCCCCGCCCCCGGGCGCCCGGCGCCCCGCCCCCGGCAGACTCGCCCCGCCCACGCCCCGCCCCGCCTCCGTTGCTCTGGAGACCGTGGCTGCCGGCGGGAGGGGCCTAAGGCCTGGAGGTGGAAGACAGTGGTGATGAGGGGGAGAATTCTCCACTCGGGAATTGTCCCCAGTGGTAGTGGCGGGACACGTGCGGCCACTAGACATCCTGCCGAAACCCACCCAAGGCACTTCCCGGAGCGTGTCGACTGCCAGGAAAACTCACCCGCCGGGCTTAGGGGTTAGCGGGGTTCCCAAACGCACACATCGAGTGCCCGCAAGAGGCCACGGGAAGGAAAGGGGTCGCTGGCCTGCTAGGACCCTGCTGGGTGGGGGCTGTGCTGGAAGAGAACCTCTGCTATGGTGTCGTGGACTGTTGTTTTCTCCTCTAAGTCTGATGAAAAGAAGAGACAGAGGAAGGAAGCTCCAGGAACAAGCAAGCGGCTCCGGTGCGGAAACTCAGAGCCCAAACTACCACCGCTAGGGGCCGCGGTTGGGAAAGAATGGTTCCTTCCTGGGTTCCAAGGCAGGGGGAGGGGCAGAGCCCAATGCAGAAGGGGCTGTGGGGGAGGGGACCCCTGGGCCAGTCCCGGGACTGGGCTGAGACCCTCTCTCCATCCGAGAGCGAGGGCTCACCTGGTCCAGGCCAAGAGTCTGCGTTGGGCCAGGCTGCCCCGGTCGGTCCCTCGGAAGAGGGGGCTTCCTCGCCAACCAAAGTCCCCGCGGCCTCGTCAAGCGGGGGCCTACCTAGGGCCGGCGTTGCCCTGCAGGTCTCTCCCACGCCAATGGTCACAGACGTGCTGACTCCCATGGCCGTCACCTCCGCCGTTTTGGGACGGGAAAACCTGGCCTTTCCCACAGGTGGCCTGAGGGCTTCTGCCTTGGCCGCCTGCCAGGCCCGGAGAGGCCTGTCTCTCAGAGAGGAGAGGCTCACAGTCTTCCCCTTCCTCGTCAGTGTCCACTCTTGCTCTGTGTTTCTTCTCTGGGATGAGAGGGGCGGGCCCCTGAGCACCCAGGCGACTCTCAGACATCAGCGTGCCCTTTCTCCTCTCGCCCGACTTTGTGGTACCGTACGAATGAACATTGATCTTTTCTCCGGGTTCGGGGGACCCAAAACGAAGCTGCTTACCTGTTGGGTTGTGAGGCTTTTCAGGGGAAAGCATTTCTGCTCCCTTGAGGCTCACTGCGCTCAATTGGGCTTACAGGTCCGGGTGTTCCGTGTACCAGGGACATTGTAAGCAGGCATCGCGACCGTCCAAAGCAGTTGCATGGGTTGTTTTGGCATTGACTCGAGCCACAGCCGCCAGGGTTTGAAACACACACACGAAAGGAAGAACTCATCATCTGAAGTAGCTTGGGCTCTGCCAGAGCACGCCACGCAGCCAGGTGATTTTCCTATTGGTTGTCGTGCCAAGCTACCATAGCAGGCAATTCCACAGGTATACTGTGCAGAGTTCCAAACGAAAGCAGATAGCCCCTGTCGCCGAGGCGCAGCTGCCTAGGCGATAAAGCCCCAGGCACTGGTGCTCCTGAGGGCTGCGGGGACAGCCAGGTCTACGCCGGTGGCAGGAGGCTCTGGGCCTCAGTGCCCTGCCAGTGGGCCCTACTTGAGTATAGGTGCTCTTGCATGGGGTGGAGTCGGTCTCAGGTGGGCCCTCCCTCCACAGGCCTCTCCTGTCCCCTTGGCTGAAGCCGAGCCCGGCACTGGGGGTTGGTGGCTGCGCAGGAGCCTTGAGTCTCTGGACAGGCCCCGTGCCAGCTGGGACCTGAGCCCCAGCCCAGCTGCAAGCCCTGCGCTCAAGTTCCTTGGCCTTGCCCAGGTCAGCTAAGAGGGAGGAGAAGATGGTCGTCAGCACAGCGGGAAGCAATAGTGCCGACACCTGGCAGCGGGAGAAGCGCCTCCAACAGCCCCGTGGGATCTAAGCCCCCTCTGGCTCCAGCCGCCGCCCCAGCCAGGCCTCTCCCCGCCCCCCCACGGCCGAGCCAGGACCAAGGCACAGGCGCCCAAGCCCGCCGGGCAGGCCACGCCCCCAGCCGCCCCCGCCCCCGGGCGCCCGGCGCCCCGCCCCCGGCAGACTCGCCCCGCCCACGCCCCGCCCCGCCTCCGTTGCTCTGGAGACCGTGGCTGCCGGCGGGAGGGGCCTAAGGCCTGGAGGTGGAAGACAGTGGTGATGAGGGGGAGAATTCTCCACTCGGGAGTTGTCCCCAGTGGTAGTGGCGGGACACGTGCGGCCACTAGACATCCTGCCGAAACCCACCCAAGGCACTTCCCGGAGCGTGTCGACTGCCAGGAAAACTCACCCGCCGGGCTTAGGGGTTAGCGGGGTTCCCAAACGCACACATCGAGTGCCCGCAAGAGGCCACGGGAAGGAAAGGGGTCGCTGGCCTGCTAGGACCCTGCTGGGTGGGGGCTGTGCTGGAAGAGAACCTCTGCTATGGTGTCGTGGACTGTTGTTTTCTCCTCTAAGTCTGATGAAAAGAAGAGACAGAGGAAGGAAGCTCCAGGAACAAGCAAGAGGCTCCGGTGCGGAAACTCAGAGCCCAAACTACCACCGCTAGGGGCCGCTGTTGGGAAAGAATGGTTCCTTCCTGGGTTCCAAGGCAGGGGGAGGGGCAGGGCCCCATGCAGAAGGGGCTGTGGGGGAGGGGACCCCTGGGCCAGTCCCGGGACTGGGCTGAGACCCTCTCTCCATCCGAGAGCGAGGGCTCACCTGGTCCAGGCCAAGAGTCTGCGTTGGGCCAGGCTGCCCCGGTCGGTCCCTCGGAAGAGGGGGCTTCCTCGCCAACCAAAGTCCCCGCGGCCTCGTCAAGCGGGGGCCTACCTAGGGCCGGCGTTGCCCTGCAGGTCTCTCCCACGCCAATGGTCACAGACGTGCTGACTCCCATGGCCGTCACCTCCGCCGTTTTGGGACGGGAAAACCTGGCCTTTCCCACAGGTGGCCTGAGGGCTTCTGCCTTGGCCGCCTGCCAGGCCCGGAGAGGCCTGTCTCTCAGAGAGGAGAGGCTCACAGTCTTCCCCTTCCTCGTCAGTGTCCACTCTTGCTCTGTGTTTCTTCTCTGGGATGAGAGGGGCGGGCCCCTGAGCACCCAGGCGACTCTCAGACATCAGCGTGCCCTTTCTCCTCTCGCCCGACTTTGTGGTACCGTACGAATGAACATTGATCTTTTCTCCGGGTTCGGGGGACCCAAAACGAAGCTGCTTACCTGTTGGGTTGTGAGGCTTTTCAGGGGAAAGCATTTCTGCTCCCTTGAGGCTCACTGCGCTCAATTGGGCTTACAGGTCCGGGTGTTCCGTGTACCAGGGACATTGTAAGCAGGCATCGCGACCGTCCAAAGCAGTTGCATGGGTTGTTTTGGCATTGACTCGAGCCACAGCCGCCAGGGTTTGAAACACACACACGAAAGGAAGAACTCATCATCTGAAGTAGCTTGGGCTCTGCCAGAGCACGCCACGCAGCCAGGTGATTTTCCTATTGGTTGTCGTGCCAAGCTACCATAGCAGGCAATTCCACAGGTATACTGTGCAGAGTTCCAAACGAAAGCAGATAGCCCCTGTCGCCGAGGCGCAGCTGCCTAGGCGATAAAGCCCCAGGCACTGGTGCTCCTGAGGGCTGCGGGGACAGCCAGGTCTACGCCGGTGGCAGGAGGCTCTGGGCCTCAGTGCCCTGCCAGTGGGCCCTACTTGAGTATAGGTGCTCTTGCATGGGGTGGAGTCGGTCTCAGGTGGGCCCTCCCTCCACAGGCCTCTCCTGTCCCCTTGGCTGAAGCCGAGCCCGGCACTGGGGGTTGGTGCCTGCGCAGGAGCCTTGAGTCTCTGGACAGGCCCCGTGCCAGCTGGGACCTGAGCCCCAGCCCAGCTGCAAGCCCTGCGCTCAAGTTCCTTGGCCTTGCCCAGGTCAGCTAAGAGGGAGGAGAAGATGGTCGTCAGCACAGCGGGAAGCAATAGTGCCGACACCTGGCAGCGGGAGAAGCGCCTCCAACAGCCCCGTGGGATCTAAGCCCCCTCTGGCTCCAGCCGCCGCCCCAGCCAGGCCTCTCCCCGCCCCCCCACGGCCGAGCCAGGACCAAGGCACAGGCGCCCAAGCCCGCCGGGCAGGCCACGCCCCCAGCCGCCCCCGCCCCCGGGCGCCCGGCGCCCCGCCCCCGGCAGGCTCGCCCCGCCCACGCCCCACCCCGCCTCCGTTGCTCTGGAGACCGTGGCTGCCGGCGGGAGGGGCCTAAGGCCTGGAGGTGGAAGACAGTGGTGATGAGGGGGAGAATTCTCCACTCGGGAGTTGTCCCCAGTGGTAGTGGCGGGACACGTGCGGCCACTAGACATCCTGCCGAAACCCACCCAAGGCACTCCCCGGAGCGTGTCGACTGCCAGGAAAACTCACCCGCCGGGCTTAGTTGTTAGCGGGGTTCCCAAACGCACACATCGAGTGCCCGCAAGAGGCCACGGGAAGGAAAGGGGTCGCTGGCCTGCTAGGACCCTGCTGGGTGGGGGCTGTGCTGGAAGAGAACCTCTGCTATGGTGTCGTGGACTGTTGTTTTCTCCTCTAAGTCTGATGAAAAGAAGAGACAGAGGAAGGAAGCTCCAGGAACAAGCAAGCGGCTCCGGTGCGGAAACTCAGAGCCCAAACTACCACCGCTAGGGGCCGCTGTTGGGAAAGAATGGTTCCTTCCTGGGTTCCAAGGCAGGGGGAGGGGCAGGGCCCCATGCAGAAGGGGCTGTGGGGGAGGGGACCCCTGGGCCAGTCCCGGGACTGGGCTGAGACCCTCTCTCCATCCGAGAGCGAGGGCTCACCTGGTCCAGGCCAAGAGTCTGCGTTGGGCCAGGCTGCCCCGGTCGGTCCCTCGGAAGAGGGGGCTTCCTCGCCAACCAAAGTCCCCGCGGCCTCGTCAAGCGGGGGCCTACCTAGGGCCGGCGTTGCCCTGCAGGTCTCTCCCACGCCAATGGTCACAGACGTGCTGACTCCCATGGCCGTCACCTCCGCCGTTTTGGGACGGGAAAACCTGGCCTTTCCCACAGGTGGCCTGAGGGCTTCTGCCTTGGCCGCCTGCCAGGCCCGGAGAGGCCTGTCTCTCAGAGAGGAGAGGCTCACAGTCTTCCCCTTCCTCGTCAGTGTCCACTCTTGCTCTGTGTTTCTTCTCTGGGATGAGAGGGGCGGGCCCCTGAGCACCCAGGCGACTCTCAGACATCAGCGTGCCCTTTCTCCTCTCGCCCGACTTTGTGGTACCGTACGAATGAACATTGATCTTTTCTCCGGGTTCGGGGGACCCAAAACGAAGCTGCTTACCTGTTGGGTTGTGAGGCTTTTCAGGGGAAAGCATTTCTGCTCCCTTGAGGCTCACTGCGCTCAATTGGGCTTACAGGTCCGGGTGTTCCGTGTACCAGGGACATTGTAAGCAGGCATCGCGACCGTCCAAAGCAGTTGCATGGGTTGTTTTGGCATTGACTCGAGCCACAGCCGCCAGGGTTTGAAACACACACACGAAAGGAAGAACTCATCATCTGAAGTAGCTTGGGCTCTGCCAGAGCACGCCACGCAGCCAGGTGATTTTCCTATTGGTTGTCGTGCCAAGCTACCATAGCAGGCAATTCCACAGGTATACTGTGCAGAGTTCCAAACGAAAGCAGATAGCCCCTGTCGCCGAGGCGCAGCTGCCTAGGCGATAAAGCCCCAGGCACTGGTGCTCCTGAGGGCTGCGGGGACAGCCAGGTCTACGCCGGTGGCAGGAGGCTCTGGGCCTCAGTGCCCTGCCAGTGGGCCCTACTTGAGTATAGGTGCTCTTGCATGGGGTGGAGTCGGTCTCAGGTGGGCCCTCCCTCCACAGGCCTCTCCTGTCCCCTTGGCTGAAGCCGAGCCCGGCACTGGGGGTTGGTGGCTGCGCAGGAGCCTTGAGTCTCTGGACAGGCCCCGTGCCAGCTGGGACCTGAGCCCCAGCCCAGCTGCAAGCCCTGCGCTCAAGTTCCTTGGCCTTGCCCAGGTCAGCTAAGAGGGAGGAGAAGATGGTCGTCAGCACAGCGGGAAGCAATAGTGCCGACACCTGGCAGCGGGAGAAGCGCCTCCAACAGCCCCGTGGGATCTAAGCCCCCTCTGGCTCCAGCCGCCGCCCCAGCCAGGCCTCTCCCCGCCCCCCCACGGCCGAGCCAGGACCAAGGCACAGGCGCCCAAGCCCGCCGGGCAGGCCACGCCCCCAGCCGCCCCCGCCCCCGGGCGCCCGGCGCCCCGCCCCCGGCAGACTCGCCCCGCCCACGCCCCGCCCCGCCTCCGTTGCTCTGGAGACCGTGGCTGCCGGCGGGAGGGGCCTAAGGCCTGGAGGTGGAAGACAGTGGTGATGAGGGGGAGAATTCTCCACTCGGGAGTTGTCCCCAGTGGTAGTGGCGGGACACGTGCGGCCACTAGACATCCTGCCGAAACCCACCCAAGGCACTCCCCGGAGCGTGTCGACTGCCAGGAAAACTCACCCGCCGGGCTTAGTTGTTAGCGGGGTTCCCAAACGCACACATCGAGTGCCCGCAAGAGGCCACGGGAAGGAAAGGGGTCGCTGGCCTGCTAGGACCCTGCTGGGTGGGGGCTGTGCTGGAAGAGAACCTCTGCTATGGTGTCGTGGACTGTTGTTTTCTCCTCTAAGTCTGATGAAAAGAAGAGACAGAGGAAGGAAGCTCCAGGAACAAGCAAGCGGCTCCGGTGCGGAAACTCAGAGCCCAAACTACCACCGCTAGGGGCCGCGGTTGGGAAAGAATGGTTCCTTCCTGGGTTCCAAGGCAGGGGGAGGGGCAGGGCCCCATGCAGAAGGGGCTGTGGGGGAGGGGACCCCTGGGCCAGTCCCGGGACTGGGCTGAGACCCTCTCTCCATCCGAGAGCGAGGGCTCACCTGGTCCAGGCCAAGAGTCTGCGTTGGGCCAGGCTGCCCCGGTCGGTCCCTCGGAAGAGGGGGCTTCCTCGCCAACCAAAGTCCCCGCGGCCTCGTCAAGCGGGGGCCTACCTAGGGCCGGCGTTGCCCTGCAGGTCTCTCCCACGCCAATGGTCACAGACGTGCTGACTCCCATGGCCGTCACCTCCGCCGTTTTGGGACGGGAAAACCTGGCCTTTCCCACAGGTGGCCTGAGGGCTTCTGCCTTGGCCGCCTGCCAGGCCCGGAGAGGCCTGTCTCTCAGAGAGGAGAGGCTCACAGTCTTCCCCTTCCTCGTCAGTGTCCACTCTTGCTCTGTGTTTCTTCTCTGGGATGAGAGGGGCGGGCCCCTGAGCACCCAGGCGACTCTCAGACATCAGCGTGCCCTTTCTCCTCTCGCCCGACTTTGTGGTACCGTACGAATGAACATTGATCTTTTCTCCGGGTTCGGGGGACCCAAAACGAAGCTGCTTACCTGTTGGGTTGTGAGGCTTTTCAGGGGAAAGCATTTCTGCTCCCTTGAGGCTCACTGCGCTCAATTGGGCTTACAGGTCCGGGTGTTCCGTGTACCAGGGACATTGTAAGCAGGCATCGCGACCGTCCAAAGCAGTTGCATGGGTTGTTTTGGCATTGACTCGAGCCACAGCCGCCAGGGTTTGAAACACACACACGAAAGGAAGAACTCATCATCTGAAGTAGCTTGGGCTCTGCCAGAGCACGCCACGCAGCCAGGTGATTTTCCTATTGGTTGTCGTGCCAAGCTACCATAGCAGGCAATTCCACAGGTATACTGTGCAGAGTTCCAAACGAAAGCAGATAGCCCCTGTCGCCGAGGCGCAGCTGCCTAGGCGATAAAGCCCCAGGCACTGGTGCTCCTGAGGGCTGCGGGGACAGCCAGGTCTACGCCGGTGGCAGGAGGCTCTGGGCCTCAGTGCCCTGCCAGTGGGCCCTACTTGAGTATAGGTGCTCTTGCATGGGGTGGAGTCGGTCTCAGGTGGGCCCTCCCTCCACAGGCCTCTCCTGTCCCCTTGGCTGAAGCCGAGCCCGGCACTGGGGGTTGGTGGCTGCGCAGGAGCCTTGAGTCTCTGGACAGGCCCCGTGCCAGCTGGGACCTGAGCCCCAGCCCAGCTGCAAGCCCTGCGCTCAAGTTCCTTGGCCTTGCCCAGGTCAGCTAAGAGGGAGGAGAAGATGGTCGTCAGCACAGCGGGAAGCAATAGTGCCGACACCTGGCAGCGGGAGAAGCGCCTCCAACAGCCCCGTGGGATCTAAGCCCCCTCTGGCTCCAGCCGCCGCCCCAGCCAGGCCTCTCCCCGCCCCCCCACGGCCGAGCCAGGACCAAGGCACAGGCGCCCAAGCCCGCCGGGCAGGCCACGCCCCCAGCCGCCCCCGCCCCCGGGCGCCCGGCGCCCCGCCCCTGGCAGACTCGCCCCGCCCACGCCCCGCCCCGCCTCCGTTGCTCTGGAGACCGTGGCTGCCGGCGGGAGGGGCCTAAGGCCTGGAGGTGGAAGACAGTGGTGATGAGGGGGAGAATTCTCCACTCGGGAATTGTCCCCAGTGGTAGTGGCGGGACACGTGCGGCCACTAGACATCCTGCCGAAACCCACCCAAGGCACTTCCCGGAGCGTGTCGACTGCCAGGAAAACTCACCCGCCGGGCTTAGGGGTTAGCGGGGTTCCCAAACGCACACATCGAGTGCCCGCAAGAGGCCACGGGAAGGAAAGGGGTCGCTGGCCTGCTAGGACCCTGCTGGGTGGGGGCTGTGCTGGAAGAGAACCTCTGCTATGGTGTCGTGGACTGTTGTTTTCTCCTCTAAGTCTGATGAAAAGAAGAGACAGAGGAAGGAAGCTCCAGGAACAAGCAAGCGGCTCCGGTGCGGAAACTCAGAGCCCAAACTACCACCGCTAGGGGCCGCGGTTGGGAAAGAATGGTTCCTTCCTGGGTTCCAAGGCAGGGGGAGGGGCAGGGCCCCATGCAGAAGGGGCTGTGGGGGAGGGGACCCCTGGGCCAGTCCCGGGACTGGGCTGAGACCCTCTCTCCATCCGAGAGCGAGGGCTCACCTGGTCCAGGCCAAGAGTCTGCGTTGGGCCAGGCTGCCCCGGTCGGTCCCTCGGAAGAGGGGGCTTCCTCGCCAACCAAAGTCCCCGCGGCCTCGTCAAGCGGGGGCCTACCTAGGGCCGGCGTTGCCCTGCAGGTCTCTCCCACGCCAATGGTCACAGACGTGCTGACTCCCATGGCCGTCACCTCCGCCGTTTTGGGACGGGAAAACCTGGCCTTTCCCACAGGTGGCCTGAGGGCTTCTGCCTTGGCCGCCTGCCAGGCCCGGAGAGGCCTGTCTCTCAGAGAGGAGAGGCTCACAGTCTTCCCCTTCCTCGTCAGTGTCCACTCTTGCTCTGTGTTTCTTCTCTGGGATGAGAGGGGCGGGCCCCTGAGCACCCAGGCGACTCTCAGACATCAGCGTGCCCTTTCTCCTCTCGCCCGACTTTGTGGTACCGTACGAATGAACATTGATCTTTTCTCCGGGTTCGGGGGACCCAAAACGAAGCTGCTTACCTGTTGGGTTGTGAGGCTTTTCAGGGGAAAGCATTTCTGCTCCCTTGAGGCTCACTGCGCTCAATTGGGCTTACAGGTCCGGGTGTTCCGTGTACCAGGGACATTGTAAGCAGGCATCGCGACCGTCCAAAGCAGTTGCATGGGTTGTTTTGGCATTGACTCGAGCCACAGCCGCCAGGGTTTGAAACACACACACGAAAGGAAGAACTCATCATCTGAAGTAGCTTGGGCTCTGCCAGAGCACGCCACGCAGCCAGGTGATTTTCCTATTGGTTGTCGTGCCAAGCTACCATAGCAGGCAATTCCACAGGTATACTGTGCAGAGTTCCAAACGAAAGCAGATAGCCCCTGTCGCCGAGGCGCAGCTGCCTAGGCGATAAAGCCCCAGGCACTGGTGCTCCTGAGGGCTGCGGGGACAGCCAGGTCTACGCCGGTGGCAGGAGGCTCTGGGCCTCAGTGCCCTGCCAGTGGGCCCTACTTGAGTATAGGTGCTCTTGCATGGGGTGGAGTCGGTCTCAGGTGGGCCCTCCCTCCACAGGCCTCTCCTGTCCCCTTGGCTGAAGCCGAGCCCGGCACTAGGGGTTGGTGCCTGCGCAGGAGCCTTGAGTCTCTGGACAGGCCCCGTGCCAGCTGGGACCTGAGCCCCAGCCCAGCTGCAAGCCCTGCGCTCAAGTTCCTTGGCCTTGCCCAGGTCAGCTAAGAGGGAGGAGAAGATGGTCGTCAGCACAGCGGGAAGCAATAGTGCCGACACCTGGCAGCGGGAGAAGCGCCTCCAACAGCCCCGTGGGATCTAAGCCCCCTCTGGCTCCAGCCGCCGCCCCAGCCAGGCCTCTCCCCGCCCCCCCACGGCCGAGCCAGGACCAAGGCACAGGCGCCCAAGCCCGCCGGGCAGGCCACGCCCCCAGCCGCCCCCGCCCCCGGGCGCCCGGCGCCCCGCCCCCGGCAGACTCGCCCCGCCCACGCCCCGCCCCGCCTCCGTTGCTCTGGAGACCGTGGCTGCCGGCGGGAGGGGCCTAAGGCCTGGAGGTGGAAGACAGTGGTGATGAGGGGGAGAATTCTCCACTCGGGAGTTGTCCCCAGTGGTAGTGGCGGGACACGTGCGGCCACTAGACATCCTGCCGAAACCCACCCAAGGCACTCCCCGGAGCGTGTCGACTGCCAGGAAAACTCACCTGCCGGGCTTAGGGGTTAGCGGGGTTCCCAAACGCACACATCGAGTGCCCGCAAGAGGCCACGGGAAGGAAAGGGGTCGCTGGCCTGCTAGGACCCTGCTGGGTGGGGGCTGTGCTGGAAGAGAACCTCTGCTATGGTGTCGTGGACTGTTGTTTTCTCCTCTAAGTCTGATGAAAAGAAGAGACAGAGGAAGGAAGCTCCAGGAACAAGCAAGAGGCTCCGGTGCGGAAACTCAGAGCCCAAACTACCACCGCTAGGGGCCGCTGTTGGGAAAGAATGGTTCCTTCCTGGGTTCCAAGGCAGGGGGAGGGGCAGGGCCCCATGCAGAAGGGGCTGTGGGGGAGGGGACCCCTGGGCCAGTCCCGGGACTGGGCTGAGACCCTCTCTCCATCCGAGAGCGAGGGCTCACCTGGTCCAGGCCAAGAGTCTGCGTTGGGCCAGGCTGCCCCGGTCGGTCCCTCGGAAGAGGGGGCTTCCTCGCCAACCAAAGTCCCCGCGGCCTCGTCAAGCGGGGGCCTACCTAGGGCCGGCGTTGCCCTGCAGGTCTCTCCCACGCCAATGGTCACAGACGTGCTGACTCCCATGGCCGTCACCTCCGCCGTTTTGGGACGGGAAAACCTGGCCTTTCCCACAGGTGGCCTGAGGGCTTCTGCCTTGGCCGCCTGCCAGGCCCGGAGAGGCCTGTCTCTCAGAGAGGAGAGGCTCACAGTCTTCCCCTTCCTCGTCAGTGTCCACTCTTGCTCTGTGTTTCTTCTCTGGGATGAGAGGGTCGGGCCCCTGAGCACCCAGGCGACTCTCAGACATCAGCGTGCCCTTTCTCCTCTCGCCCGACTTTGTGGTACCGTACGAATGAACATTGATCTTTTCTCCGGGTTCGGGGGACCCAAAACGAAGCTGCTTACCTGTTGGGTTGTGAGGCTTTTCAGGGGAAAGCATTTCTGCTCCCTTGAGGCTCACTGCGCTCAATTGGGCTTACAGGTCCGGGTGTTCCGTGTACCAGGGACATTGTAAGCAGGCATCGCGACCGTCCAAAGCAGTTGCATGGGTTGTTTTGGCATTGACTCGAGCCACAGCCGCCAGGGTTTGAAACACACACACGAAAGGAAGAACTCATCATCTGAAGTAGCTTGGGCTCTGCCAGAGCACGCCACGCAGCCAGGTGATTTTCCTATTGGTTGTCGTGCCAAGCTACCATAGCAGGCAATTCCACAGGTATACTGTGCAGAGTTCCAAACGAAAGCAGATAGCCCCTGTCGCCGAGGCGCAGCTGCCTAGGCGATAAAGCCCCAGGCACTGGTGCTCCTGAGGGCTGCGGGGACAGCCAGGTCTACGCCGGTGGCAGGAGGCTCTGGGCCTCAGTGCCCTGCCAGTGGGCCCTACTTGAGTATAGGTGCTCTTGCATGGGGTGGAGTCGGTCTCAGGTGGGCCCTCCCTCCACAGGCCTCTCCTGTCCCCTTGGCTGAAGCCGAGCCCGGCACTAGGGGTTGGTGCCTGCGCAGGAGCCTTGAGTCTCTGGACAGGCCCCGTGCCAGCTGGGACCTGAGCCCCAGCCCAGCTGCAAGCCCTGCGCTCAAGTTCCTTGGCCTTGCCCAGGTCAGCTAAGAGGGAGGAGAAGATGGTCGTCAGCACAGCGGGAAGCAATAGTGCCGACACCTGGCAGCGGGAGAAGCGCCTCCAACAGCCCCGTGGGATCTAAGCCCCCTCTGGCTCCAGCCGCCGCCCCAGCCAGGCCTCTCCCCGCCCCCCCACGGCCGAGCCAGGACCAAGGCACAGGCGCCCAAGCCCGCCGGGCAGGCCACGCCCCCAGCCGCCCCCGCCCCCGGGCGCCCGGCGCCCCGCCCCCGGCAGACTCGCCCCGCCCACGCCCCGCCCCGCCTCCGTTGCTCTGGAGACCGTGGCTGCCGGCGGGAGGGGCCTAAGGCCTGGAGGTGGAAGACAGTGGTGATGAGGGGGAGAATTCTCCACTCGGGAGTTGTCCCCAGTGGTAGTGGCGGGACACGTGCGGCCACTAGACATCCTGCCGAAACCCACCCAAGGCACTTCCCGGAGCGTGTCGACTGCCAGGAAAACTCACCCGCCGGGCTTAGGGGTTAGCGGGGTTCCCAAACGCACACATCGAGTGCCCGCAAGAGGCCACGGGAAGGAAAGGGGTCGCTGGCCTGCTAGGACCCTGCTGGGTGGGGGCTGTGCTGGAAGAGAACCTCTGCTATGGTGTCGTGGACTGTTGTTTTCTCCTCTAAGTCTGATGAAAAGAAGAGACAGAGGAAGGAAGCTCCAGGAACAAGCAAGCGGCTCCGGTGCGGAAACTCAGAGCCCAAACTACCACCGCTAGGGGCCGCTGTTGGGAAAGAATGGTTCCTTCCTGGGTTCCAAGGCAGGGGGAGGGGCAGGGCCCCATGCAGAAGGGGCTGTGGGGGAGGGGACCCCTGGGCCAGTCCCGGGACTGGGCTGAGACCCTCTCTCCATCCGAGAGCGAGGGCTCACCTGGTCCAGGCCAAGAGTCTGCGTTGGGCCAGGCTGCCCCGGTCGGTCCCTCGGAAGAGGGGGCTTCCTCGCCAACCAAAGTCCCCGCGGCCTCGTCAAGCGGGGGCCTACCTAGGGCCGGCGTTGCCCTGCAGGTCTCTCCCACGCCAATGGTCACAGACGTGCTGACTCCCATGGCCGTCACCTCCGCCGTTTTGGGACGGGAAAACCTGGCCTTTCCCACAGGTGGCCTGAGGGCTTCTGCCTTGGCCGCCTGCCAGGCCCGGAGAGGCCTGTCTCTCAGAGAGGAGAGGCTCACAGTCTTCCCCTTCCTCGTCAGTGTCCACTCTTGCTCTGTGTTTCTTCTCTGGGATGAGAGGGGCGGGCCCCTGAGCACCCAGGCGACTCTCAGACATCAGCGTGCCCTTTCTCCTCTCGCCCGACTTTGTGGTACCGTACGAATGAACATTGATCTTTTCTCCGGGTTCGGGGGACCCAAAACGAAGCTGCTTACCTGTTGGGTTGTGAGGCTTTTCAGGGGAAAGCATTTCTGCTCCCTTGAGGCTCACTGCGCTCAATTGGGCTTACAGGTCCGGGTGTTCCGTGTACCAGGGACATTGTAAGCAGGCATCGCGACCGTCCAAAGCAGTTGCATGGGTTGTTTTGGCATTGACTCGAGCCACAGCCGCCAGGGTTTGAAACACACACACGAAAGGAAGAACTCATCATCTGAAGTAGCTTGGGCTCTGCCAGAGCACGCCACGCAGCCAGGTGATTTTCCTATTGGTTGTCGTGCCAAGCTACCATAGCAGGCAATTCCACAGGTATACTGTGCAGAGTTCCAAACGAAAGCAGATAGCCCCTGTCGCCGAGGCGCAGCTGCCTAGGCGATAAAGCCCCAGGCACTGGTGCTCCTGAGGGCTGCGGGGACAGCCAGGTCTACGCCGGTGGCAGGAGGCTCTGGGCCTCAGTGCCCTGCCAGTGGGCCCTACTTGAGTATAGGTGCTCTTGCATGGGGTGGAGTCGGTCTCAGGTGGGCCCTCCCTCCACAGGCCTCTCCTGTCCCCTTGGCTGAAGCCGAGCCCGGCACTGGGGGTTGGTGCCTGCGCAGGAGCCTTGAGTCTCTGGACAGGCCCCGTGCCAGCTGGGACCTGAGCCCCAGCCCAGCTGCAAGCCCTGCGCTCAAGTTCCTTGGCCTTGCCCAGGTCAGCTAAGAGGGAGGAGAAGATGGTCGTCAGCACAGCGGGAAGCAATAGTGCCGACACCTGGCAGCGGGAGAAGCGCCTCCAACAGCCCCATGGGATCTAAGCCCCCTCTGGCTCCAGCCGCCGCCCCAGCCAGGCCTCTCCCCGCCCCCCCACGGCCGAGCCAGGACCAAGGCACAGGCGCCCAAGCCCGCCGGGCAGGCCACGCCCCCAGCCGCCCCCGCCCCCGGGCGCCCGGCGCCCCGCCCCCGGCAGACTCGCCCCGCCCACGCCCCGCCCCGCCTCCGTTGCTCTGGAGACCGTGGCTGCCGGCGGGAGGGGCCTAAGGCCTGGAGGTGGAAGACAGTGGTGATGAGGGGGAGAATTCTCCACTCGGGAGTTGTCCCCAGTGGTAGTGGCGGGACACGTGCGGCCACTAGACATCCTGCCGAAACCCACCCAAGGCACTCCCCGGAGCGTGTCGACTGCCAGGAAAACTCACCCGCCGGGCTTAGGGGTTAGCGGGGTACCCAAACGCACACATCGAGTGCCCGCAAGAGGCCACGGGAAGGAAAGGGGTCGCTGGCCTGCTAGGACCCTGCTGGGTGGGGGCTGTGCTGGAAGAGAACCTCTGCTATGGTGTCGTGGACTGTTGTTTTCTCCTCTAAGTCTGATGAAAAGAAGAGACAGAGGAAGGAAGCTCCAGGAACAAGCAAGCGGCTCCGGTGCGGAAACTCAGAGCCCAAACTACCACCGCTAGGGGCCGCGGTTGGGAAAGAATGGTTCCTTCCTGGGTTCCAAGGCAGGGGGAGGGGCAGGGCCCCATGCAGAAGGGGCTGTGGGGGAGGGGACCCCTGGGCCAGTCCCGGGACTGGGCTGAGACCCTCTCTCCATCCGAGAGCGAGGGCTCACCTGGTCCAGGCCAAGAGTCTGCGTTGGGCCAGGCTGCCCCGGTCGGTCCCTCGGAAGAGGGGGCTTCCTCGCCAACCAAAGTCCCCGCGGCCTCGTCAAGTGGGGGCCTACCTAGGGCCGGCGTTGCCCTGCAGGTCTCTCCCACGCCAATGGTCACAGACGTGCTGACTCCCATGGCCGTCACCTCCGCCGTTTTGGGACGGGAAAACCTGGCCTTTCCCACAGGTGGCCTGAGGGCTTCTGCCTTGGCCGCCTGCCAGGCCCGGAGAGGCCTGTCTCTCAGAGAGGAGAGGCTCACAGTCTTCCCCTTCCTCGTCAGTGTCCACTCTTGCTCTGTGTTTCTTCTCTGGGATGAGAGGGGCGGGCCCCTGAGCACCCAGGCGACTCTCAGACATCAGCGTGCCCTTTCTCCTCTCGCCTGACTTTGTGGTACCGTACGAATGAACATTGATCTTTTCTCCGGGTTCGGGGGACCCAAAACGAAGCTGCTTACCTGTTGGGTTGTGAGGCTTTTCAGGGGAAAGCATTTCTGCTCCCTTGAGGCTCACTGCGCTCAATTGGGCTTACAGGTCCGGGTGTTCCGTGTACCAGGGACATTGTAAGCAGGCATCGCGACCGTCCAAAGCAGTTGCATGGGTTGTTTTGGCATTGACTCGAGCCACAGCCGCCAGGGTTTGAAACACACACACGAAAGGAAGAACTCATCATCTGAAGTAGCTTGGGCTCTGCCAGAGCACGCCACGCAGCCAGGTGATTTTCCTATTGGTTGTCGTGCCAAGCTACCATAGCAGGCAATTCCACAGGTATACTGTGCAGAGTTCCAAACGAAAGCAGATAGCCCCTGTCGCCGAGGCGCAGCTGCCTAGGCGATAAAGCCCCAGGCACTGGTGCTCCTGAGGGCTGCGGGGACAGCCAGGTCTACGCCGGTGGCAGGAGGCTCTGGGCCTCAGTGCCCTGCCAGTGGGCCCTACTTGAGTATAGGTGCTCTTGCATGGGGTGGAGTCGGTCTCAGGTGGGCCCTCCCTCCACAGGCCTCTCCTGTCCCCTTGGCTGAAGCCGAGCCCGGCACTAGGGGTTGGTGCCTGCGCAGGAGCCTTGAGTCTCTGGACAGGCCCCGTGCCAGCTGGGACCTGAGCCCCAGCCCAGCTGCAAGCCCTGCGCTCAAGTTCCTTGGCCTTGCCCAGGTCAGCTAAGAGGGAGGAGAAGATGGTCGTCAGCACAGCGGGAAGCAATAGTGCCGACACCTGGCAGCGGGAGAAGCGCCTCCAACAGCCCCGTGGGATCTAAGCCCCCTCTGGCTCCAGCCGCCGCCCCAGCCAGGCCTCTCCCCGCCCCCCCACGGCCGAGCCAGGACCAAGGCACAGGCGCCCAAGCCCGCCGGGCAGGCCACGCCCCCAGCCGCCCCCGCCCCCGGGCGCCCGGCGCCCCGCCCCCGGCAGACTCGCCCCGCCCACGCCCCGCCCCGCCTCCGTTGCTCTGGAGACCGTGGCTGCCGGCGGGAGGGGCCTAAGGCCTGGAGGTGGAAGACAGTGGTGATGAGGGGGAGAATTCTCCACTCGGGAGTTGTCCCCAGTGGTAGTGGCGGGACACGTGCGGCCACTAGACATCCTGCCGAAACCCACCCAAGGCACTTCCCGGAGCGTGTCGACTGCCAGGAAAACTCACCCGCCGGGCTTAGGGGTTAGCGGGGTTCCCAAACGCACACATCGAGTGCCCGCAAGAGGCCACGGGAAGGAAAGGGGTCGCTGGCCTGCTAGGACCCTGCTGGGTGGGGGCTGTGCTGGAAGAGAACCTCTGCTATGGTGTCGTGGACTGTTGTTTTCTCCTCTAAGTCTGATGAAAAGAAGAGACAGAGGAAGGAAGCTCCAGGAACAAGCAAGCGGCTCCGGTGCGGAAACTCAGAGCCCAAACTACCACCGCTAGGGGCCGCTGTTGGGAAAGAATGGTTCCTTCCTGGGTTCCAAGGCAGGGGGAGGGGCAGGGCCCCATGCAGAAGGGGCTGTGGGGGAGGGGACCCCTGGGCCAGTCCCGGGACTGGGCTGAGACCCTCTCTCCATCCGAGAGCGAGGGCTCACCTGGTCCAGGCCAAGAGTCTGCGTTGGGCCAGGCTGCCCCGGTCGGTCCCTCGGAAGAGGGGGCTTCCTCGCCAACCAAAGTCCCCGCGGCCTCGTCAAGCGGGGGCCTACCTAGGGCCGGCGTTGCCCTGCAGGTCTCTCCCACGCCAATGGTCACAGACGTGCTGACTCCCATGGCCATCACCTCCGCCGTTTTGGGACCGGAAAACCTGGCCTTTCCCACAGGTGGCCTGAGGGCTTCTGCCTTGGCCGCCTGCCAGGCCCGGAGAGGCCTGTCTCTCAGAGAGGAGAGGCTCACAGTCTTCCCCTTCCTCGTCAGTGTCCACTCTTGCTCTGTGTTTCTTCTCTGGGATGAGAGGGGCGGGCCCCTGAGCACCCAGGCGACTCTCAGACATCAGCGTGCCCTTTCTCCTCTCGCCCGACTTTGTGGTACCGTACGAATGAACATTGATCTTTTCTCCGGGTTCGGGGGACCCAAAACGAAGCTGCTTACCTGTTGGGTTGTGAGGCTTTTCAGGGGAAAGCATTTCTGCTCCCTTGAGGCTCACTGCGCTCAATTGGGCTTACAGGTCCGGGTGTTCCGTGTACCAGGGACATTGTAAGCAGGCATCGCGACCGTCCAAAGCAGTTGCATGGGTTGTTTTGGCATTGACTCGAGCCACAGCCGCCAGGGTTTGAAACACACACACGAAAGGAAGAACTCATCATCTGAAGTAGCTTGGGCTCTGCCAGAGCACGCCACGCAGCCAGGTGATTTTCCTATTGGTTGTCGTGCCAAGCTACCATAGCAGGCAATTCCACAGGTATACTGTGCAGAGTTCCAAACGAAAGCAGATAGCCCCTGTCGCCGAGGCGCAGCTGCCTAGGCGATAAAGCCCCAGGCACTGGTGCTCCTGAGGGCTGCGGGGACAGCCAGGTCTACGCCGGTGGCAGGAGGCTCTGGGCCTCAGTGCCCTGCCAGTGGGCCCTACTTGAGTATAGGTGCTCTTGCATGGGGTGGAGTCGGTCTCAGGTGGGCCCTCCCTCCACAGGCCTCTCCTGTCCCCTTGGCTGAAGCCGAGCCCGGCACTGGGGGTTGGTGCCTGCGCAGGAGCCTTGAGTCTCTGGACAGGCCCCGTGCCAGCTGGGACCTGAGCCCCAGCCCAGCTGCAAGCCCTGCGCTCAAGTTCCTTGGCCTTGCCCAGGTCAGCTAAGAGGGAGGAGAAGATGGTCGTCAGCACAGCGGGAAGCAATAGTGCCGACACCTGGCAGCGGGAGAAGCGCCTCCAACAGCCCCGTGGGATCTAAGCCCCCTCTGGCTCCAGCCGCCGCCCCAGCCAGGCCTCTCCCCGCCCCCCCACGGCCGAGCCAGGACCAAGGCACAGGCGCCCAAGCCCGCCGGGCAGGCCACGCCCCCAGCCGCCCCCGCCCCCGGGCGCCCGGCGCCCCGCCCCCGGCAGACTCGCCCCGCCCACGCCCCGCCCCGCCTCCGTTGCTCTGGAGACCGTGGCTGCCGGCGGGAGGGGCCTAAGGCCTGGAGGTGGAAGACAGTGGTGATGAGGGGGAGAATTCTCCACTCGGGAGTTGTCCCCAGTGGTAGTGGCGGGACACGTGCGGCCACTAGACATCCTGCCGAAACCCACCCAAGGCACTCCCCGGAGCGTGTCGACTGCCAGGAAAACTCACCCGCCGGGCTTAGTTGTTAGCGGGGTTCCCAAACGCACACATCGAGTGCCCGCAAGAGGCCACGGGAAGGAAAGGGGTCGCTGGCCTGCTAGGACCCTGCTGGGTGGGGGCTGTGCTGGAAGAGAACCTCTGCTATGGTGTCGTGGACTGTTGTTTTCTCCTCTAAGTCTGATGAAAAGAAGAGACAGAGGAAGGAAGCTCCAGGAACAAGCAAGCGGCTCCGGTGCGGAAACTCAGAGCCCAAACTACCACCGCTAGGGGCCGCGGTTGGGAAAGAATGGTTCCTTCCTGGGTTCCAAGGCAGGGGGAGGGGCAGGGCCCCATGCAGAAGGGGCTGTGGGGGAGGGGACCCCTGGGCCAGTCCCGGGACTGGGCTGAGACCCTCTCTCCATCCGAGAGCGAGGGCTCACCTGGTCCAGGCCAAGAGTCTGCGTTGGGCCAGGCTGCCCCGGTCGGTCCCTCGGAAGAGGGGGCTTCCTCGCCAACCAAAGTCCCCGCGGCCTCGTCAAGCGGGGGCCTACCTAGGGCCGGCGTTGCCCTGCAGGTCTCTCCCACGCCAATGGTCACAGACGTGCTGACTCCCATGGCCGTCACCTCCGCCGTTTTGGGACCGGAAAACCTGGCCTTTCCCACAGGTGGCCTGAGGGCTTCTGCCTTGGCCGCCTGCCAGGCCCGGAGAGGCCTGTCTCTCAGAGAGGAGAGGCTCACAGTCTTCCCCTTCCTCGTCAGTGTCCACTCTTGCTCTGTGTTTCTTCTCTGGGATGAGAGGGGCGGGCCCCTGAGCACCCAGGCGACTCTCAGACATCAGCGTGCCCTTTCTCCTCTCGCCCGACTTTGTGGTACCGTACGAATGAACATTGATCTTTTCTCCGGGTTCGGGGGACCCAAAACGAAGCTGCTTACCTGTTGGGTTGTGAGGCTTTTCAGGGGAAAGCATTTCTGCTCCCTTGAGGCTCACTGCGCTCAATTGGGCTTACAGGTCCGGGTGTTCCGTGTACCAGGGACATTGTAAGCAGGCATCGCGACCGTCCAAAGCAGTTGCATGGGTTGTTTTGGCATTGACTCGAGCCACAGCCGCCAGGGTTTGAAACACACACACGAAAGGAAGAACTCATCATCTGAAGTAGCTTGGGCTCTGCCAGAGCACGCCACGCAGCCAGGTGATTTTCCTATTGGTTGTCGTGCCAAGCTACCATAGCAGGCAATTCCACAGGTATACTGTGCAGAGTTCCAAACGAAAGCAGATAGCCCCTGTCGCCGAGGCGCAGCTGCCTAGGCGATAAAGCCCCAGGCACTGGTGCTCCTGAGGGCTGCGGGGACAGCCAGGTCTACGCCGGTGGCAGGAGGCTCTGGGCCTCAGTGCCCTGCCAGTGGGCCCTACTTGAGTATAGGTGCTCTTGCATGGGGTGGAGTCGGTCTCAGGTGGGCCCTCCCTCCACAGGCCTCTCCTGTCCCCTTGGCTGAAGCCGAGCCCGGCACTGGGGGTTGGTGCCTGCGCAGGAGCCTTGAGTCTCTGGACAGGCCCCGTGCCAGCTGGGACCTGAGCCCCAGCCCAGCTGCAAGCCCTGCGCTCAAGTTCCTTGGCCTTGCCCAGGTCAGCTAAGAGGGAGGAGAAGATGGTCGTCAGCACAGCGGGAAGCAATAGTGCCGACACCTGGCAGCGGGAGAAGCGCCTCCAACAGCCCCGTGGGATCTAAGCCCCCTCTGGCTCCAGCCGCCGCCCCAGCCAGGCCTCTCCCCGCCCCCCCACGGCCGAGCCAGGACCAAGGCACAGGCGCCCAAGCCCGCCGGGCAGGCCACGCCCCCAGCCGCCCCCGCCCCCGGGCGCCCGGCGCCCCGCCCCCGGCAGACTCGCCCCGCCCACGCCCCGCCCCGCCTCCGTTGCTCTGGAGACCGTGGCTGCCGGCGGGAGGGGCCTAAGGCCTGGAGGTGGAAGACAGTGGTGATGAGGGGGAGAATTCTCCACTCGGGAGTTGTCCCCAGTGGTAGTGGCGGGACACGTGCGGCCACTAGACATCCTGCCGAAACCCACCCAAGGCACTCCCCGGAGCGTGTCGACTGCCAGGAAAACTCACCCGCCGGGCTTAGGGGTTAGCGGGGTTCCCAAACGCACACATCGAGTGCCCGCAAGAGGCCACGGGAAGGAAAGGGGTCGCTGGCCTGCTAGGACCCTGCTGGGTGGGGGCTGTGCTGGAAGAGAACCTCTGCTATGGTGTCGTGGACTGTTGTTTTCTCCTCTAAGTCTGATGAAAAGAAGAGACAGAGGAAGGAAGCTCCAGGAACAAGCAAGCGGCTCCGGTGCGGAAACTCAGAGCCCAAACTACCACCGCTAGGGGCCGCGGTTGGGAAAGAATGGTTCCTTCCTGGGTTCCAAGGCAGGGGGAGGGGCAGGGCCCCATGCAGAAGGGGCTGTGGGGGAGGGGACCCCTGGGCCAGTCCCGGGACTGGGCTGAGACCCTCTCTCCATCCGAGAGCGAGGGCTCACCTGGTCCAGGCCAAGAGTCTGCGTTGGGCCAGGCTGCCCCGGTCGGTCCCTCGGAAGAGGGGGCTTCCTCGCCAACCAAAGTCCCCGCGGCCTCGTCAAGCGGGGGCCTACCTAGGGCCGGCGTTGCCCTGCAGGTCTCTCCCACGCCAATGGTCACAGACGTGCTGACTCCCATGGCCGTCACCTCCGCCGTTTTGGGACGGGAAAACCTGGCCTTTCCCACAGGTGGCCTGAGGGCTTCTGCCTTGGCCGCCTGCCAGGCCCGGAGAGGCCTGTCTCTCAGAGAGGAGAGGCTCACAGTCTTCCCCTTCCTCGTCAGTGTCCACTCTTGCTCTGTGTTTCTTCTCTGGGATGAGAGGGGCGGGCCCCTGAGCACCCAGGCGACTCTCAGACATCAGCGTGCCCTTTCTCCTCTCGCCCGACTTTGTGGTACCGTACGAATGAACATTGATCTTTTCTCCGGGTTCGGGGGACCCAAAACGAAGCTGCTTACCTGTTGGGTTGTGAGGCTTTTCAGGGGAAAGCATTTCTGCTCCCTTGAGGCTCACTGCGCTCAATTGGGCTTACAGGTCCGGGTGTTCCGTGTACCAGGGACATTGTAAGCAGGCATCGCGACCGTCCAAAGCAGTTGCATGGGTTGTTTTGGCATTGACTCGAGCCACAGCCGCCAGGGTTTGAAACACACACACGAAAGGAAGAACTCATCATCTGAAGTAGCTTGGGCTCTGCCAGAGCACGCCACGCAGCCAGGTGATTTTCCTATTGGTTGTCGTGCCAAGCTACCATAGCAGGCAATTCCACAGGTATACTGTGCAGAGTTCCAAACGAAAGCAGATAGCCCCTGTCGCCGAGGCGCAGCTGCCTAGGCGATAAAGCCCCAGGCACTGGTGCTCCTGAGGGCTGCGGGGACAGCCAGGTCTACGCCGGTGGCAGGAGGCTCTGGGCCTCAGTGCCCTGCCAGTGGGCCCTACTTGAGTATAGGTGCTCTTGCATGGGGTGGAGTCGGTCTCAGGTGGGCCCTCCCTCCACAGGCCTCTCCTGTCCCCTTGGCTGAAGCCGAGCCCGGCACTGGGGGTTGGTGCCTGCGCAGGAGCCTTGAGTCTCTGGACAGGCCCCGTGCCAGCTGGGACCTGAGCCCCAGCCCAGCTGCAAGCCCTGCGCTCAAGTTCCTTGGCCTTGCCCAGGTCAGCTAAGAGGGAGGAGAAGATGGTCGTCAGCACAGCGGGAAGCAATAGTGCCGACACCTGGCAGCGGGAGAAGCGCCTCCAACAGCCCCGTGGGATCTAAGCCCCCTCTGGCTCCAGCCGCCGCCCCAGCCAGGCCTCTCCCCGCCCCCCCCACGGCCGAGCCAGGACCAAGGCACAGGCGCCCAAGCCCGCCGGGCAGGCCACGCCCCCAGCCGCCCCCGCCCCCGGGCGCCCGGCGCCCCGCCCCCGGCAGACTCGCCCCGCCCACGCCCCGCCCCGCCTCCGTTGCTCTGGAGACCGTGGCTGCCGGCGGGAGGGGCCTAAGGCCTGGAGGTGGAAGACAGTGGTGATGAGGGGGAGAATTCTCCACTCGGGAGTTGTCCCCAGTGGTAGTGGCGGGACACGTGCGGCCACTAGACATCCTGCCGAAACCCACCCAAGGCACTTCCCGGAGCGTGTCGACTGCCAGGAAAACTCACCCGCCGGGCTTAGGGGTTAGCGGGGTTCCCAAACGCACACATCGAGTGCCCGCAAGAGGCCACGGGAAGGAAAGGGGTCGCTGGCCTGCTAGGACCCTGCTGGGTGGGGGCTGTGCTGGAAGAGAACCTCTGCTATGGTGTCGTGGACTGTTGTTTTCTCCTCTAAGTCTGATGAAAAGAAGAGACAGAGGAAGGAAGCTCCAGGAACAAGCAAGCGGCTCCGGTGCGGAAACTCAGAGCCCAAACTACCACCGCTAGGGGCCGCGGTTGGGAAAGAATGGTTCCTTCCTGGGTTCCAAGGCAGGGGGAGGGGCAGGGCCCCATGCAGAAGGGGCTGTGGGGGAGGGGACCCCTGGGCCAGTCCCGGGACTGGGCTGAGACCCTCTCTCCATCCGAGAGCGAGGGCTCACCTGGTCCAGGCCAAGAGTCTGCGTTGGGCCAGGCTGCCCCGGTCGGTCCCTCGGAAGAGGGGGCTTCCTCGCCAACCAAAGTCCCCGTGGCCTCGTCAAGCGGGGGCCTACCTAGGGCCGGCGTTGCCCTGCAGGTCTCTCCCACGCCAATGGTCACAGACGTGCTGACTCCCATGGCCGTCACCTCCGCCGTTTTGGGACGGGAAAACCTGGCCTTTCCCACAGGTGGCCTGAGGGCTTCTGCCTTGGCCGCCTGCCAGGCCCGGAGAGGCCTGTCTCTCAGAGAGGAGAGGCTCACAGTCTTCCCCTTCCTCGTCAGTGTCCACTCTTGCTCTGTGTTTCTTCTCTGGGATGAGAGGGGCGGGCCCCTGAGCACCCAGGCGACTCTCAGACATCAGCGTGCCCTTTCTCCTCTCGCCCGACTTTGTGGTACCGTACGAATGAACATTGATCTTTTCTCCGGGTTCGGGGGACCCAAAACGAAGCTGCTTACCTGTTGGGTTGTGAGGCTTTTCAGGGGAAAGCATTTCTGCTCCCTTGAGGCTCACTGCGCTCAATTGGGCTTACAGGTCCGGGTGTTCCGTGTACCAGGGACATTGTAAGCAGGCATCGCGACCGTCCAAAGCAGTTGCATGGGTTGTTTTGGCATTGACTCGAGCCACAGCCGCCAGGGTTTGAAACACACACACGAAAGGAAGAACTCATCATCTGAAGTAGCTTGGGCTCTGCCAGAGCACGCCACGCAGCCAGGTGATTTTCCTATTGGTTGTCGTGCCAAGCTACCATAGCAGGCAATTCCACAGGTATACTGTGCAGAGTTCCAAACGAAAGCAGATAGCCCCTGTCGCCGAGGCGCAGCTGCCTAGGCGATAAAGCCCCAGGCACTGGTGCTCCTGAGGGCTGCGGGGACAGCCAGGTCTACGCCGGTGGCAGGAGGCTCTGGGCCTCAGTGCCCTGCCAGTGGGCCCTACTTGAGTATAGGTGCTCTTGCATGGGGTGGAGTCGGTCTCAGGTGGGCCCTC
This sequence comes from Dasypus novemcinctus, assembly GCF_030445035.2. NCBI lineage: Eukaryota > Metazoa > Chordata > Mammalia > Cingulata > Dasypodidae > Dasypus > Dasypus novemcinctus. The sequence goes on from NC_080703.1 coordinate 229,881, forward strand.
TCTCCACAGGCCTCTCCTGTCCCCTTGGGTGAAGCCGAGCCCGGCACTAGGGGTTGGTGCCTGCGCAGGAGCCTTGAGTCTCTGGACAGGCCCCGTGCCAGCTGGGACCTGAGCCCCAGCCCAGCTGCAAGCCCTGCGCTCAAGTTCCTTGGCCTTGCCCAGGTCAGCTAAGAGGGAGGAGAAGATGGTCGTCAGCACAGCGGGAAGCAATAGTGCCGACACCTGGCAGCGGGAGAAGCGCCTCCAACAGCCCCGTGGGATCTAAGCCCCCTCTGGCTCCAGCCGCCGCCCCAGCCAGGCCTCTCCCCGCCCCCCCACGGCCGAGCCAGGACCAAGGCACAGGCGCCCAAGCCCGCCGGGCAGGCCACGCCCCCAGCCGCCCCCGCCCCCGGGCGCCCGGCGCCCCGCCCCCGGCAGACTCGCCCCGCCCACGCCCCGCCCCGCCTCCGTTGCTCTGGAGACCGTGGCTGCCGGCGGGAGGGGCCTAAGGCCTGGAGGTGGAAGACAGTGGTGATGAGGGGGAGAATTCTCCACTCGGGAGTTGTCCCCAGTGGTAGTGGCGGGACACGTGCGGCCACTAGACATCCTGCCGAAACCCACCCAAGGCACTCCCCGGAGCGTGTCGACTGCCAGGAAAACTCACCTGCCGGGCTTAGGGGTTAGCGGGGTTCCCAAACGCACACATCGAGTGCCCGCAAGAGGCCACGGGAAGGAAAGGGGTCGCTGGCCTGCTAGGACCCTGCTGGGTGGGGGCTGTGCTGGAAGAGAACCTCTGCTATGGTGTCGTGGACTGTTGTTTTCTCCTCTAAGTCTGATGAAAAGAAGAGACAGAGGAAGGAAGCTCCAGGAACAAGCAAGAGGCTCCGGTGCGGAAACTCAGAGCCCAAACTACCACCGCTAGGGGCCGCTGTTGGGAAAGAATGGTTCCTTCCTGGGTTCCAAGGCAGGGGGAGGGGCAGGGCCCCATGCAGAAGGGGCTGTGGGGGAGGGGACCCCTGGGCCAGTCCCGGGACTGGGCTGAGACCCTCTCTCCATCCGAGAGCGAGGGCTCACCTGGTCCAGGCCAAGAGTCTGCGTTGGGCCAGGCTGCCCCGGTCGGTCCCTCGGAAGAGGGGGCTTCCTCGCCAACCAAAGTCCCCGCGGCCTCGTCAAGCGGGGGCCTACCTAGGGCCGGCGTTGCCCTGCAGGTCTCTCCCACGCCAATGGTCACAGACGTGCTGACTCCCATGGCCGTCACCTCCGCCGTTTTGGGACGGGAAAACCTGGCCTTTCCCACAGGTGGCCTGAGGGCTTCTGCCTTGGCCGCCTGCCAGGCCCGGAGAGGCCTGTCTCTCAGAGAGGAGAGGCTCACAGTCTTCCCCTTCCTCGTCAGTGTCCACTCTTGCTCTGTGTTTCTTCTCTGGGATGAGAGGGGCGGGCCCCTGAGCACCCAGGCGACTCTCAGACATCAGCGTGCCCTTTCTCCTCTCGCCCGACTTTGTGGTACCGTACGAATGAACATTGATCTTTTCTCCGGGTTCGGGGGACCCAAAACGAAGCTGCTTACCTGTTGGGTTGTGAGGCTTTTCAGGGGAAAGCATTTCTGCTCCCTTGAGGCTCACTGCGCTCAATTGGGCTTACAGGTCCGGGTGTTCCGTGTACCAGGGACATTGTAAGCAGGCATCGCGACCGTCCAAAGCAGTTGCATGGGTTGTTTTGGCATTGACTCGAGCCACAGCCGCCAGGGTTTGAAACACACACACGAAAGGAAGAACTCATCATCTGAAGTAGCTTGGGCTCTGCCAGAGCACGCCACGCAGCCAGGTGATTTTCCTATTGGTTGTCGTGCCAAGCTACCATAGCAGGCAATTCCACAGGTATACTGTGCAGAGTTCCAAACGAAAGCAGATAGCCCCTGTCGCCGAGGCGCAGCTGCCTAGGCGATAAAGCCCCAGGCACTGGTGCTCCTGAGGGCTGCGGGGACAGCCAGGTCTACGCCGGTGGCAGGAGGCTCTGGGCCTCAGTGCCCTGCCAGTGGGCCCTACTTGAGTATAGGTGCTCTTGCATGGGGTGGAGTCGGTCTCAGGTGGGCCCTCCCTCCACAGGCCTCTCCTGTCCCCTTGGCTGAAGCCGAGCCCGGCACTGGGGGTTGGTGCCTGCGCAGGAGCCTTGAGTCTCTGGACAGGCCCCGTGCCAGCTGGGACCTGAGCCCCAGCCCAGCTGCAAGCCCTGCGCTCAAGTTCCTTGGCCTTGCCCAGGTCAGCTAAGAGGGAGGAGAAGATGGTCGTCAGCACAGCGGGAAGCAATAGTGCCGACACCTGGCAGCGGGAGAAGCGCCTCCAACAGCCCCGTGGGATCTAAGCCCCCTCTGGCTCCAGCCGCCGCCCCAGCCAGGCCTCTCCCCGCCCCCCCACGGCCGAGCCAGGACCAAGGCACAGGCGCCCAAGCCCGCCGGGCAGGCCACGCCCCCAGCCGCCCCCGCCCCCGGGCGCCCGGCGCCCCGCCCCCGGCAGACTCGCCCCGCCCACGCCCCGCCCCGCCTCCGTTGCTCTGGAGACCGTGGCTGCCGGCGGGAGGGGCCTAAGGCCTGGAGGTGGAAGACAGTGGTGATGAGGGGGAGAATTCTCCACTCGGGAGTTGTCCCCAGTGGTAGTGGCGGGACACGTGCGGCCACTAGACATCCTGCCGAAACCCACCCAAGGCACTTCCCGGAGCGTGTCGACTGCCAGGAAAACTCACCCGCCGGGCTTAGGGGTTAGCGGGGTTCCCAAACGCACACATCGAGTGCCCGCAAGAGGCCACGGGAAGGAAAGGGGTCGCTGGCCTGCTAGGACCCTGCTGGGTGGGGGCTGTGCTGGAAGAGAACCTCTGCTATGGTGTCGTGGACTGTTGTTTTCTCCTCTAAGTCTGATGAAAAGAAGAGACAGAGGAAGGAAGCTCCAGGAACAAGCAAGCGGCTCCGGTGCGGAAACTCAGAGCCCAAACTACCACCGCTAGGGGCCGCGGTTGGGAAAGAATGGTTCCTTCCTGGGTTCCAAGGCAGGGGGAGGGGCAGGGCCCCATGCAGAAGGGGCTGTGGGGGAGGGGACCCCTGGGCCAGTCCCGGGACTGGGCTGAGACCCTCTCTCCATCCGAGAGCGAGGGCTCACCTGGTCCAGGCCAAGAGTCTGCGTTGGGCCAGGCTGCCCCGGTCGGTCCCTCGGAAGAGGGGGCTTCCTCGCCAACCAAAGTCCCCGCGGCCTCGTCAAGCGGGGGCCTACCTAGGGCCGGCGTTGCCCTGCAGGTCTCTCCCACGCCAATGGTCACAGACGTGCTGACTCCCATGGCCGTCACCTCCGCCGTTTTGGGACGGGAAAACCTGGCCTTTCCCACAGGTGGCCTGAGGGCTTCTGCCTTGGCCGCCTGCCAGGCCCGGAGAGGCCTGTCTCTCAGAGAGGAGAGGCTCACAGTCTTCCCCTTCCTCGTCAGTGTCCACTCTTGCTCTGTGTTTCTTCTCTGGGATGAGAGGGGCGGGCCCCTGAGCACCCAGGCGACTCTCAGACATCAGCGTGCCCTTTCTCCTCTCGCCCGACTTTGTGGTACCGTACGAATGAACATTGATCTTTTCTCCGGGTTCGGGGGACCCAAAACGAAGCTGCTTACCTGTTGGGTTGTGAGGCTTTTCAGGGGAAAGCATTTCTGCTCCCTTGAGGCTCACTGCGCTCAATTGGGCTTACAGGTCCGGGTGTTCCGTGTACCAGGGACATTGTAAGCAGGCATCGCGACCGTCCAAAGCAGTTGCATGGGTTGTTTTGGCATTGACTCGAGCCACAGCCGCCAGGGTTTGAAACACACACACGAAAGGAAGAACTCATCATCTGAAGTAGCTTGGGCTCTGCCAGAGCACGCCACGCAGCCAGGTGATTTTCCTATTGGTTGTCGTGCCAAGCTACCATAGCAGGCAATTCCACAGGTATACTGTGCAGAGTTCCAAACGAAAGCAGATAGCCCCTGTCGCCGAGGCGCAGCTGCCTAGGCGATAAAGCCCCAGGCACTGGTGCTCCTGAGGGCTGCGGGGACAGCCAGGTCTACGCCGGTGGCAGGAGGCTCTGGGCCTCAGTGCCCTGCCAGTGGGCCCTACTTGAGTATAGGTGCTCTTGCATGGGGTGGAGTCGGTCTCAGGTGGGCCCTCCCTCCACAGGCCTCTCCTGTCCCCCTTGGCTGAAGCCGAGCCCGGCACTGGGGGTTGGTGCCTGCGCAGGAGCCTTGAGTCTCTGGACAGGCCCCGTGCCAGCTGGGACCTGAGCCCCAGCCCAGCTGCAAGCCCTGCGCTCAAGTTCCTTGGCCTTGCCCAGGTCAGCTAAGAGGGAGGAGAAGATGGTCGTCAGCACAGCGGGAAGCAATAGTGCCGACACCTGGCAGCGGGAGAAGCGCCTCCAACAGCCCCGTGGGATCTAAGCCCCCTCTGGCTCCAGCCGCCGCCCCAGCCAGGCCTCTCCCCGCCCCCCCACGGCCGAGCCAGGACCAAGGCACAGGCGCCCAAGCCCGCCGGGCAGGCCACGCCCCCAGCCGCCCCCGCCCCCGGGCGCCCGGCGCCCCGCCCCCGGCAGACTCGCCCCGCCCACGCCCCGCCCCGCCTCCGTTGCTCTGGAGACCGTGGCTGCCGGCGGGAGGGGCCTAAGGCCTGGAGGTGGAAGACAGTGGTGATGAGGGGGAGAATTCTCCACTCGGGAGTTGTCCCCAGTGGTAGTGGCGGGACACGTGCGGCCACTAGACATCCTGCCGAAACCCACCCAAGGCACTTCCCGGAGCGTGTCGACTGCCAGGAAAACTCACCCGCCGGGCTTAGGGGTTAGCGGGGTTCCCAAACGCACACATCGAGTGCCCGCAAGAGGCCACGGGAAGGAAAGGGGTCGCTGGCCTGCTAGGACCCTGCTGGGTGGGGGCTGTGCTGGAAGAGAACCTCTGCTATGGTGTCGTGGACTGTTGTTTTCTCCTCTAAGTCTGATGAAAAGAAGAGACAGAGGAAGGAAGCTCCAGGAACAAGCAAGCGGCTCCGGTGCGGAAACTCAGAGCCCAAACTACCACCGCTAGGGGCCGCGGTTGGGAAAGAATGGTTCCTTCCTGGGTTCCAAGGCAGGGGGAGGGGCAGGGCCCCATGCAGAAGGGGCTGTGGGGGAGGGGACCCCTGGGCCAGTCCCGGGACTGGGCTGAGACCCTCTCTCCATCCGAGAGCGAGGGCTCACCTGGTCCAGGCCAAGAGTCTGCGTTGGGCCAGGCTGCCCCGGTCGGTCCCTCGGAAGAGGGGGCTTCCTCGCCAACCAAAGTCCCCGCGGCCTCGTCAAGCGGGGGCCTACCTAGGGCCGGCGTTGCCCTGCAGGTCTCTCCCACGCCAATGGTCACAGACGTGCTGACTCCCATGGCCGTCACCTCCGCCGTTTTGGGACGGGAAAACCTGGCCTTTCCCACAGGTGGCCTGAGGGCTTCTGCCTTGGCCGCCTGCCAGGCCCGGAGAGGCCTGTCTCTCAGAGAGGAGAGGCTCACAGTCTTCCCCTTCCTCGTCAGTGTCCACTCTTGCTCTGTGTTTCTTCTCTGGGATGAGAGGGGCGGGCCCCTGAGCACCCAGGCGACTCTCAGACATCAGCGTGCCCTTTCTCCTCTCGCCCGACTTTGTGGTACCGTACGAATGAACATTGATCTTTTCTCCGGGTTCGGGGGACCCAAAACGAAGCTGCTTACCTGTTGGGTTGTGAGGCTTTTCAGGGGAAAGCATTTCTGCTCCCTTGAGGCTCACTGCGCTCAATTGGGCTTACAGGTCCGGGTGTTCCGTGTACCAGGGACATTGTAAGCAGGCATCGCGACCGTCCAAAGCAGTTGCATGGGTTGTTTTGGCATTGACTCGAGCCACAGCCGCCAGGGTTTGAAACACACACACGAAAGGAAGAACTCATCATCTGAAGTAGCTTGGGCTCTGCCAGAGCACGCCACGCAGCCAGGTGATTTTCCTATTGGTTGTCGTGCCAAGCTACCATAGCAGGCAATTCCACAGGTATACTGTGCAGAGTTCCAAACGAAAGCAGATAGCCCCTGTCGCCGAGGCGCAGCTGCCTAGGCGATAAAGCCCCAGGCACTGGTGCTCCTGAGGGCTGCGGGGACAGCCAGGTCTACGCCGGTGGCAGGAGGCTCTGGGCCTCAGTGCCCTGCCAGTGGGCCCTACTTGAGTATAGGTGCTCTTGCATGGGGTGGAGTCGGTCTCAGGTGGGCCCTCCCTCCACAGGCCTCTCCTGTCCCCTTGGCTGAAGCCGAGCCCGGCACTGGGGGTTGGTGCCTGCGCAGGAGCCTTGAGTCTCTGGACAGGCCCCGTGCCAGCTGGGACCTGAGCCCCAGCCCAGCTGCAAGCCCTGCGCTCAAGTTCCTTGGCCTTGCCCAGGTCAGCTAAGAGGGAGGAGAAGATGGTCGTCAGCACAGCGGGAAGCAATAGTGCCGACACCTGGCAGCGGGAGAAGCGCCTCCAACAGCCCCGTGGGATCTAAGCCCCCTCTGGCTCCAGCCGCCGCCCCAGCCAGGCCTCTCCCCGCCCCCCCACGGCCGAGCCAGGACCAAGGCACAGGCGCCCAAGCCCGCCGGGCAGGCCACGCCCCCAGCCGCCCCCGCCCCCGGGCGCCCGGCGCCCCGCCCCCGGCAGACTCGCCCCGCCCACGCCCCGCCCCGCCTCCGTTGCTCTGGAGACCGTGGCTGCCGGCGGGAGGGGCCTAAGGCCTGGAGGTGGAAGACAGTGGTGATGAGGGGGAGAATTCTCCACTCGGGAGTTGTCCCCAGTGGTAGTGGCGGGACACGTGCGGCCACTAGACATCCTGCCGAAACCCACCCAAGGCACTTCCCGGAGCGTGTCGACTGCCAGGAAAACTCACCCGCCGGGCTTAGGGGTTAGCGGGGTTCCCAAACGCACACATCGAGTGCCCGCAAGAGGCCACGGGAAGGAAAGGGGTCGCTGGCCTGCTAGGACCCTGCTGGGTGGGGGCTGTGCTGGAAGAGAACCTCTGCTATGGTGTCGTGGACTGTTGTTTTCTCCTCTAAGTCTGATGAAAAGAAGAGACAGAGGAAGGAAGCTCCAGGAACAAGCAAGCGGCTCCGGTGCGGAAACTCAGAGCCCAAACTACCACCGCTAGGGGCCGCGGTTGGGAAAGAATGGTTCCTTCCTGGGTTCCAAGGCAGGGGGAGGGGCAGGGCCCCATGCAGAAGGGGCTGTGGGGGAGGGGACCCCTGGGCCAGTCCCGGGACTGGGCTGAGACCCTCTCTCCATCCGAGAGCGAGGGCTCACCTGGTCCAGGCCAAGAGTCTGCGTTGGGCCAGGCTGCCCCGGTCGGTCCCTCGGAAGAGGGGGCTTCCTCGCCAACCAAAGTCCCCGTGGCCTCGTCAAGCGGGGGCCTACCTAGGGCCGGCGTTGCCCTGCAGGTCTCTCCCACGCCAATGGTCACAGACGTGCTGACTCCCATGGCCGTCACCTCCGCCGTTTTGGGATGGGAAAACCTGGCCTTTCCCACAGGTGGCCTGAGGGCTTCTGCCTTGGCCGCCTGCCAGGCCCGGAGAGGCCTGTCTCTCAGAGAGGAGAGGCTCACAGTCTTCCCCTTCCTCGTCAGTGTCCACTCTTGCTCTGTGTTTCTTCTCTGGGATGAGAGGGGCGGGCCCCTGAGCACCCAGGCGACTCTCAGACATCAGCGTGCCCTTTCTCCTCTCGCCCGACTTTGTGGTACCGTACGAATGAACATTGATCTTTTCTCCGGGTTCGGGGGACCCAAAACGAAGCTGCTTACCTGTTGGGTTGTGAGGCTTTTCAGGGGAAAGCATTTCTGCTCCCTTGAGGCTCACTGCGCTCAATTGGGCTTACAGGTCCGGGTGTTCCGTGTACCAGGGACATTGTAAGCAGGCATCGCGACCGTCCAAAGCAGTTGCATGGGTTGTTTTGGCATTGACTCGAGCCACAGCCGCCAGGGTTTGAAACACACACACGAAAGGAAGAACTCATCATCTGAAGTAGCTTGGGCTCTGCCAGAGCACGCCACGCAGCCAGGTGATTTTCCTATTGGTTGTCGTGCCAAGCTACCATAGCAGGCAATTCCACAGGTATACTGTGCAGAGTTCCAAACGAAAGCAGATAGCCCCTGTCGCCGAGGCGCAGCTGCCTAGGCGATAAAGCCCCAGGCACTGGTGCTCCTGAGGGCTGCGGGGACAGCCAGGTCTACGCCGGTGGCAGGAGGCTCTGGGCCTCAGTGCCCTGCCAGTGGGCCCTACTTGAGTATAGGTGCTCTTGCATGGGGTGGAGTCGGTCTCAGGTGGGCCCTCCCTCCACAGGCCTCTCCTGTCCCCTTGGGTGAAGCCGAGCCCGGCACTAGGGGTTGGTGCCTGCGCAGGAGCCTTGAGTCTCTGGACAGGCCCCGTGCCAGCTGGGACCTGAGCCCCAGCCCAGCTGCAAGCCCTGCGCTCAAGTTCCTTGGCCTTGCCCAGGTCAGCTAAGAGGGAGGAGAAGATGGTCGTCAGCACAGCGGGAAGCAATAGTGCCGACACCTGGCAGCGGGAGAAGCGCCTCCAACAGCCCCGTGGGATCTAAGCCCCCTCTGGCTCCAGCCGCCGCCCCAGCCAGGCCTCTCCCCGCCCCCCCACGGCCGAGCCAGGACCAAGGCACAGGCGCCCAAGCCCGCCGGGCAGGCCACGCCCCCAGCCGCCCCCGCCCCCGGGCGCCCGGCGCCCCGCCCCCGGCAGACTCGCCCCGCCCACGCCCCGCCCCGCCTCCGTTGCTCTGGAGACCGTGGCTGCCGGCGGGAGGGGCCTAAGGCCTGGAGGTGGAAGACAGTGGTGATGAGGGGGAGAATTCTCCACTCGGGAGTTGTCCCCAGTGGTAGTGGCGGGACACGTGCGGCCACTAGACATCCTGCCGAAACCCACCCAAGGCACTCCCCGGAGCGTGTCGACTGCCAGGAAAACTCACCTGCCGGGCTTAGGGGTTAGCGGGGTTCCCAAACGCACACATCGAGTGCCCGCAAGAGGCCACGGGAAGGAAAGGGGTCGCTGGCCTGCTAGGACCCTGCTGGGTGGGGGCTGTGCTGGAAGAGAACCTCTGCTATGGTGTCGTGGACTGTTGTTTTCTCCTCTAAGTCTGATGAAAAGAAGAGACAGAGGAAGGAAGCTCCAGGAACAAGCAAGAGGCTCCGGTGCGGAAACTCAGAGCCCAAACTACCACCGCTAGGGGCCGCTGTTGGGAAAGAATGGTTCCTTCCTGGGTTCCAAGGCAGGGGGAGGGGCAGGGCCCCATGCAGAAGGGGCTGTGGGGGAGGGGACCCCTGGGCCAGTCCCGGGACTGGGCTGAGACCCTCTCTCCATCCGAGAGCGAGGGCTCACCTGGTCCAGGCCAAGAGTCTGCGTTGGGCCAGGCTGCCCCGGTCGGTCCCTCGGAAGAGGGGGCTTCCTCGCCAACCAAAGTCCCCGCGGCCTCGTCAAGCGGGGGCCTACCTAGGGCCGGCGTTGCCCTGCAGGTCTCTCCCACGCCAATGGTCACAGACGTGCTGACTCCCATGGCCGTCACCTCCGCCGTTTTGGGACGGGAAAACCTGGCCTTTCCCACAGGTGGCCTGAGGGCTTCTGCCTTGGCCGCCTGCCAGGCCCGGAGAGGCCTGTCTCTCAGAGAGGAGAGGCTCACAGTCTTCCCCTTCCTCGTCAGTGTCCACTCTTGCTCTGTGTTTCTTCTCTGGGATGAGAGGGGCGGGCCCCTGAGCACCCAGGCGACTCTCAGACATCAGCGTGCCCTTTCTCCTCTCGCCCGACTTTGTGGTACCGTACGAATGAACATTGATCTTTTCTCCGGGTTCGGGGGACCCAAAACGAAGCTGCTTACCTGTTGGGTTGTGAGGCTTTTCAGGGGAAAGCATTTCTGCTCCCTTGAGGCTCACTGCGCTCAATTGGGCTTACAGGTCCGGGTGTTCCGTGTACCAGGGACATTGTAAGCAGGCATCGCGACCGTCCAAAGCAGTTGCATGGGTTGTTTTGGCATTGACTCGAGCCACAGCCGCCAGGGTTTGAAACACACACACGAAAGGAAGAACTCATCATCTGAAGTAGCTTGGGCTCTGCCAGAGCACGCCACGCAGCCAGGTGATTTTCCTATTGGTTGTCGTGCCAAGCTACCATAGCAGGCAATTCCACAGGTATACTGTGCAGAGTTCCAAACGAAAGCAGATAGCCCCTGTCGCCGAGGCGCAGCTGCCTAGGCGATAAAGCCCCAGGCACTGGTGCTCCTGAGGGCTGCGGGGACAGCCAGGTCTACGCCGGTGGCAGGAGGCTCTGGGCCTCAGTGCCCTGCCAGTGGGCCCTACTTGAGTATAGGTGCTCTTGCATGGGGTGGAGTCGGTCTCAGGTGGGCCCTCCCTCCACAGGCCTCTCCTGTCCCCTTGGCTGAAGCCGAGCCCGGCACTGGGGGTTGGTGCCTGCGCAGGAGCCTTGAGTCTCTGGACAGGCCCCGTGCCAGCTGGGACCTGAGCCCCAGCCCAGCTGCAAGCCCTGCGCTCAAGTTCCTTGGCCTTGCCCAGGTCAGCTAAGAGGGAGGAGAAGATGGTCGTCAGCACAGCGGGAAGCAATAGTGCCGACACCTGGCAGCGGGAGAAGCGCCTCCAACAGCCCCGTGGGATCTAAGCCCCCTCTGGCTCCAGCCGCCGCCCCAGCCAGGCCTCTCCCCGCCCCCCCACGGCCGAGCCAGGACCAAGGCACAGGCGCCCAAGCCCGCCGGGCAGGCCACGCCCCCAGCCGCCCCCGCCCCCGGGCGCCCGGCGCCCCGCCCCCGGCAGACTCGCCCCGCCCACGCCCCGCCCCGCCTCCGTTGCTCTGGAGACCGTGGCTGCCGGCGGGAGGGGCCTAAGGCCTGGAGGTGGAAGACAGTGGTGATGAGGGGGAGAATTCTCCACTCGGGAGTTGTCCCCAGTGGTAGTGGCGGGACACGTGCGGCCACTAGACATCCTGCCGAAACCCACCCAAGGCACTCCCCGGAGCGTGTCGACTGCCAGGAAAACTCACCCGCCGGGCTTAGGGGTTAGCGGGGTTCCCAAACGCACACATCGAGTGCCCGCAAGAGGCCACGGGAAGGAAAGGGGTCGCTGGCCTGCTAGGACCCTGCTGGGTGGGGGCTGTGCTGGAAGAGAACCTCTGCTATGGTGTCGTGGACTGTTGTTTTCTCCTGTAAGTCTGATGAAAAGAAGAGACAGAGGAAGGAAGCTCCAGGAACAAGCAAGCGGCTCCGGTGCGGAAACTCAGAGCCCAAACTACCACCGCTAGGGGCCGCGGTTGGGAAAGAATGGTTCCTTCCTGGGTTCCAAGGCAGGGGGAGGGGCAGGGCCCCATGCAGAAGGGGCTGTGGGGGAGGGGACCCCTGGGCCAGTCCCGGGACTGGGCTGAGACCCTCTCTCCATCCGAGAGCGAGGGCTCACCTGGTCCAGGCCAAGAGTCTGCGTTGGGCCAGGCTGCCCCGGTCGGTCCCTCGGAAGAGGGGGCTTCCTCGCCAACCAAAGTCCCCGTGGCCTCGTCAAGTGGGGGCCTACCTAGGGCCGGCGTTGCCCTGCAGGTCTCTCCCACGCCAATGGTCACAGACGTGCTGACTCCCATGGCCGTCACCTCCGCCGTTTTGGGACGGGAAAACCTGGCCTTTCCCACAGGTGGCCTGAGGGCTTCTGCCTTGGCCGCCTGCCAGGCCCGGAGAGGCCTGTCTCTCAGAGAGGAGAGGCTCACAGTCTTCCCCTTCCTCGTCAGTGTCCACTCTTGCTCTGTGTTTCTTCTCTGGGATGAGAGGGGCGGGCCCCTGAGCACCCAGGCGACTCTCAGACATCAGCGTGCCCTTTCTCGCTCGCCTGACTTTGTGGTACCGTACGAATGAACATTGATCTTTTCTCCGGGTTCGGGGGACCCAAAACGAAGCTGCTTACCTGTTGGGTTGTGAGGCTTTTCAGGGGAAAGCATTTCTGCTCCCTTGAGGCTCACTGCGCTCAATTGGGCTTACAGGTCCGGGTGTTCCGTGTACCAGGGACATTGTAAGCAGGCATCGCGACCGTCCAAAGCAGTTGCATGGGTTGTTTTGGCATTGACTCGAGCCACAGCCGCCAGGGTTTGAAACACACACACGAAAGGAAGAACTCATCATCTGAAGTAGCTTGGGCTCTGCCAGAGCACGCCACGCAGCCAGGTGATTTTCCTATTGGTTGTCGTGCCAAGCTACCATAGCAGGCAATTCCACAGGTATACTGTGCAGAGTTCCAAACGAAAGCAGATAGCCCCTGTCGCCGAGGCGCAGCTGCCTAGGCGATAAAGCCCCAGGCACTGGTGCTCCTGAGGGCTGCGGGGACAGCCAGGTCTACGCCGGTGGCAGGAGGCTCTGGGCCTCAGTGCCCTGCCAGTGGGCCCTACTTGAGTATAGGTGCTCTTGCATGGGGTGGAGTCGGTCTCAGGTGGGCCCTCCCTCCACAGGCCTCTCCTGTCCCCTTGGCTGAAGCCGAGCCCGGCACTAGGGGTTGGTGCCTGCGCAGGAGCCTTGAGTCTCTGGACAGGCCCCGTGCCAGCTGGGACCTGAGCCCCAGCCCAGCTGCAAGCCCTGCGCTCAAGTTCCTTGGCCTTGCCCAGGTCAGCTAAGAGGGAGGAGAAGATGGTCGTCAGCACAGCGGGAAGCAATAGTGCCGACACCTGGCAGCGGGAGAAGCGCCTCCAACAGCCCCGTGGGATCTAAGCCCCCTCTGGCTCCAGCCGCCGCCCCAGCCAGGCCTCTCCCCGCCCCCCCACGGCCGAGCCAGGACCAAGGCACAGGCGCCCAAGCCCGCCGGGCAGGCCACGCCCCCAGCCGCCCCCGCCCCCGGGCGCCCGGCGCCCCGCCCCCGGCAGACTCGCCCCGCCCACGCCCCGCCCCGCCTCCGTTGCTCTGGAGACCGTGGCTGCCGGCGGGAGGGGCCTAAGGCCTGGAGGTGGAAGACAGTGGTGATGAGGGGGAGAATTCTCCACTCGGGAGTTGTCCCCAGTGGTAGTGGCGGGACACGTGCGGCCACTAGACATCCTGCCGAAACCCACCCAAGGCACTCCCCGGAGCGTGTCGACTGCCAGGAAAACTCACCTGCCGGGCTTAGGGGTTAGCGGGGTTCCCAAACGCACACATCGAGTGCCCGCAAGAGGCCACGGGAAGGAAAGGGGTCGCTGGCCTGCTAGGACCCTGCTGGGTGGGGGCTGTGCTGGAAGAGAACCTCTGCTATGGTGTCGTGGACTGTTGTTTTCTCCTCTAAGTCTGATGAAAAGAAGAGACAGAGGAAGGAAGCTCCAGGAACAAGCAAGAGGCTCCGGTGCGGAAACTCAGAGCCCAAACTACCACCGCTAGGGGCCGCTGTTGGGAAAGAATGGTTCCTTCCTGGGTTCCAAGGCAGGGGGAGGGGCAGGGCCCCATGCAGAAGGGGCTGTGGGGGAGGGGACCCCTGGGCCAGTCCCGGGACTGGGCTGAGACCCTCTCTCCATCCGAGAGCGAGGGCTCACCTGGTCCAGGCCAAGAGTCTGCGTTGGGCCAGGCTGCCCCGGTCGGTCCCTCGGAAGAGGGGGCTTCCTCGCCAACCAAAGTCCCCGCGGCCTCGTCAAGCGGGGGCCTACCTAGGGCCGGCGTTGCCCTGCAGGTCTCTCCCACGCCAATGGTCACAGACGTGCTGACTCCCATGGCCATCACCTCCGCCGTTTTGGGACCGGAAAACCTGGCCTTTCCCACAGGTGGCCTGAGGGCTTCTGCCTTGGCCGCCTGCCAGGCCCGGAGAGGCCTGTCTCTCAGAGAGGAGAGGCTCACAGTCTTCCCCTTCCTCGTCAGTGTCCACTCTTGCTCTGTGTTTCTTCTCTGGGATGAGAGGGGCGGGCCCCTGAGCACCCAGGCGACTCTCAGACATCAGCGTGCCCTTTCTCCTCTCGCCCGACTTTGTGGTACCGTACGAATGAACATTGATCTTTTCTCCGGGTTCGGGGGACCCAAAACGAAGCTGCTTACCTGTTGGGTTGTGAGGCTTTTCAGGGGAAAGCATTTCTGCTCCCTTGAGGCTCACTGCGCTCAATTGGGCTTACAGGTCCGGGTGTTCCGTGTACCAGGGACATTGTAAGCAGGCATCGCGACCGTCCAAAGCAGTTGCATGGGTTGTTTTGGCATTGACTCGAGCCACAGCCGCCAGGGTTTGAAACACACACACGAAAGGAAGAACTCATCATCTGAAGTAGCTTGGGCTCTGCCAGAGCACGCCACGCAGCCAGGTGATTTTCCTATTGGTTGTCGTGCCAAGCTACCATAGCAGGCAATTCCACAGGTATACTGTGCAGAGTTCCAAACGAAAGCAGATAGCCCCTGTCGCCGAGGCGCAGCTGCCTAGGCGATAAAGCCCCAGGCACTGGTGCTCCTGAGGGCTGCGGGGACAGCCAGGTCTACGCCGGTGGCAGGAGGCTCTGGGCCTCAGTGCCCTGCCAGTGGGCCCTACTTGAGTATAGGTGCTCTTGCATGGGGTGGAGTCGGTCTCAGGTGGGCCCTCCCTCCACAGGCCTCTCCTGTCCCCTTGGCTGAAGCCGAGCCCGGCACTGGGGGTTGGTGCCTGCGCAGGAGCCTTGAGTCTCTGGACAGGCCCCGTGCCAGCTGGGACCTGAGCCCCAGCCCAGCTGCAAGCCCTGCGCTCAAGTTCCTTGGCCTTGCCCAGGTCAGCTAAGAGGGAGGAGAAGATGGTCGTCAGCACAGCGGGAAGCAATAGTGCCGACACCTGGCAGCGGGAGAAGCGCCTCCAACAGCCCCATGGGATCTAAGCCCCCTCTGGCTCCAGCCGCCGCCCCAGCCAGGCCTCTCCCCGCCCCCCCACGGCCGAGCCAGGACCAAGGCACAGGCGCCCAAGCCCGCCGGGCAGGCCACGCCCCCAGCCGCCCCCGCCCCCGGGCGCCCGGCGCCCCGCCCCCGGCAGACTCGCCCCGCCCACGCCCCGCCCCGCCTCCGTTGCTCTGGAGACCGTGGCTGCCGGCGGGAGGGGCCTAAGGCCTGGAGGTGGAAGACAGTGGTGATGAGGGGGAGAATTCTCCACTCGGGAGTTGTCCCCAGTGGTAGTGGCGGGACACGTGCGGCCACTAGACATCCTGCCGAAACCCACCCAAGGCACTCCCCGGAGCGTGTCGACTGCCAGGAAAACTCACCCGCCGGGCTTAGTTGTTAGCGGGGTTCCCAAACGCACACATCGAGTGCCCGCAAGAGGCCACGGGAAGGAAAGGGGTCGCTGGCCTGCTAGGACCCTGCTGGGTGGGGGCTGTGCTGGAAGAGAACCTCTGCTATGGTGTCGTGGACTGTTGTTTTCTCCTCTAAGTCTGATGAAAAGAAGAGACAGAGGAAGGAAGCTCCAGGAACAAGCAAGCGGCTCCGGTGCGGAAACTCAGAGCCCAAACTACCACCGCTAGGGGCCGCGGTTGGGAAAGAATGGTTCCTTCCTGGGTTCCAAGGCAGGGGGAGGGGCAGGGCCCCATGCAGAAGGGGCTGTGGGGGAGGGGACCCCTGGGCCAGTCCCGGGACTGGGCTGAGACCCTCTCTCCATCCGAGAGCGAGGGCTCACCTGGTCCAGGCCAAGAGTCTGCGTTGGGCCAGGCTGCCCCGGTCGGTCCCTCGGAAGAGGGGGCTTCCTCGCCAACCAAAGTCCCCGCGGCCTCGTCAAGCGGGGGCCTACCTAGGGCCGGCGTTGCCCTGCAGGTCTCTCCCACGCCAATGGTCACAGACGTGCTGACTCCCATGGCCGTCACCTCCGCCGTTTTGGGACGGGAAAACCTGGCCTTTCCCACAGGTGGCCTGAGGGCTTCTGCCTTGGCCGCCTGCCAGGCCCGGAGAGGCCTGTCTCTCAGAGAGGAGAGGCTCACAGTCTTCCCCTTCCTCGTCAGTGTCCACTCTTGCTCTGTGTTTCTTCTCTGGGATGAGAGGGGCGGGCCCCTGAGCACCCAGGCGACTCTCAGACATCAGCGTGCCCTTTCTCCTCTCGCCCGACTTTGTGGTACCGTACGAATGAACATTGATCTTTTCTCCGGGTTCGGGGGACCCAAAACGAAGCTGCTTACCTGTTGGGTTGTGAGGCTTTTCAGGGGAAAGCATTTCTGCTCCCTTGAGGCTCACTGCGCTCAATTGGGCTTACAGGTCCGGGTGTTCCGTGTACCAGGGACATTGTAAGCAGGCATCGCGACCGTCCAAAGCAGTTGCATGGGTTGTTTTGGCATTGACTTGAGCCACAGCCGCCAGGGTTTGAAACACACACACGAAAGGAAGAACTCATCATCTGAAGTAGCTTGGGCTCTGCCAGAGCACGCCACGCAGCCAGGTGATTTTCCTATTGGTTGTCGTGCCAAGCTACCATAGCAGGCAATTCCACAGGTATACTGTGCAGAGTTCCAAACGAAAGCAGATAGCCCCTGTCGCCGAGGCGCAGCTGCCTAGGCGATAAAGCCCCAGGCACTGGTGCTCCTGAGGGCTGCGGGGACAGCCAGGTCTACGCCGGTGGCAGGAGGCTCTGGGCCTCAGTGCCCTGCCAGTGGGCCCTACTTGAGTATAGGTGCTCTTGCATGGGGTGGAGTCGGTCTCAGGTGGGCCCTCCCTCCACAGGCCTCTCCTGTCCCCTTGGCTGAAGCCGAGCCCGGCACTGGGGGTTGGTGCCTGCGCAGGAGCCTTGAGTCTCTGGACAGGCCCCGTGCCAGCTGGGACCTGAGCCCCAGCCCAGCTGCAAGCCCTGCGCTCAAGTTCCTTGGCCTTGCCCAGGTCAGCTAAGAGGGAGGAGAAGATGGTCGTCAGCACAGCGGGAAGCAATAGTGCCGACACCTGGCAGCGGGAGAAGCGCCTCCAACAGCCCCGTGGGATCTAAGCCCCCTCTGGCTCCAGCCGCCGCCCCAGCCAGGCCTCTCCCCGCCCCCCCACGGCCGAGCCAGGACCAAGGCACAGGCGCCCAAGCCCGCCGGGCAGGCCACGCCCCCAGCCGCCCCCGCCCCCGGGCGCCCGGCGCCCCGCCCCCGGCAGACTCGCCCCGCCCACGCCCCGCCCCGCCTCCGTTGCTCTGGAGACCGTGGCTGCCGGCGGGAGGGGCCTAAGGCCTGGAGGTGGAAGACAGTGGTGATGAGGGGGAGAATTCTCCACTCGGGAGTTGTCCCCAGTGGTAGTGGCGGGACACGTGCGGCCACTAGACATCCTGCCGAAACCCACCCAAGGCACTTCCCGGAGCGTGTCGACTGCCAGGAAAACTCACCCGCCGGGCTTAGGGGTTAGCGGGGTTCCCAAACGCACACATCGAGTGCCCGCAAGAGGCCACGGGAAGGAAAGGGGTCGCTGGCCTGCTAGGACCCTGCTGGGTGGGGGCTGTGCTGGAAGAGAACCTCTGCTATGGTGTCGTGGACTGTTGTTTTCTCCTCTAAGTCTGATGAAAAGAAGAGACAGAGGAAGGAAGCTCCAGGAACAAGCAAGCGGCTCCGGTGCGGAAACTCAGAGCCCAAACTACCACCGCTAGGGGCCGCGGTTGGGAAAGAATGGTTCCTTCCTGGGTTCCAAGGCAGGGGGAGGGGCAGGGCCCCATGCAGAAGGGGCTGTGGGGGAGGGGACCCCTGGGCCAGTCCCGGGACTGGGCTGAGACCCTCTCTCCATCCGAGAGCGAGGGCTCACCTGGTCCAGGCCAAGAGTCTGCGTTGGGCCAGGCTGCCCCGGTCGGTCCCTCGGAAGAGGGGGCTTCCTCGCCAACCAAAGTCCCCGCGGCCTCGTCAAGCGGGGGCCTACCTAGGGCCGGCGTTGCCCTGCAGGTCTCTCCCACGCCAATGGTCACAGACGTGCTGACTCCCATGGCCGTCACCTCCGCCGTTTTGGGACGGGAAAACCTGGCCTTTCCCACAGGTGGCCTGAGGGCTTCTGCCTTGGCCGCCTGCCAGGCCCGGAGAGGCCTGTCTCTCAGAGAGGAGAGGCTCACAGTCTTCCCCTTCCTCGTCAGTGTCCACTCTTGCTCTGTGTTTCTTCTCTGGGATGAGAGGGGCGGGCCCCTGAGCACCCAGGCGACTCTCAGACATCAGCGTGCCCTTTCTCCTCTCGCCCGACTTTGTGGTACCGTACGAATGAACATTGATCTTTTCTCCGGGTTCGGGGGACCCAAAACGAAGCTGCTTACCTGTTGGGTTGTGAGGCTTTTCAGGGGAAAGCATTTCTGCTCCCTTGAGGCTCACTGCGCTCAATTGGGCTTACAGGTCCGGGTGTTCCGTGTACCAGGGACATTGTAAGCAGGCATCGCGACCGTCCAAAGCAGTTGCATGGGTTGTTTTGGCATTGACTCGAGCCACAGCCGCCAGGGTTTGAAACACACACACGAAAGGAAGAACTCATCATCTGAAGTAGCTTGGGCTCTGCCAGAGCACGCCACGCAGCCAGGTGATTTTCCTATTGGTTGTCGTGCCAAGCTACCATAGCAGGCAATTCCACAGGTATACTGTGCAGAGTTCCAAACGAAAGCAGATAGCCCCTGTCGCCGAGGCGCAGCTGCCTAGGCGATAAAGCCCCAGGCACTGGTGCTCCTGAGGGCTGCGGGGACAGCCAGGTCTACGCCGGTGGCAGGAGGCTCTGGGCCTCAGTGCCCTGCCAGTGGGCCCTACTTGAGTATAGGTGCTCTTGCATGGGGTGGAGTCGGTCTCAGGTGGGCCCTCCCTCCACAGGCCTCTCCTGTCCCCTTGGCTGAAGCCGAGCCCGGCACTGGGGGTTGGTGCCTGCGCAGGAGCCTTGAGTCTCTGGACAGGCCCCGTGCCAGCTGGGACCTGAGCCCCAGCCCAGCTGCAAGCCCTGCGCTCAAGTTCCTTGGCCTTGCCCAGGTCAGCTAAGAGGGAGGAGAAGATGGTCGTCAGCACAGCGGGAAGCAATAGTGCCGACACCTGGCAGCGGGAGAAGCGCCTCCAACAGCCCCGTGGGATCTAAGCCCCCTCTGGCTCCAGCCGCCGCCCCAGCCAGGCCTCTCCCCGCCCCCCCACGGCCGAGCCAGGACCAAGGCACAGGCGCCCAAGCCCGCCGGGCAGGCCACGCCCCCAGCCGCCCCCGCCCCCGGGCGCCCGGCGCCCCGCCCCCGGCAGACTCGCCCCGCCCACGCCCCGCCCCGCCTCCGTTGCTCTGGAGACCGTGGCTGCCGGCGGGAGGGGCCTAAGGCCTGGAGGTGGAAGACAGTGGTGATGAGGGGGAGAATTCTCCACTCGGGAGTTGTCCCCAGTGGTAGTGGCGGGACACGTGCGGCCACTAGACATCCTGCCGAAACCCACCCAAGGCACTCCCCGGAGCGTGTCGACTGCCAGGAAAACTCACCTGCCGGGCTTAGGGGTTAGCGGGGTTCCGAAACGCACACATCGAGTGCCCGCAAGAGGCCACGGGAAGGAAAGGGGTCGCTGGCCTGCTAGGACCCTGCTGGGTGGGGGCTGTGCTGGAAGAGAACCTCTGCTATGGTGTCGTGGACTGTTGTTTTCTCCTCTAAGTCTGATGAAAAGAAGAGACAGAGGAAGGAAGCTCCAGGAACAAGCAAGAGGCTCCGGTGCGGAAACTCAGAGCCCAAACTACCACCGCTAGGGGCCGCTGTTGGGAAAGAATGGTTCCTTCCTGGGTTCCAAGGCAGGGGGAGGGGCAGGGCCCCATGCAGAAGGGGCTGTGGGGGAGGGGACCCCTGGGCCAGTCCCGGGACTGGGCTGAGACCCTCTCTCCATCCGAGAGCGAGGGCTCACCTGGTCCAGGCCAAGAGTCTGCGTTGGGCCAGGCTGCCCCGGTCGGTCCCTCGGAAGAGGGGGCTTCCTCGCCAACCAAAGTCCCCGCGGCCTCGTCAAGCGGGGGCCTACCTAGGGCCGGCGTTGCCCTGCAGGTCTCTCCCACGCCAATGGTCACAGACGTGCTGACTCCCATGGCCGTCACCTCCGCCGTTTTGGGACGGGAAAACCTGGCCTTTCCCACAGGTGGCCTGAGGGCTTCTGCCTTGGCCGCCTGCCAGGCCCGGAGAGGCCTGTCTCTCAGAGAGGAGAGGCTCACAGTCTTCCCCTTCCTCGTCAGTGTCCACTCTTGCTCTGTGTTTCTTCTCTGGGATGAGAGGGGCGGGCCCCTGAGCACCCAGGCGACTCTCAGACATCAGCGTGCCCTTTCTCCTCTCGCCCGACTTTGTGGTACCGTACGAATGAACATTGATCTTTTCTCCGGGTTCGGGGGACCCAAAACGAAGCTGCTTACCTGTTGGGTTGTGAGGCTTTTCAGGGGAAAGCATTTCTGCTCCCTTGAGGCTCACTGCGCTCAATTGGGCTTACAGGTCCGGGTGTTCCGTGTACCAGGGACATTGTAAGCAGGCATCGCGACCGTCCAAAGCAGTTGCATGGGTTGTTTTGGCATTGACTCGAGCCACAGCCGCCAGGGTTTGAAACACACACACGAAAGGAAGAACTCATCATCTGAAGTAGCTTGGGCTCTGCCAGAGCACGCCACGCAGCCAGGTGATTTTCCTATTGGTTGTCGTGCCAAGCTACCATAGCAGGCAATTCCACAGGTATACTGTGCAGAGTTCCAAACGAAAGCAGATAGCCCCTGTCGCCGAGGCGCAGCTGCCTAGGCGATAAAGCCCCAGGCACTGGTGCTCCTGAGGGCTGCGGGGACAGCCAGGTCTACGCCGGTGGCAGGAGGCTCTGGGCCTCAGTGCCCTGCCAGTGGGCCCTACTTGAGTATAGGTGCTCTTGCATGGGGTGGAGTCGGTCTCAGGTGGGCCCTCCCTCCACAGGCCTCTCCTGTCCCCTTGGCTGAAGCCGAGCCCGGCACTGGGGGTTGGTGCCTGCGCAGGAGCCTTGAGTCTCTGGACAGGCCCCGTGCCAGCTGGGACCTGAGCCCCAGCCCAGCTGCAAGCCCTGCGCTCAAGTTCCTTGGCCTTGCCCAGGTCAGCTAAGAGGGAGGAGAAGATGGTCGTCAGCACAGCGGGAAGCAATAGTGCCGACACCTGGCAGCGGGAGAAGCGCCTCCAACAGCCCCGTGGGATCTAAGCCCCCTCTGGCTCCAGCCGCCGCCCCAGCCAGGCCTCTCCCCGCCCCCCCACGGCCGAGCCAGGACCAAGGCACAGGCGCCCAAGCCCGCCGGGCAGGCCACGCCCCCAGCCGCCCCCGCCCCCGGGCGCCCGGCGCCCCGCCCCCGGCAGACTCGCCCCGCCCACGCCCCGCCCCGCCTCCGTTGCTCTGGAGACCGTGGCTGCCGGCGGGAGGGGCCTAAGGCCTGGAGGTGGAAGACAGTGGTGATGAGGGGGAGAATTCTCCACTCGGGAGTTGTCCCCAGTGGTAGTGGCGGGACACGTGCGGCCACTAGACATCCTGCCGAAACCCACCCAAGGCACTCCCCGGAGCGTGTCGACTGCCAGGAAAACTCACCCGCCGGGCTTAGGGGTTAGCGGGGTTCCCAAACGCACACATCGAGTGCCCGCAAGAGGCCACGGGAAGGAAAGGGGTCGCTGGCCTGCTAGGACCCTGCTGGGTGGGGGCTGTGCTGGAAGAGAACCTCTGCTATGGTGTCGTGGACTGTTGTTTTCTCCTCTAAGTCTGATGAAAAGAAGAGACAGAGGAAGGAAGCTCCAGGAACAAGCAAGCGGCTCCGGTGCGGAAACTCAGAGCCCAAACTACCACCGCTAGGGGCCGCGGTTGGGAAAGAATGGTTCCTTCCTGGGTTCCAAGGCAGGGGGAGGGGCAGGGCCCCATGCAGAAGGGGCTGTGGGGGAGGGGACCCCTGGGCCAGTCCCGGGACTGGGCTGAGACCCTCTCTCCATCCGAGAGCGAGGGCTCACCTGGTCCAGGCCAAGAGTCTGCGTTGGGCCAGGCTGCCCCGGTCGGTCCCTCGGAAGAGGGGGCTTCCTCGCCAACCAAAGTCCCCGCGGCCTCGTCAAGTGGGGGCCTACCTAGGGCCAGCGTTGCCCTGCAGGTCTCTCCCACGCCAATGGTCACAGACGTGCTGACTCCCATGGCCGTCACCTCCGCCGTTTTGGGACGGGAAAACCTGGCCTTTCCCACAGGTGGCCTGAGGGCTTCTGCCTTGGCCGCCTGCCAGGCCCGGAGAGGCCTGTCTCTCAGAGAGGAGAGGCTCACAGTCTTCCCCTTCCTCGTCAGTGTCCACTCTTGCTCTGTGTTTCTTCTCTGGGATGAGAGGGGCGGGCCCCTGAGCACCCAGGCGACTCTCAGACATCAGCGTGCCCTTTCTCCTCTCGCCCGACTTTGTGGTACCGTACGAATGAACATTGATCTTTTCTCCGGGTTCGGGGGACCCAAAACGAAGCTGCTTACCTGTTGGGTTGTGAGGCTTTTCAGGGGAAAGCATTTCTGCTCCCTTGAGGCTCACTGCGCTCAATTGGGCTTACAGGTCCGGGTGTTCCGTGTACCAGGGACATTGTAAGCAGGCATCGCGACCGTCCAAAGCAGTTGCATGGGTTGTTTTGGCATTGACTCGAGCCACAGCCGCCAGGGTTTGAAACACACACACGAAAGGAAGAACTCATCATCTGAAGTAGCTTGGGCTCTGCCAGAGCACGCCACGCAGCCAGGTGATTTTCCTATTGGTTGTCGTGCCAAGCTACCATAGCAGGCAATTCCACAGGTATACTGTGCAGAGTTCCAAACGAAAGCAGATAGCCCCTGTCGCCGAGGCGCAGCTGCCTAGGCGATAAAGCCCCAGGCACTGGTGCTCCTGAGGGCTGCGGGGACAGCCAGGTCTACGCCGGTGGCAGGAGGCTCTGGGCCTCAGTGCCCTGCCAGTGGGCCCTACTTGAGTATAGGTGCTCTTGCATGGGGTGGAGTCGGTCTCAGGTGGGCCCTCCCTCCACAGGCCTCTCCTGTCCCCTTGGCTGAAGCCGAGCCCGGCACTAGGGGTTGGTGCCTGCGCAGGAGCCTTGAGTCTCTGGACAGGCCCCGTGCCAGCTGGGACCTGAGCCCCAGCCCAGCTGCAAGCCCTGCGCTCAAGTTCCTTGGCCTTGCCCAGGTCAGCTAAGAGGGAGGAGAAGATGGTCGTCAGCACAGCGGGAAGCAATAGTGCCGACACCTGGCAGCGGGAGAAGCGCCTCCAACAGCCCGGTGGGATCTAAGCCCCCTCTGGCTCCAGCCGCCGCCCCAGCCAGGCCTCTCCCCGCCCCCCCACGGCCGAGCCAGGACCAAGGCACAGGCGCCCAAGCCCGCCGGGCAGGCCACGCCCCCAGCCGCCCCCGCCCCCGGGCGCCCGGCGCCCCGCCCCCGGCAGACTCGCCCCGCCCACGCCCCGCCCCGCCTCCGTTGCTCTGGAGACCGTGGCTGCCGGCGGGAGGGGCCTAAGGCCTGGAGGTGGAAGACAGTGGTGATGAGGGGGAGAATTCTCCACTCGGGAGTTGTCCCCAGTGGTAGTGGCGGGACACGTGCGGCCACTAGACATCCTGCCGAAACCCACCCAAGGCACTTCCCGGAGCGTGTCGACTGCCAGGAAAACTCACCCGCCGGGCTTAGGGGTTAGCGGGGTTCCCAAACGCACACATCGAGTGCCCGCAAGAGGCCACGGGAAGGAAAGGGGTCGCTGGCCTGCTAGGACCCTGCTGGGTGGGGGCTGTGCTGGAAGAGAACCTCTGCTATGGTGTCGTGGACTGTTGTTTTCTCCTCTAAGTCTGATGAAAAGAAGAGACAGAGGAAGGAAGCTCCAGGAACAAGCAAGCGGCTCCGGTGCGGAAACTCAGAGCCCAAACTACCACCGCTAGGGGCCGCTGTTGGGAAAGAATGGTTCCTTCCTGGGTTCCAAGGCAGGGGGAGGGGCAGGGCCCCATGCAGAAGGGGCTGTGGGGGAGGGGACCCCTGGGCCAGTCCCGGGACTGGGCTGAGACCCTCTCTCCATCCGAGAGCGAGGGCTCACCTGGTCCAGGCCAAGAGTCTGCGTTGGGCCAGGCTGCCCCGGTCGGTCCCTCGGAAGAGGGGGCTTCCTCGCCAACCAAAGTCCCCGCGGCCTCGTCAAGCGGGGGCCTACCTAGGGCCGGCGTTGCCCTGCAGGTCTCTCCCACGCCAATGGTCACAGACGTGCTGACTCCCATGGCCATCACCTCCGCCGTTTTGGGACCGGAAAACCTGGCCTTTCCCACAGGTGGCCTGAGGGCTTCTGCCTTGGCCGCCTGCCAGGCCCGGAGAGGCCTGTCTCTCAGAGAGGAGAGGCTCACAGTCTTCCCCTTCCTCGTCAGTGTCCACTCTTGCTCTGTGTTTCTTCTCTGGGATGAGAGGGGCGGGCCCCTGAGCACCCAGGCGACTCTCAGACATCAGCGTGCCCTTTCTCCTCTCGCCCGACTTTGTGGTACCGTACGAATGAACATTGATCTTTTCTCCGGGTTCGGGGGACCCAAAACGAAGCTGCTTACCTGTTGGGTTGTGAGGCTTTTCAGGGGAAAGCATTTCTGCTCCCTTGAGGCTCACTGCGCTCAATTGGGCTTACAGGTCCGGGTGTTCCGTGTACCAGGGACATTGTAAGCAGGCATCGCGACCGTCCAAAGCAGTTGCATGGGTTGTTTTGGCATTGACTCGAGCCACAGCCGCCAGGGTTTGAAACACACACACGAAAGGAAGAACTCATCATCTGAAGTAGCTTGGGCTCTGCCAGAGCACGCCACGCAGCCAGGTGATTTTCCTATTGGTTGTCGTGCCAAGCTACCATAGCAGGCAATTCCACAGGTATACTGTGCAGAGTTCCAAACGAAAGCAGATAGCCCCTGTCGCCGAGGCGCAGCTGCCTAGGCGATAAAGCCCCAGGCACTGGTGCTCCTGAGGGCTGCGGGGACAGCCAGGTCTACGCCGGTGGCAGGAGGCTCTGGGCCTCAGTGCCCTGCCAGTGGGCCCTACTTGAGTATAGGTGCTCTTGCATGGGGTGGAGTCGGTCTCAGGTGGGCCCTCCCTCCACAGGCCTCTCCTGTCCCCTTGGCTGAAGCCGAGCCCGGCACTGGGGGTTGGTGCCTGCGCAGGAGCCTTGAGTCTCTGGACAGGCCCCGTGCCAGCTGGGACCTGAGCCCCAGCCCAGCTGCAAGCCCTGCGCTCAAGTTCCTTGGCCTTGCCCAGGTCAGCTAAGAGGGAGGAGAAGATGGTCGTCAGCACAGCGGGAAGCAATAGTGCCGACACCTGGCAGCGGGAGAAGCGCCTCCAACAGCCCCATGGGATCTAAGCCCCCTCTGGCTCCAGCCGCCGCCCCAGCCAGGCCTCTCCCCGCCCCCCCACGGCCGAGCCAGGACCAAGGCACAGGCGCCCAAGCCCGCCGGGCAGGCCACGCCCCCAGCCGCCCCCGCCCCCGGGCGCCCGGCGCCCCGCCCCCGGCAGACTCGCCCCGCCCACGCCCCGCCCCGCCTCCGTTGCTCTGGAGACCGTGGCTGCCGGCGGGAGGGGCCTAAGGCCTGGAGGTGGAAGACAGTGGTGATGAGGGGGAGAATTCTCCACTCGGGAGTTGTCCCCAGTGGTAGTGGCGGGACACGTGCGGCCACTAGACATCCTGCCGAAACCCACCCAAGGCACTCCCCGGAGCGTGTCGACTGCCAGGAAAACTCACCCGCCGGGCTTAGTTGTTAGCGGGGTTCCCAAACGCACACATCGAGTGCCCGCAAGAGGCCACGGGAAGGAAAGGGGTCGCTGGCCTGCTAGGACCCTGCTGGGTGGGGGCTGTGCTGGAAGAGAACCTCTGCTATGGTGTCGTGGACTGTTGTTTTCTCCTCTAAGTCTGATGAAAAGAAGAGACAGAGGAAGGAAGCTCCAGGAACAAGCAAGCGGCTCCGGTGCGGAAACTCAGAGCCCAAACTACCACCGCTAGGGGCCGCGGTTGGGAAAGAATGGTTCCTTCCTGGGTTCCAAGGCAGGGGGAGGGGCAGGGCCCCATGCAGAAGGGGCTGTGGGGGAGGGGACCCCTGGGCCAGTCCCGGGACTGGGCTGAGACCCTCTCTCCATCCGAGAGCGAGGGCTCACCTGGTCCAGGCCAAGAGTCTGCGTTGGGCCAGGCTGACCCGGTCGGTCCCTCGGAAGAGGGGGCTTCCTCGCCAACCAAAGTCCCCGCGGCCTCGTCAAGCGGGGGCCTACCTAGGGCCGGCGTTGCCCTGCAGGTCTCTCCCACGCCAATGGTCACAGACGTGCTGACTCCCATGGCCGTCACCTCCGCCGTTTTGGGACGGGAAAACCTGGCCTTTCCCACAGGTGGCCTGAGGGCTTCTGCCTTGGCCGCCTGCCAGGCCCGGAGAGGCCTGTCTCTCAGAGAGGAGAGGCTCACAGTCTTCCCCTTCCTCGTCAGTGTCCACTCTTGCTCTGTGTTTCTTCTCTGGGATGAGAGGGGCGGGCCCCTGAGCACCCAGGCGACTCTCAGACATCAGCGTGCCCTTTCTCCTCTCGCCCGTCTTTGTGGTACCGTACGAATGAACATTGATCTTTTCTCCGGGTTCGGGGGACCCAAAACGAAGCTGCTTACCTGTTGGGTTGTGAGGCTTTTCAGGGGAAAGCATTTCTGCTCCCTTGAGGCTCACTGCGCTCAATTGGGCTTACAGGTCCGGGTGTTCTGTGTACCAGGGACATTGTAAGCAGGCATCGCGACCGTCCAAAGCAGTTGCATGGGTTGTTTTGGCATTGACTCGAGCCACAGCCGCCAGGGTTTGAAACACACACACGAAAGGAAGAACTCATCATCTGAAGTAGCTTGGGCTCTGCCAGAGCACGCCACGCAGCCAGGTGATTTTCCTATTGGTTGTCGTGCCAAGCTACCATAGCAGGCAATTCCACAGGTATACTGTGCAGAGTTCCAAACGAAAGCAGATAGCCCCTGTCGCCGAGGCGCAGCTGCCTAGGCGATAAAGCCCCAGGCACTGGTGCTCCTGAGGGCTGCGGGGACAGCCAGGTCTACGCCGGTGGCAGGAGGCTCTGGGCCTCAGTGCCCTGCCAGTGGGCCCTACTTGAGTATAGGTGCTCTTGCATGGGGTGGAGTCGGTCTCAGGTGGGCCCTCCCTCCACAGGCCTCTCCTGTCCCCTTGGCTGAAGCCGAGCCCGGCACTGGGGGTTGGTGCCTGCGCAGGAGCCTTGAGTCTCTGGACAGGCCCCGTGCCAGCTGGGACCTGAGCCCCAGCCCAGCTGCAAGCCCTGCGCTCAAGTTCCTTGGCCTTGCCCAGGTCAGCTAAGAGGGAGGAGAAGATGGTCGTCAGCACAGCGGGAAGCAATAGTGCCGACACCTGGCAGCGGGAGAAGCGCCTCCAACAGCCCCGTGGGATCTAAGCCCCCTCTGGCTCCAGCCGCCGCCCCAGCCAGGCCTCTCCCCGCCCCCCCACGGCCGAGCCAGGACCAAGGCACAGGCGCCCAAGCCCGCCGGGCAGGCCACGCCCCCAGCCGCCCCCGCCCCCGGGCGCCCGGCGCCCCGCCCCCGGCAGACTCGCCCCGCCCACGCCCCGCCCCGCCTCCGTTGCTCTGGAGACCGTGGCTGCCGGCGGGAGGGGCCTAAGGCCTGGAGGTGGAAGACAGTGGTGATGAGGGGGAGAATTCTCCACTCGGGAGTTGTCCCCAGTGGTAGTGGCGGGACACGTGCGGCCACTAGACATCCTGCCGAAACCCACCCAAGGCACTTCCCGGAGCGTGTCGACTGCCAGGAAAACTCACCCGCCGGGCTTAGGGGTTAGCGGGGTTCCCAAACGCACACATCGAGTGCCCGCAAGAGGCCACGGGAAGGAAAGGGGTCGCTGGCCTGCTAGGACCCTGCTGGGTGGGGGCTGTGCTGGAAGAGAACCTCTGCTATGGTGTCGTGGACTGTTGTTTTCTCCTCTAAGTCTGATGAAAAGAAGAGACAGAGGAAGGAAGCTCCAGGAACAAGCAAGCGGTTCCGGTGCGGAAACTCAGAGCCCAAACTACCACCGCTAGGGGCCGCGGTTGGGAAAGAATGGTTCCTTCCTGGGTTCCAAGGCAGGGGGAGGGGCAGGGCCCCATGCAGAAGGGGCTGTGGGGGAGGGGACCCCTGGGCCAGTCCCGGGACTGGGCTGAGACCCTCTCTCCATCCGAGAGCGAGGGCTCACCTGGTCCAGGCCAAGAGTCTGCGTTGGGCCAGGCTGCCCCGGTCGGTCCCTCGGAAGAGGGGGCTTCCTCGCCAACCAAAGTCCCCGCGGCCTCGTCAAGCGGGGGCCTACCTAGGGCCGGCGTTGCCCTGCAGGTCTCTCCCACGCCAATGGTCACAGACGTGCTGACTCCCATGGCCGTCACCTCCGCCGTTTTGGGACGGGAAAACCTGGCCTTTCCCACAGGTGGCCTGAGGGCTTCTGCCTTGGCCGCCTGCCAGGCCCGGAGAGGCCTGTCTCTCAGAGAGGAGAGGCTCACAGTCTTCCCCTTCCTCGTCAGTGTCCACTCTTGCTCTGTGTTTCTTCTCTGGGATGAGAGGGGCGGGCCCCTGAGCACCCAGGCGACTCTCAGACATCAGCGTGCCCTTTCTCCTCTCGCCCGACTTTGTGGTACCGTACGAATGAACATTGATCTTTTCTCCGGGTTCGGGGGACCCAAAACGAAGCTGCTTACCTGTTGGGTTGTGAGGCTTTTCAGGGGAAAGCATTTCTGCTCCCTTGAGGCTCACTGCGCTCAATTGGGCTTACAGGTCCGGGTGTTCCGTGTACCAGGGACATTGTAAGCAGGCATCGCGACCGTCCAAAGCAGTTGCATGGGTTGTTTTGGCATTGACTCGAGCCACAGCCGCCAGGGTTTGAAACACACACACGAAAGGAAGAACTCATCATCTGAAGTAGCTTGGGCTCTGCCAGAGCACGCCACGCAGCCAGGTGATTTTCCTATTGGTGGTCGTGCCAAGCTACCATAGCAGGCAATTCCACAGGTATACTGTGCAGAGTTCCAAACGAAAGCAGATAGCCCCTGTCGCCGAGGCGCAGCTGCCTAGGCGATAAAGCCCCAGGCACTGGTGCTCCTGAGGGCTGCGGGGACAGCCAGGTCTACGCCGGTGGCAGGAGGCTCTGGGCCTCAGTGCCCTGCCAGTGGGCCCTACTTGAGTATAGGTGCTCTTGCATGGGGTGGAGTCGGTCTCAGGTGGGCCCTCCCTCCACAGGCCTCTCCTGTCCCCTTGGCTGAAGCCGAGCCCGGCACTGGGGGTTGGTGCCTGCGCAGGAGCCTTGAGTCTCTGGACAGGCCCCGTGCCAGCTGGGACCTGAGCCCCAGCCCAGCTGCAAGCCCTGCGCTCAAGTTCCTTGGCCTTGCCCAGGTCAGCTAAGAGGGAGGAGAAGATGGTCGTCAGCACAGCGGGAAGCAATAGTGCCAACACCTGGCAGCGGGAGAAGCGCCTCCAACAGCCCCGTGGGATCTAAGCCCCCTCTGGCTCCAGCCGCCGCCCCAGCCAGGACTCTCCCCGCCCCCCCACGGCCGAGCCAGGACCAAGGCACAGGCGCCCAAGCCCGCCGGGCAGGCCACGCCCCCAGCCGCCCCCGCCCCCGGGCGCCCGGCGCCCCGCCCCCGGCAGACTCGCCCCGCCCACGCCCCGCCCCGCCTCCGTTGCTCTGGAGACCGTGGCTGCCGGCGGGAGGGGCCTAAGGCCTGGAGGTGGAAGACAGTGGTGATGAGGGGGAGAATTCTCCACTCGGGAGTTGTCCCCAGTGGTAGTGGCGGGACACGTGCGGCCACTAGACATCCTGCCGAAACCCACCCAAGGCACTTCCCGGAGCGTGTCGACTGCCAGGAAAACTCACCCGCCGGGCTTAGGGGTTAGCGGGGTTCCCAAACGCACACATCGAGTGCCCGCAAGAGGCCACGGGAAGGAAAGGGGTCGCTGGCCTGCTAGGACCCTGCTGGGTGGGGGCTGTGCTGGAAGAGAACCTCTGCTATGGTGTCGTGGACTGTTGTTTTCTCCTCTAAGTCTGATGAAAAGAAGAGACAGAGGAAGGAAGCTCCAGGAACAAGCAAGCGGCTCCGGTGCGGAAACTCAGAGCCCAAACTACCACCGCTAGGGGCCGCTGTTGGGAAAGAATGGTTCCTTCCTGGGTTCCAAGGCAGGGGGAGGGGCAGGGCCCCATGCAGAAGGGGCTGTGGGGGAGGGGACCCCTGGGCCAGTCCCGGGACTGGGCTGAGACCCTCTCTCCATCCGAGAGCGAGGGCTCACCTGGTCCAGGCCAAGAGTCTGCGTTGGGCCAGGCTGCCCCGGTCGGTCCCTCGGAAGAGGGGGCTTCCTCGCCAACCAAAGTCCCCGCGGCCTCGTCAAGCGGGGGCCTACCTAGGGCCGGCGTTGCCCTGCAGGTCTCTCCCACGCCAATGGTCACAGACGTGCTGACTCCCATGGCCGTCACCTCCGCCGTTTTGGGACGGGAAAACCTGGCCTTTCCCACAGGTGGCCTGAGGGCTTCTGCCTTGGCCACCTGCCAGGCCCGGAGAGGCCTGTCTCTCAGAGAGGAGAGGCTCACAGTCTTCCCCTTCCTCGTCAGTGTCCACTCTTGCTCTGTGTTTCTTCTCTGGGATGAGAGGGGCGGGCCCCTGAGCACCCAGGCGACTCTCAGACATCAGCGTGCCCTTTCTCCTCTCGCCCGACTTTGTGGTACCGTACGAATGAACATTGATCTTTTCTCCGGGTTCGGGGGACCCAAAACGAAGCTGCTTACCTGTTGGGTTGTGAGGCTTTTCAGGGGAAAGCATTTCTGCTCCCTTGAGGCTCACTGCGCTCAATTGGGCTTACAGGTCCGGGTGTTCCGTGTACCAGGGACATTGTAAGCAGGCATCGCGACCGTCCAAAGCAGTTGCATGGGTTGTTTTGGCATTGACTCGAGCCACAGCCGCCAGGGTTTGAAACACACACACGAAAGGAAGAACTCATCATCTGAAGTAGCTTGGGCTCTGCCAGAGCACGCCACGCAGCCAGGTGATTTTCCTATTGGTTGTCGTGCCAAGCTACCATAGCAGGCAATTCCACAGGTATACTGTGCAGAGTTCCAAACGAAAGCAGATAGCCCCTGTCGCCGAGGCGCAGCTGCCTAGGCGATAAAGCCCCAGGCACTGGTGCTCCTGAGGGCTGCGGGGACAGCCAGGTCTACGCCGGTGGCAGGAGGCTCTGGGCCTCAGTGCCCTGCCAGTGGGCCCTACTTGAGTATAGGTGCTCTTGCATGGGGTGGAGTCGGTCTCAGGTGGGCCCTCCCTCCACAGGCCTCTCCTGTCCCCTTGGCTGAAGCCGAGCCCGGCACTGGGGGTTGGTGCCTGCGCAGGAGCCTTGAGTCTCTGGACAGGCCCCGTGCCAGCTGGGACCTGAGCCCCAGCCCAGCTGCAAGCCCTGCGCTCAAGTTCCTTGGCCTTGCCCAGGTCAGCTAAGAGGGAGGAGAAGATGGTCGTCAGCACAGCGGGAAGCAATAGTGCCGACACCTGGCAGCGGGAGAAGCGCCTCCAACAGCCCCGTGGGATCTAAGCCCCCTCTGGCTCCAGCCGCCGCCCCAGCCAGGCCTCTCCCCGCCCCCCCACGGCCGAGCCAGGACCAAGGCACAGGCGCCCAAGCCCGCCGGGCAGGCCACGCCCCAACCGCCCCCGCCCCCGGGCGCCCGGCGCCCCGCCCCCGGCAGACTCGCCCCGCCCACGCCCCGCCCCGCCTCCGTTGATCTGGAGACCGTGGCTGCCGGCGGGAGGGGCCTAAGGCCTGGAGGTGGAAGACAGTGGTGATGAGGGGGAGAATTCTCCACTCGGGAGTTGTCCCCAGTGGTAGTGGCGGGACACGTGCGGCCACTAGACATCCTGCCGAAACCCACCCAAGGCACTCCCCGGAGCGTGTCGACTGCCAGGAAAACTCACCCGCCGGGCTTAGTTGTTAGCGGGGTTCCCAAACGCACACATCGAGTGCCCGCAAGAGGCCACGGGAAGGAAAGGGGTCGCTGGCCTGCTAGGACCCTGCTGGGTGGGGGCTGTGCTGGAAGAGAACCTCTGCTATGGTGTCGTGGACTGTTGTTTTCTCCTCTAAGTCTGATGAAAAGAAGAGACAGAGGAAGGAAGCTCCAGGAACAAGCAAGCGGTTCCGGTGCGGAAACTCAGAGCCCAAACTACCACCGCTAGGGGCCGCGGTTGGGAAAGAATGGTTCCTTCCTGGGTTCCAAGGCAGGGGGAGGGGCAGGGCCCCATGCAGAAGGGGCTGTGGGGGAGGGGACCCCTGGGCCAGTCCCGGGACTGGGCTGAGACCCTCTCTCCATCCGAGAGCGAGGGCTCACCTGGTCCAGGCCAAGAGTCTGCGTTGGGCCAGGCTGCCCCGGTCGGTCCCTCGGAAGAGGGGGCTTCCTCGCCAACCAAAGTCCCCGCGGCCTCGTCAAGCGGGGGCCTACCTAGGGCCGGCGTTGCCCTGCAGGTCTCTCCCACGCCAATGGTCACAGACGTGCTGACTCCCATGGCCGTCACCTCCGCCGTTTTGGGACGGGAAAACCTGGCCTTTCCCACAGGTGGCCTGAGGGCTTCTGCCTTGGCCGCCTGCCAGGCCCGGAGAGGCCTGTCTCTCAGAGAGGAGAGGCTCACAGTCTTCCCCTTCCTCGTCAGTGTCCACTCTTGCTCTGTGTTTCTTCTCTGGGATGAGAGGGGCGGGCCCCTGAGCACCCAGGCGACTCTCAGACATCAGCGTGCCCTTTCTCCTCTCGCCCGACTTTGTGGTACCGTACGAATGAACATTGATCTTTTCTCCGGGTTTGGGGGACCCAAAACGAAGCTGCTTACCTGTTGGGTTGTGAGGCTTTTCAGGGGAAAGCATTTCTGCTCCCTTGAGGCTCACTGCGCTCAATTGGGCTTACAGGTCCGGGTGTTCTGTGTACCAGGGACATTGTAAGCAGGCATCGCGACCGTCCAAAGCAGTTGCATGGGTTGTTTTGGCATTGACTCGAGCCACAGCCGCCAGGGTTTGAAACACACACACGAAAGGAAGAACTCATCATCTGAAGTAGCTTGGGCTCTGCCAGAGCACGCCACGCAGCCAGGTGATTTTCCTATTGGTTGTCGTGCCAAGCTACCATAGCAGGCAATTCCACAGGTATACTGTGCAGAGTTCCAAACGAAAGCAGATAGCCCCTGTCGCCGAGGCGCAGCTGCCTAGGCGATAAAGCCCCAGGCACTGGTGCTCCTGAGGGCTGCGGGGACAGCCAGGTCTACGCCGGTGGCAGGAGGCTCTGGGCCTCAGTGCCCTGCCAGTGGGCCCTACTTGAGTATAGGTGCTCTTGCATGGGGTGGAGTCGGTCTCAGGTGGGCCCTCCCTCCACAGGCCTCTCCTGTCCCCTTGGCTGAAGCCGAGCCCGGCACTGGGGGTTGGTGCCTGCGCAGGAGCCTTGAGTCTCTGGACAGGCCCCGTGCCAGCTGGGACCTGAGCCCCAGCCCAGCTGCAAGCCCTGCGCTCAAGTTCCTTGGCCTTGCCCAGGTCAGCTAAGAGGGAGGAGAAGATGGTCGTCAGCACAGCGGGAAGCAATAGTGCCGACACCTGGCAGCGGGAGAAGCGCCTCCAACAGCCCCGTGGGATCTAAGCCCCCTCTGGCTCCAGCCGCCGCCCCAGCCAGGCCTCTCCCCGCCCCCCCACGGCCGAGCCAGGACCAAGGCACAGGCGCCCAAGCCCGCCGGGCAGGCCACGCCCCCAGCCGCCCCCGCCCCCGGGCGCCCGGCGCCCCGCCCCCGGCAGACTCGCCCCGCCCACGCCCCGCCCCGCCTCCGTTGCTCTGGAGACCGTGGCTGCCGGCGGGAGGGGCCTAAGGCCTGGAGGTGGAAGACAGTGGTGATGAGGGGGAGAATTCTCCACTCGGGAGTTGTCCCCAGTGGTAGTGGCGGGACACGTGCGGCCACTAGACATCCTGCCGAAACCCACCCAAGGCACTCCCCGGAGCGTGTCGACTGCCAGGAAAACTCACCCGCCGGGCTTAGTTGTTAGCGGGGTTCCCAAACGCACACATCGAGTGCCCGCAAGAGGCCACGGGAAGGAAAGGGGTCGCTGGCCTGCTAGGACCCTGCTGGGTGGGGGCTGTGCTGGAAGAGAACCTCTGCTATGGTGTCGTGGACTGTTGTTTTCTCCTCTAAGTCTGATGAAAAGAAGAGACAGAGGAAGGAAGCTCCAGGAACAAGCAAGCGGCTCCGGTGCGGAAACTCAGAGCCCAAACTACCACCGCTAGGGGCCGCGGTTGGGAAAGAATGGTTCCTTCCTGGGTTCCAAGGCAGGGGGAGGGGCAGGGCCCCATGCAGAAGGGGCTGTGGGGGAGGGGACCCCTGGGCCAGTCCCGGGACTGGGCTGAGACCCTCTCTCCATCCGAGAGCGAG
The DNA here is from genome assembly GCF_030445035.2 of Dasypus novemcinctus. Classification (NCBI taxonomy): domain Eukaryota; kingdom Metazoa; phylum Chordata; class Mammalia; order Cingulata; family Dasypodidae; genus Dasypus; species Dasypus novemcinctus. Next base: position 264,126 of record NC_080703.1, read on the forward strand.
GGCTCACCTGGTCCAGGCCAAGAGTCTGCGTTGGGCCAGGCTGCCCCGGTCGGTCCCTCGGAAGAGGGGGCTTCCTCGCCAACCAAAGTCCCCGCGGCCTCATCAAGCGGGGGCCTACCTAGGGCCGGCGTTGCCCTGCAGGTCTCTCCCACGCCAATGGTCACAGACGTGCTGACTCCCATGGCCGTCACCTCCGCCGTTTTGGGACGGGAAAACCTGGCCTTTCCCACAGGTGGCCTGAGGGCTTCTGCCTTGGCCGCCTGCCAGGCCCGGAGAGGCCTGTCTCTCAGAGAGGAGAGGCTCACAGTCTTCCCCTTCCTCGTCAGTGTCCACTCTTGCTCTGTGTTTCTTCTCTGGGATGAGAGGGGCGGGCCCCTGAGCACCCAGGCGACTCTCAGACATCAGCGTGCCCTTTCTCCTCTCGCCCGACTTTGTGGTACCGTACGAATGAACATTGATCTTTTCTCCGGGTTTGGGGGACCCAAAACGAAGCTGCTTACCTGTTGGGTTGTGAGGCTTTTCAGGGGAAAGCATTTCTGCTCCCTTGAGGCTCACTGCGCTCAATTGGGCTTACAGGTCCGGGTGTTCTGTGTACCAGGGACATTGTAAGCAGGCATCGCGACCGTCCAAAGCAGTTGCATGGGTTGTTTTGGCATTGACTCGAGCCACAGCCGCCAGGGTTTGAAACACACACACGAAAGGAAGAACTCATCATCTGAAGTAGCTTGGGCTCTGCCAGAGCACGCCACGCAGCCAGGTGATTTTCCTATTGGTTGTCGTGCCAAGCTACCATAGCAGGCAATTCCACAGGTATACTGTGCAGAGTTCCAAACGAAAGCAGATAGCCCCTGTCGCCGAGGCGCAGCTGCCTAGGCGATAAAGCCCCAGGCACTGGTGCTCCTGAGGGCTGCGGGGACAGCCAGGTCTACGCCGGTGGCAGGAGGCTCTGGGCCTCAGTGCCCTGCCAGTGGGCCCTACTTGAGTATAGGTGCTCTTGCATGGGGTGGAGTCGGTCTCAGGTGGGCCCTCCCTCCACAGGCCTCTCCTGTCCCCTTGGCTGAAGCCGAGCCCGGCACTGGGGGTTGGTGCCTGCGCAGGAGCCTTGAGTCTCTGGACAGGCCCCGTGCCAGCTGGGACCTGAGCCCCAGCCCAGCTGCAAGCCCTGCGCTCAAGTTCCTTGGCCTTGCCCAGGTCAGCTAAGAGGGAGGAGAAGATGGTCGTCAGCACAGCGGGAAGCAATAGTGCCGACACCTGGCAGCGGGAGAAGCGCCTCCAACAGCCCCGTGGGATCTAAGCCCCCTCTGGCTCCAGCCGCCGCCCCAGCCAGGCCTCTCCCCGCCCCCCCACGGCCGAGCCAGGACCAAGGCACAGGCGCCCAAGCCCGCCGGGCAGGCCACGCCCCCAGCCGCCCCCGCCCCCGGGCGCCCGGCGCCCCGCCCCCGGCAGACTCGCCCCGCCCACGCCCCGCCCCGCCTCCGTTGCTCTGGAGACCGTGGCTGCCGGCGGGAGGGGCCTAAGGCCTGGAGGTGGAAGACAGTGGTGATGAGGGGGAGAATTCTCCACTCGGGAGTTGTCCCCAGTGGTAGTGGCGGGACACGTGCGGCCACTAGACATCCTGCCGAAACCCACCCAAGGCACTTCCCGGAGCGTGTCGACTGCCAGGAAAACTCACCCGCCGGGCTTAGGGGTTAGCGGGGTTCCCAAACGCACACATCGAGTGCCCGCAAGAGGCCACGGGAAGGAAAGGGGTCGCTGGCCTGCTAGGACCCTGCTGGGTGGGGGCTGTGCTGGAAGAGAACCTCTGCTATGGTGTCGTGGACTGTTGTTTTCTCCTCTAAGTCTGATGAAAAGAAGAGACAGAGGAAGGAAGCTCCAGGAACAAGCAAGCGGCTCCGGTGCGGAAACTCAGAGCCCAAACTACCACCGCTAGGGGCCGCGGTTGGGAAAGAATGGTTCCTTCCTGGGTTCCAAGGCAGGGGGAGGGGCAGGGCCCCATGCAGAAGGGGCTGTGGGGGAGGGGACCCCTGGGCCAGTCCCGGGACTGGGCTGAGACCCTCTCTCCATCCGAGAGCGAGGGCTCACCTGGTCCAGGCCAAGAGTCTGCGTTGGGCCAGGCTGCCCCGGTCGGTCCCTCGGAAGAGGGGGCTTCCTCGCCAACCAAAGTCCCCGCGGCCTCGTCAAGCGGGGGCCTACCTAGGGCCGGCGTTGCCCTGCAGGTCTCTCCCACGCCAATGGTCACAGACGTGCTGACTCCCATGGCCGTCACCTCCGCCGTTTTGGGACGGGAAAACCTGGCCTTTCCCACAGGTGGCCTGAGGGCTTCTGCCTTGGCCGCCTGCCAGGCCCGGAGAGGCCTGTCTCTCAGAGAGGAGAGGCTCACAGTCTTCCCCTTCCTCGTCAGTGTCCACTCTTGCTCTGTGTTTCTTCTCTGGGATGAGAGGGGCGGGCCCCTGAGCACCCAGGCGACTCTCAGACATCAGCGTGCCCTTTCTCCTCTCGCCCGACTTTGTGGTACCGTACGAATGAACATTGATCTTTTCTCCGGGTTCGGGGGACCCAAAACGAAGCTGCTTACCTGTTGGGTTGTGAGGCTTTTCAGGGGAAAGCATTTCTGCTCCCTTGAGGCTCACTGCGCTCAATTGGGCTTACAGGTCCGGGTGTTCCGTGTACCAGGGACATTGTAAGCAGGCATCGCGACCGTCCAAAGCAGTTGCATGGGTTGTTTTGGCATTGACTCGAGCCACAGCCGCCAGGGTTTGAAACACACACACGAAAGGAAGAACTCATCATCTGAAGTAGCTTGGGCTCTGCCAGAGCACGCCACGCAGCCAGGTGATTTTCCTATTGGTTGTCGTGCCAAGCTACCATAGCAGGCAATTCCACAGGTATACTGTGCAGAGTTCCAAACGAAAGCAGATAGCCCCTGTCGCCGAGGCGCAGCTGCCTAGGCGATAAAGCCCCAGGCACTGGTGCTCCTGAGGGCTGCGGGGACAGCCAGGTCTACGCCGGTGGCAGGAGGCTCTGGGCCTCAGTGCCCTGCCAGTGGGCCCTACTTGAGTATAGGTGCTCTTGCATGGGGTGGAGTCGGTCTCAGGTGGGCCCTCCCTCCACAGGCCTCTCCTGTCCCCTTGGCTGAAGCCGAGCCCGGCACTGGGGGTTGGTGCCTGCGCAGGAGCCTTGAGTCTCTGGACAGGCCCCGTGCCAGCTGGGACCTGAGCCCCAGCCCAGCTGCAAGCCCTGCGCTCAAGTTCCTTGGCCTTGCCCAGGTCAGCTAAGAGGGAGGAGAAGATGGTCGTCAGCACAGCGGGAAGCAATAGTGCCAACACCTGGCAGCGGGAGAAGCGCCTCCAACAGCCCCGTGGGATCTAAGCCCCCTCTGGCTCCAGCCGCCGCCCCAGCCAGGCCTCTCCCCGCCCCCCCACGGCCGAGCCAGGACCAAGGCACAGGCGCCCAAGCCCGCCGGGCAGGCCACGCCCCCAGCCGCCCCCGCCCCCGGGCGCCCGGCGCCCCGCCCCCGGCAGACTCGCCCCGCCCACGCCCCGCCCCGCCTCCGTTGCTCTGGAGACCGTGGCTGCCGGCGGGAGGGGCCTAAGGCCTGGAGGTGGAAGACAGTGGTGATGAGGGGGAGAATTCTCCACTCGGGAGTTGTCCCCAGTGGTAGTGGCGGGACACGTGCGGCCACTAGACATCCTGCCGAAACCCACCCAAGGCACTTCCCGGAGCGTGTCGACTGCCAGGAAAACTCACCCGCCGGGCTTAGGGGTTAGCGGGGTTCCCAAACGCACACATCGAGTGCCCGCAAGAGGCCACGGGAAGGAAAGGGGTCGCTGGCCTGCTAGGACCCTGCTGGGTGGGGGCTGTGCTGGAAGAGAACCTCTGCTATGGTGTCGTGGACTGTTGTTTTCTCCTCTAAGTCTGATGAAAAGAAGAGACAGAGGAAGGAAGCTCCAGGAACAAGCAAGCGGCTCCGGTGCGGAAACTCAGAGCCCAAACTACCACCGCTAGGGGCCGCTGTTGGGAAAGAATGGTTCCTTCCTGGGTTCCAAGGCAGGGGGAGGGGCAGGGCCCCATGCAGAAGGGGCTGTGGGGGAGGGGACCCCTGGGCCAGTCCCGGGACTGGGCTGAGACCCTCTCTCCATCCGAGAGCGAGGGCTCACCTGGTCCAGGCCAAGAGTCTGCGTTGGGCCAGGCTGCCCCGGTCGGTCCCTCGGAAGAGGGGGCTTCCTCGCCAACCAAAGTCCCCGCGGCCTCGTCAAGCGGGGGCCTACCTAGGGCCGGCGTTGCCCTGCAGGTCTCTCCCACGCCAATGGTCACAGACGTGCTGACTCCCATGGCCGTCACCTCCGCCGTTTTGGGACGGGAAAACCTGGCCTTTCCCACAGGTGGCCTGAGGGCTTCTGCCTTGGCCACCTGCCAGGCCCGGAGAGGCCTGTCTCTCAGAGAGGAGAGGCTCACAGTCTTCCCCTTCCTCGTCAGTGTCCACTCTTGCTCTGTGTTTCTTCTCTGGGATGAGAGGGGCGGGCCCCTGAGCACCCAGGCGACTCTCAGACATCAGCGTGCCCTTTCTCCTCTCGCCCGACTTTGTGGTACCGTACGAATGAACATTGATCTTTTCTCCGGGTTCGGGGGACCCAAAACGAAGCTGCTTACCTGTTGGGTTGTGAGGCTTTTCAGGGGAAAGCATTTCTGCTCCCTTGAGGCTCACTGCGCTCAATTGGGCTTACAGGTCCGGGTGTTCCGTGTACCAGGGACATTGTAAGCAGGCATCGCGACCGTCCAAAGCAGTTGCATGGGTTGTTTTGGCATTGACTCGAGCCACAGCCGCCAGGGTTTGAAACACACACACGAAAGGAAGAACTCATCATCTGAAGTAGCTTGGGCTCTGCCAGAGCACGCCACGCAGCCAGGTGATTTTCCTATTGGTTGTCGTGCCAAGCTACCATAGCAGGCAATTCCACAGGTATACTGTGCAGAGTTCCAAACGAAAGCAGATAGCCCCTGTCGCCGAGGCGCAGCTGCCTAGGCGATAAAGCCCCAGGCACTGGTGCTCCTGAGGGCTGCGGGGACAGCCAGGTCTACGCCGGTGGCAGGAGGCTCTGGGCCTCAGTGCCCTGCCAGTGGGCCCTACTTGAGTATAGGTGCTCTTGCATGGGGTGGAGTCGGTCTCAGGTGGGCCCTCCCTCCACAGGCCTCTCCTGTCCCCTTGGCTGAAGCCGAGCCCGGCACTGGGGGTTGGTGGCTGCGCAGGAGCCTTGAGTCTCTGGACAGGCCCCGTGCCAGCTGGGACCTGAGCCCCAGCCCAGCTGCAAGCCCTGCGCTCAAGTTCCTTGGCCTTGCCCAGGTCAGCTAAGAGGGAGGAGAAGATGGTCGTCAGCACAGCGGGAAGCAATAGTGCCGACACCTGGCAGCGGGAGAAGCGCCTCCAACAGCCCCGTGGGATCTAAGCCCCCTCTGGCTCCAGCCGCCGCCCCAGCCAGGCCTCTCCCCGCCCCCCCACGGCCGAGCCAGGACCAAGGCACAGGCGCCCAAGCCCGCCGGGCAGGCCACGCCCCCAGCCGCCCCCGCCCCCGGGCGCCCGGCGCCCCGCCCCCGGCAGACTCGCCCCGCCCACGCCCCGCCCCGCCTCCGTTGCTCTGGAGACCGTGGCTGCCGGCGGGAGGGGCCTAAGGCCTGGAGGTGGAAGACAGTGGTGATGAGGGGGAGAATTCTCCACTCGGGAGTTGTCCCCAGTGGTAGTGGCGGGACACGTGCGGCCACTAGACATCCTGCCGAAACCCACCCAAGGCACTCCCCGGAGCGTGTCGACTGCCAGGAAAACTCACCCGCCGGGCTTAGGGGTTAGCGGGGTTCCCAAACGCACACATCGAGTGCCCGCAAGAGGCCACGGGAAGGAAAGGGGTCGCTGGCCTGCTAGGACCCTGCTGGGTGGGGGCTGTGCTGGAAGAGAACCTCTGCTATGGTGTCGTGGACTGTTGTTTTCTCCTCTAAGTCTGATGAAAAGAAGAGACAGAGGAAGGAAGCTCCAGGAACAAGCAAGCAGCTCCGGTGCGGAAACTCAGAGCCCAAACTACCACCGCTAGGGGCCGCGGTTGGGAAAGAATGGTTCCTTCCTGGGTTCCAAGGCAGGGGGAGGGGCAGGGCCCCATGCAGAAGGGGCTGTGGGGGAGGGGACCCCTGGGCCAGTCCCGGGACTGGGCTGAGACCCTCTCTCCATCCGAGAGCGAGGGCTCACCTGGTCCAGGCCAAGAGTCTGCGTTGGGCCAGGCTGCCCCGGTCGGTCCCTCGGAAGAGGGGGCTTCCTCGCCAACCAAAGTCCCCGCGGCCTCGTCAAGCAGGGGCCTACCTAGGGCCGGCGTTGCCCTGCAGGTCTCTCCCACGCCAATGGTCACAGACGTGCTGACTCCCATGGCCGTCACCTCCGCCGTTTTGGGACGGGAAAACCTGGCCTTTCCCACAGGTGGCCTGAGGGCTTCTGCCTTGGCCGCCTGCCAGGCCCGGAGAGGCCTGTCTCTCAGAGAGGAGAGGCTCACAGTCTTCCCCTTCCTCGTCAGTGTCCACTCTTGCTCTGTGTTTCTTCTCTGGGATGAGAGGGGCGGGCCCCTGAGCACCCAGGCGACTCTCAGACATCAGCGTGCCCTTTCTCCTCTCGCCCGACTTTGTGGTACCGTACGAATGAACATTGATCTTTTCTCCGGGTTCGGGGGACCCAAAACGAAGCTGCTTACCTGTTGGGTTGTGAGGCTTTTCAGGGGAAAGCATTTCTGCTCCCTTGAGGCTCACTGCGCTCAATTGGGCTTACAGGTCCGGGTGTTCCGTGTACCAGGGACATTGTAAGCAGGCATCGCGACCGTCCAAAGCAGTTGCATGGGTTGTTTTGGCATTGACTCGAGCCACAGCCGCCAGGGTTTGAAACACACACACGAAAGGAAGAACTCATCATCTGAAGTAGCTTGGGCTCTGCCAGAGCACGCCACGCAGCCAGGTGATTTTCCTATTGGTTGTCGTGCCAAGCTACCATAGCAGGCAATTCCACAGGTATACTGTGCAGAGTTCCAAACGAAAGCAGATAGCCCCTGTCGCCGAGGCGCAGCTGCCTAGGCGATAAAGCCCCAGGCACTGGTGCTCCTGAGGGCTGCGGGGACAGCCAGGTCTACGCCGGTGGCAGGAGGCTCTGGGCCTCAGTGCCCTGCCAGTGGGCCCTACTTGAGTATAGGTGCTCTTGCATGGGGTGGAGTCGGTCTCAGGTGGGCCCTCCCTCCACAGGCCTCTCCTGTCCCCTTGGCTGAAGCCGAGCCCGGCACTGGGGGTTGGTGCCTGCGCAGGAGCCTTGAGTCTCTGGACAGGCCCCGTGCCAGCTGGGACCTGAGCCCCAGCCCAGCTGCAAGCCCTGCGCTCAAGTTCCTTGGCCTTGCCCAGGTCAGCTAAGAGGGAGGAGAAGATGGTCGTCAGCACAGCGGGAAGCAATAGTGCCGACACCTGGCAGCGGGAGAAGCGCCTCCAACAGCCCCGTGGGATCTAAGCCCCCTCTGGCTCCAGCCGCCGCCCCAGCCAGGCCTCTCCCCGCCCCCCCACGGCCGAGCCAGGACCAAGGCACAGGCGCCCAAGCCCGCCGGGCAGGCCACGCCCCCAGCCGCCCCCGCCCCCGGGCGCCCGGCGCCCCGCCCCCGGCAGACTCGCCCCGCCCACGCCCCGCCCCGCCTCCGTTGCTCTGGAGACCGTGGCTGCCGGCGGGAGGGGCCTAAGGCCTGGAGGTGGAAGACAGTGGTGATGAGGGGGAGAATTCTCCACTCGGGAGTTGTCCCCAGTGGTAGTGGCGGGACACGTGCGGCCACTAGACATCCTGCCGAAACCCACCCAAGGCACTCCCCGGAGCGTGTCGACTGCCAGGAAAACTCACCCGCCGGGCTTAGTTGTTAGCGGGGTTCCCAAACGCACACATCGAGTGCCCGCAAGAGGCCACGGGAAGGAAAGGGGTCGCTGGCCTGCTAGGACCCTGCTGGGTGGGGGCTGTGCTGGAAGAGAACCTCTGCTATGGTGTCGTGGACTGTTGTTTTCTCCTCTAAGTCTGATGAAAAGAAGAGACAGAGGAAGGAAGCTCCAGGAACAAGCAAGCGGCTCCGGTGCGGAAACTCAGAGCCCAAACTACCACCGCTAGGGGCCGCGGTTGGGAAAGAATGGTTCCTTCCTGGGTTCCAAGGCAGGGGGAGGGGCAGGGCCCCATGCAGAAGGGGCTGTGGGGGAGGGGACCCCTGGGCCAGTCCCGGGACTGGGCTGAGACCCTCTCTCCATCCGAGAGCGAGGGCTCACCTGGTCCAGGCCAAGAGTCTGCGTTGGGCCAGGCTGCCCCGGTCGGTCCCTCGGAAGAGGGGGCTTCCTCGCCAACCAAAGTCCCCGCGGCCTCGTCAAGCGGGGGCCTACCTAGGGCCGGCGTTGCCCTGCAGGTCTCTCCCACGCCAATGGTCACAGACGTGCTGACTCCCATGGCCGTCACCTCCGCCGTTTTGGGACGGGAAAACCTGGCCTTTCCCACAGGTGGCCTGAGGGCTTCTGCCTTGGCCGCCTGCCAGGCCCGGAGAGGCCTGTCTCTCAGAGAGGAGAGGCTCACAGTCTTCCCCTTCCTCGTCAGTGTCCACTCTTGCTCTGTGTTTCTTCTCTGGGATGAGAGGGGCGGGCCCCTGAGCACCCAGGCGACTCTCAGACATCAGCGTGCCCTTTCTCCTCTCGCCCGACTTTGTGGTACCGTACGAATGAACATTGATCTTTTCTCCGGGTTCGGGGGACCCAAAACGAAGCTGCTTACCTGTTGGGTTGTGAGGCTTTTCAGGGGAAAGCATTTCTGCTCCCTTGAGGCTCACTGCGCTCAATTGGGCTTACAGGTCCGGGTGTTCCGTGTACCAGGGACATTGTAAGCAGGCATCGCGACCGTCCAAAGCAGTTGCATGGGTTGTTTTGGCATTGACTCGAGCCACAGCCGCCAGGGTTTGAAACACACACACGAAAGGAAGAACTCATCATCTGAAGTAGCTTGGGCTCTGCCAGAGCACGCCACGCAGCCAGGTGATTTTCCTATTGGTTGTCGTGCCAAGCTACCATAGCAGGCAATTCCACAGGTATACTGTGCAGAGTTCCAAACGAAAGCAGATAGCCCCTGTCGCCGAGGCGCAGCTGCCTAGGCGATAAAGCCCCAGGCACTGGTGCTCCTGAGGGCTGCGGGGACAGCCAGGTCTACGCCGGTGGCAGGAGGCTCTGGGCCTCAGTGCCCTGCCAGTGGGCCCTACTTGAGTATAGGTGCTCTTGCATGGGGTGGAGTCGGTCTCAGGTGGGCCCTCCCTCCACAGGCCTCTCCTGTCCCCTTGGCTGAAGCCGAGCCCGGCACTGGGGGTTGGTGCCTGCGCAGGAGCCTTGAGTCTCTGGACAGGCCCCGTGCCAGCTGGGACCTGAGCCCCAGCCCAGCTGCAAGCCCTGCGCTCAAGTTCCTTGGCCTTGCCCAGGTCAGCTAAGAGGGAGGAGAAGATGGTCGTCAGCACAGCGGGAAGCAATAGTGCCGACACCTGGCAGCGGGAGAAGCGCCTCCAACAGCCCCGTGGGATCTAAGCCCCCTCTGGCTCCAGCCGCCGCCCCAGCCAGGCCTCTCCCCGCCCCCCCACGGCCGAGCCAGGACCAAGGCACAGGCGCCCAAGCCCGCCGGGCAGGCCACGCCCCCAGCCGCCCCCGCCCCCGGCAGACTCGCCCCGCCCACGCCCCGCCCCGCCTCCGTTGCTCTGGAGACCGTGGCTGCCGGCGGGAGGGGCCTTAGGCCTGGAGGTGGAAGACAGTGGTGATGAGGGGGAGAATTCTCCACTCGGGAGTTGTCCCCAGTGGTAGTGGCGGGACACGTGCGGCCACTAGACATCCTGCCGAAACCCACCCAAGGCACTCCCCGGAGCGTGTCGACTGCCAGGAAAACTCACCCGCCGGGCTTAGGGGTTAGCGGGGTTCCCAAACGCACACATCGAGTGCCCGCAAGAGGCCACGGGAAGGAAAGGGGTCGCTGGCCTGCTAGGACCCTGCTGGGTGGGGGCTGTGCTGGAAGAGAACCTCTGCTATGGTGTCGTGGACTGTTGTTTTCTCCTCTAAGTCTGATGAAAAGAAGAGACAGAGGAAGGAAGCTCCAGGAACAAGCAAGCGGCTCCGGTGCGGAAACTCAGAGCCCAAACTACCACCGCTAGGGGCCGCGGTTGGGAAAGAATGGTTCCTTCCTGGGTTCCAAGGCAGGGGGAGGGGCAGGGCCCCATGCAGAAGGGGCTGTGGGGGAGGGGACCCCTGGGCCAGTCCCGGGACTGGGCTGAGACCCTCTCTCCATCCGAGAGCGAGGGCTCACCTGGTCCAGGCCAAGAGTCTGCGTTGGGCCAGGCTGCCCCGGTCGGTCCCTCGGAAGAGGGGGCTTCCTCGCCAACCAAAGTCCCCGCGGCCTCGTCAAGCGGGGGCCTACCTAGGGCCGGCGTTGCCCTGCAGGTCTCTCCCACGCCAATGGTCACAGACGTGCTGACTCCCATGGCCGTCACCTCCGCCGTTTTGGGACGGGAAAACCTGGCCTTTCCCACAGGTGGCCTGAGGGCTTCTGCCTTGGCCGCCTGCCAGGCCCGGAGAGGCCTGTCTCTCAGAGAGGAGAGGCTCACAGTCTTCCCCTTCCTCGTCAGTGTCCACTCTTGCTCTGTGTTTCTTCTCTGGGATGAGAGGGGCGGGCCCCTGAGCACCCAGGCGACTCTCAGACATCAGCGTGCCCTTTCTCCTCTCGCCCGACTTTGTGGTACCGTACGAATGAACATTGATCTTTTCTCCGGGTTCGGGGGACCCAAAACGAAGCTGCTTACCTGTTGGGTTGTGAGGCTTTTCAGGGGAAAGCATTTCTGCTCCCTTGAGGCTCACTGCGCTCAATTGGGCTTACAGGTCCGGGTGTTCCGTGTACCAGGGACATTGTAAGCAGGCATCGCGACCGTCCAAAGCAGTTGCATGGGTTGTTTTGGCATTGACTCGAGCCACAGCCGCCAGGGTTTGAAACACACACACGAAAGGAAGAACTCATCATCTGAAGTAGCTTGGGCTCTGCCAGAGCACGCCACGCAGCCAGGTGATTTTCCTATTGGTTGTCGTGCCAAGCTACCATAGCAGGCAATTCCACAGGTATACTGTGCAGAGTTCCAAACGAAAGCAGATAGCCCCTGTCGCCGAGGCGCAGCTGCCTAGGCGATAAAGCCCCAGGCACTGGTGCTCCTGAGGGCTGCGGGGACAGCCAGGTCTACGCCGGTGGCAGGAGGCTCTGGGCCTCAGTGCCCTGCCAGTGGGCCCTACTTGAGTATAGGTGCTCTTGCATGGGGTGGAGTCGGTCTCAGGTGGGCCCTCCCTCCACAGGCCTCTCCTGTCCCCTTGGCTGAAGCCGAGCCCGGCACTGGGGGTTGGTGCCTGCGCAGGAGCCTTGAGTCTCTGGACAGGCCCCGTGCCAGCTGGGACCTGAGCCCCAGCCCAGCTGCAAGCCCTGCGCTCAAGTTCCTTGGCCTTGCCCAGGTCAGCTAAGAGGGAGGAGAAGATGGTCGTCAGCACAGCGGGAAGCAATAGTGCCGACACCTGGCAGCGGGAGAAGCGCCTCCAACAGCCCCGTGGGATCTAAGCCCCCTCTGGCTCCAGCCGCCGCCCCAGCCAGGCCTCTCCCCGCCCCCCCACGGCCGAGCCAGGACCAAGGCACAGGCGCCCAAGCCCGCCGGGCAGGCCACGCCCCCAGCCGCCCCCGCCCCCGGGCGCCCGGCGCCCCGCCCCCGGCAGACTCGCCCCGCCCACGCCCCGCCCCGCCTCCGTTGCTCTGGAGACCGTGGCTGCCGGCGGGAGGGGCCTAAGGCCTGGAGGTGGAAGACAGTGGTGATGAGGGGGAGAATTCTCCACTCGGGAGTTGTCCCCAGTGGTAGTGGCGGGACACGTGCGGCCACTAGACATCCTGCCGAAACCCACCCAAGGCACTTCCCGGAGCGTGTCGACTGCCAGGAAAACTCACCCGCCGGGCTTAGGGGTTAGCGGGGTTCCCAAACGCACACATCGAGTGCCCGCAAGAGGCCACGGGAAGGAAAGGGGTCGCTGGCCTGCTAGGACCCTGCTGGGTGGGGGCTGTGCTGGAAGAGAACCTCTGCTATGGTGTCGTGGACTGTTGTTTTCTCCTCTAAGTCTGATGAAAAGAAGAGACAGAGGAAGGAAGCTCCAGGAACAAGCAAGCGGCTCCGGTGCGGAAACTCAGAGCCCAAACTACCACCGCTAGGGGCCGCGGTTGGGAAAGAATGGTTCCTTCCTGGGTTCCAAGGCAGGGGGAGGGGCAGGGCCCCATGCAGAAGGGGCTGTGGGGGAGGGGACCCCTGGGCCAGTCCCGGGACTGGGCTGAGACCCTCTCTCCATCCGAGAGCGAGGGCTCACCTGGTCCAGGCCAAGAGTCTGCGTTGGGCCAGGCTGCCCCGGTCGGTCCCTCGGAAGAGGGGGCTTCCTCGCCAACCAAAGTCCCCGCGGCCTCGTCAAGCGGGGGCCTACCTAGGGCCGGCGTTGCCCTGCAGGTCTCTCCCACGCCAATGGTCACAGACGTGCTGACTCCCATGGCCGTCACCTCCGCCGTTTTGGGACGGGAAAACCTGGCCTTTCCCACAGGTGGCCTGAGGGCTTCTGCCTTGGCCGCCTGCCAGGCCCGGAGAGGCCTGTCTCTCAGAGAGGAGAGGCTCACAGTCTTCCCCTTCCTCGTCAGTGTCCACTCTTGCTCTGTGTTTCTTCTCTGGGATGAGAGGGGCGGGCCCCTGAGCACCCAGGCGACTCTCAGACATCAGCGTGCCCTTTCTCCTCTCGCCCGACTTTGTGGTACCGTACGAATGAACATTGATCTTTTCTCCGGGTTCGGGGGACCCAAAACGAAGCTGCTTACCTGTTGGGTTGTGAGGCTTTTCAGGGGAAAGCATTTCTGCTCCCTTGAGGCTCACTGCGCTCAATTGGGCTTACAGGTCCGGGTGTTCCGTGTACCAGGGACATTGTAAGCAGGCATCGCGACCGTCCAAAGCAGTTGCATGGGTTGTTTTGGCATTGACTCGAGCCACAGCCGCCAGGGTTTGAAACACACACACGAAAGGAAGAACTCATCATCTGAAGTAGCTTGGGCTCTGCCAGAGCACGCCACGCAGCCAGGTGATTTTCCTATTGGTTGTCGTGCCAAGCTACCATAGCAGGCAATTCCACAGGTATACTGTGCAGAGTTCCAAACGAAAGCAGATAGCCCCTGTCGCCGAGGCGCAGCTGCCTAGGCGATAAAGCCCCAGGCACTGGTGCTCCTGAGGGCTGCGGGGACAGCCAGGTCTACGCCGGTGGCAGGAGGCTCTGGGCCTCAGTGCCCTGCCAGTGGGCCCTACTTGAGTATAGGTGCTCTTGCATGGGGTGGAGTCGGTCTCAGGTGGGCCCTCCCTCCACAGGCCTCTCCTGTCCCCTTGGCTGAAGCCGAGCCCGGCACTGGGGGTTGGTGCCTGCGCAGGAGCCTTGAGTCTCTGGACAGGCCCCGTGCCAGCTGGGACCTGAGCCCCAGCCCAGCTGCAAGCCCTGCGCTCAAGTTCCTTGGCCTTGCCCAGGTCAGCTAAGAGGGAGGAGAAGATGGTCGTCAGCACAGCGGGAAGCAATAGTGCCGACACCTGGCAGCGGGAGAAGCGCCTCCAACAGCCCCGTGGGATCTAAGCCCCCTCTGGCTCCAGCCGCCGCCCCAGCCAGGCCTCTCCCCGCCCCCCCACGGCCGAGCCAGGACCAAGGCACAGGCGCCCAAGCCCGCCGGGCAGGCCACGCCCCCAGCCGCCCCCGCCCCCGGGCGCCCGGCGCCCCGCCCCCGGCAGACTCGCCCCGCCCACGCCCCGCCCCGCCTCCGTTGCTCTGGAGACCGTGGCTGCCGGCGGGAGGGGCCTAAGGCCTGGAGGTGGAAGACAGTGGTGATGAGGGGGAGAATTCTCCACTCGGGAGTTGTCCCCAGTGGTAGTGGCGGGACACGTGCGGCCACTAGACATCCTGCCGAAACCCACCCAAGGCACTTCCCGGAGCGTGTCGACTGCCAGGAAAACTCACCCGCCGGGCTTAGGGGTTAGCGGGGTTCCCAAACGCACACATCGAGTGCCCGCAAGAGGCCACAGGAAGGAAAGGGGTCGCTGGCCTGCTAGGACCCTGCTGGGTGGGGGCTGTGCTGGAAGAGAACCTCTGCTATGGTGTCGTGGACTGTTGTTTTCTCCTCTAAGTCTGATGAAAAGAAGAGACAGAGGAAGGAAGCTCCAGGAACAAGCAAGCGGCTCCGGTGCGGAAACTCAGAGCCCAAACTACCACCGCTAGGGGCCGCGGTTGGGAAAGAATGGTTCCTTCCTGGGTTCCAAGGCAGGGGGAGGGGCAGGGCCCCATGCAGAAGGGGCTGTGGGGGAGGGGACCCCTGGGCCAGTCCCGGGACTGGGCTGAGACCCTCTCTCCATCCGAGAGCGAGGGCTCACCTGGTCCAGGCCAAGAGTCTGCGTTGGGCCAGGCTGCCCCGGTCGGTCCCTCGGAAGAGGGGGCTTCCTCGCCAACCAAAGTCCCCGCGGCCTCGTCAAGCGGGGGCCTACCTAGGGCCGGCGTTGCCCTGCAGGTCTCTCCCACGCCAATGGTCACAGACGTGCTGACTCCCATGGCCGTCACCTCCGCCGTTTTGGGACCGGAAAACCTGGCCTTTCCCACAGGTGGCCTGAGGGCTTCTGCCTTGGCCGCCTGCCAGGCCCGGAGAGGCCTGTCTCTCAGAGAGGAGAGGCTCACAGTCTTCCCCTTCCTCGTCAGTGTCCACTCTTGCTCTGTGTTTCTTCTCTGGGATGAGAGGGGCGGGCCCCTGAGCACCCAGGCGACTCTCAGACATCAGCGTGCCCTTTCTCCTCTCGCCCGACTTTGTGGTACCGTACGAATGAACATTGATCTTTTCTCCGGGTTCGGGGGACCCAAAACGAAGCTGCTTACCTGTTGGGTTGTGAGGCTTTTCAGGGGAAAGCATTTCTGCTCCCTTGAGGCTCACTGCGCTCAATTGGGCTTACAGGTCCGGGTGTTCCGTGTACCAGGGACATTGTAAGCAGGCATCGCGACCGTCCAAAGCAGTTGCATGGGTTGTTTTGGCATTGACTCGAGCCACAGCCGCCAGGGTTTGAAACACACACACGAAAGGAAGAACTCATCATCTGAAGTAGCTTGGGCTCTGCCAGAGCACGCCACGCAGCCAGGTGATTTTCCTATTGGTT
Source organism: Dasypus novemcinctus (assembly GCF_030445035.2). Classification (NCBI taxonomy): domain Eukaryota; kingdom Metazoa; phylum Chordata; class Mammalia; order Cingulata; family Dasypodidae; genus Dasypus; species Dasypus novemcinctus. Next base: position 279,404 of record NC_080703.1, read on the forward strand.
GTCGTGCCAAGCTACCATAGCAGGCAATTCCACAGGTATACTGTGCAGAGTTCCAAACGAAAGCAGATAGCCCCTGTCGCCGAGGCGCAGCTGCCTAGGCGATAAAGCCCCAGGCACTGGTGCTCCTGAGGGCTGCGGGGACAGCCAGGTCTACGCCGGTGGCAGGAGGCTCTGGGCCTCAGTGCCCTGCCAGTGGGCCCTACTTGAGTATAGGTGCTCTTGCATGGGGTGGAGTCGGTCTCAGGTGGGCCCTCCCTCCACAGGCCTCTCCTGTCCCCTTGGCTGAAGCCGAGCCCGGCACTGGGGGTTGGTGCCTGCGCAGGAGCCTTGAGTCTCTGGACAGGCCCCGTGCCAGCTGGGACCTGAGCCCCAGCCCAGCTGCAAGCCCTGCGCTCAAGTTCCTTGGCCTTGCCCAGGTCAGCTAAGAGGGAGGAGAAGATGGTCGTCAGCACAGCGGGAAGCAATAGTGCCGACACCTGGCAGCGGGAGAAGCGCCTCCAACAGCCCCGTGGGATCTAAGCCCCCTCTGGCTCCAGCCGCCGCCCCAGCCAGGCCTCTCCCCGCCCCCCCACGGCCGAGCCAGGACCAAGGCACAGGCGCCCAAGCCCGCCGGGCAGGCCACGCCCCCAGCCGCCCCCGCCCCCGGGCGCCCGGCGCCCCGCCCCCGGCAGACTCGCCCCGCCCACGCCCCGCCCCGCCTCCGTTGCTCTGGAGACCGTGGCTGCCGGCGGGAGGGGCCTAAGGCCTGGAGGTGGAAGACAGTGGTGATGAGGGGGAGAATTCTCCACTCGGGAGTTGTCCCCAGTGGTAGTGGCGGGACACGTGCGGCCACTAGACATCCTGCCGAAACCCACCCAAGGCACTTCCCGGAGCGTGTCGACTGCCAGGAAAACTCACCCGCCGGGCTTAGGGGTTAGCGGGGTTCCCAAACGCACACATCGAGTGCCCGCAAGAGGCCACGGGAAGGAAAGGGGTCGCTGGCCTGCTAGGACCCTGCTGGGTGGGGGCTGTGCTGGAAGAGAACCTCTGCTATGGTGTCGTGGACTGTTGTTTTCTCCTCTAAGTCTGATGAAAAGAAGAGACAGAGGAAGGAAGCTCCAGGAACAAGCAAGCGGCTCCGGTGCGGAAACTCAGAGCCCAAACTACCACCGCTAGGGGCCGCGGTTGGGAAAGAATGGTTCCTTCCTGGGTTCCAAGGCAGGGGGAGGGGCAGGGCCCCATGCAGAAGGGGCTGTGGGGGAGGGGACCCCTGGGCCAGTCCCGGGACTGGGCTGAGACCCTCTCTCCATCCGAGAGCGAGGGCTCACCTGGTCCAGGCCAAGAGTCTGCGTTGGGCCAGGCTGCCCCGGTCGGTCCCTCGGAAGAGGGGGCTTCCTCGCCAACCAAAGTCCCCGCGGCCTCGTCAAGCGGGGGCCTACCTAGGGCCGGCGTTGCCCTGCAGGTCTCTCCCACGCCAATGGTCACAGACGTGCTGACTCCCATGGCCGTCACCTCCGCCGTTTTGGGACGGGAAAACCTGGCCTTTCCCACAGGTGGCCTGAGGGCTTCTGCCTTGGCCGCCTGCCAGGCCCGGAGAGGCCTGTCTCTCAGAGAGGAGAGGCTCACAGTCTTCCCCTTCCTCGTCAGTGTCCACTCTTGCTCTGTGTTTCTTCTCTGGGATGAGAGGGGCGGGCCCCTGAGCACCCAGGCGACTCTCAGACATCAGCGTGCCCTTTCTCCTCTCGCCCGACTTTGTGGTACCGTACGAATGAACATTGATCTTTTCTCCGGGTTCGGGGGACCCAAAACGAAGCTGCTTACCTGTTGGGTTGTGAGGCTTTTCAGGGGAAAGCATTTCTGCTCCCTTGAGGCTCACTGCGCTCAATTGGGCTTACAGGTCCGGGTGTTCCGTGTACCAGGGACATTGTAAGCAGGCATCGCGACCGTCCAAAGCAGTTGCATGGGTTGTTTTGGCATTGACTCGAGCCACAGCCGCCAGGGTTTGAAACACACACACGAAAGGAAGAACTCATCATCTGAAGTAGCTTGGGCTCTGCCAGAGCACGCCACGCAGCCAGGTGATTTTCCTATTGGTTGTCGTGCCAAGCTACCATAGCAGGCAATTCCACAGGTATACTGTGCAGAGTTCCAAACGAAAGCAGATAGCCCCTGTCGCCGAGGCGCAGCTGCCTAGGCGATAAAGCCCCAGGCACTGGTGCTCCTGAGGGCTGCGGGGACAGCCAGGTCTACGCCGGTGGCAGGAGGCTCTGGGCCTCAGTGCCCTGCCAGTGGGCCCTACTTGAGTATAGGTGCTCTTGCATGGGGTGGAGTCGGTCTCAGGTGGGCCCTCCCTCCACAGGCCTCTCCTGTCCCCTTGGCTGAAGCCGAGCCCGGCACTGGGGGTTGGTGGCTGCGCAGGAGCCTTGAGTCTCTGGACAGGCCCCGTGCCAGCTGGGACCTGAGCCCCAGCCCAGCTGCAAGCCCTGCGCTCAAGTTCCTTGGCCTTGCCCAGGTCAGCTAAGAGGGAGGAGAAGATGGTCGTCAGCACAGCGGGAAGCAATAGTGCCGACACCTGGCAGCGGGAGAAGCGCCTCCAACAGCCCCGTGGGATCTAAGCCCCCTCTGGCTCCAGCCGCCGCCCCAGCCAGGCCTCTCCCCGCCCCCCCACGGCCGAGCCAGGACCAAGGCACAGGCGCCCAAGCCCGCCGGGCAGGCCACGCCCCCAGCCGCCCCCGCCCCCGGGCGCCCGGCGCCCCGCCCCCGGCAGACTCGCCCCGCCCACGCCCCGCCCCGCCTCCGTTGCTCTGGAGACCGTGGCTGCCGGCGGGAGGGGCCTAAGGCCTGGAGGTGGAAGACAGTGGTGATGAGGGGGAGAATTCTCCACTCGGGAGTTGTCCCCAGTGGTAGTGGCGGGACACGTGCGGCCACTAGACATCCTGCCGAAACCCACCCAAGGCACTCCCCGGAGCGTGTCGACTGCCAGGAAAACTCACCCGCCGGGCTTAGTTGTTAGCGGGGTTCCCAAACGCACACATCGAGTGCCCGCAAGAGGCCACGGGAAGGAAAGGGGTCGCTGGCCTGCTAGGACCCTGCTGGGTGGGGGCTGTGCTGGAAGAGAACCTCTGCTATGGTGTCGTGGACTGTTGTTTTCTCCTCTAAGTCTGATGAAAAGAAGAGACAGAGGAAGGAAGCTCCAGGAACAAGCAAGCGGCTCCGGTGCGGAAACTCAGAGCCCAAACTACCACCGCTAGGGGCCGCGGTTGGGAAAGAATGGTTCCTTCCTGGGTTCCAAGGCAGGGGGAGGGGCAGGGCCCCATGCAGAAGGGGCTGTGGGGGAGGGGACCCCTGGGCCAGTCCCGGGACTGGGCTGAGACCCTCTCTCCATCCGAGAGCGAGGGCTCACCTGGTCCAGGCCAAGAGTCTGCGTTGGGCCAGGCTGCCCCGGTCGGTCCCTCGGAAGAGGGGGCTTCCTCGCCAACCAAAGTCCCCGCGGCCTCGTCAAGCGGGGGCCTACTTAGGGCCGGAGTTGCCCTGCAGGTCTCTCCCACGCCAATGGTCACAGACGTGCTGACTCCCATGGCCGTCACCTCCGCCGTTTTGGGACGGGAAAACCTGGCCTTTCCCACAGGTGGCCTGAGGGCTTCTGCCTTGGCCGCCTGCCAGGCCCGGAGAGGCCTGTCTCTCAGAGAGGAGAGGCTCACAGTCTTCCCCTTCCTCGTCAGTGTCCACTCTTGCTCTGTGTTTCTTCTCTGGGATGAGAGGGGCGGGCCCCTGAGCACCCAGGCGACTCTCAGACATCAGCGTGCCCTTTCTCCTCTCGCCCGACTTTGTGGTACCGTACGAATGAACATTGATCTTTTCTCCGGGTTCGGGGGACCCAAAACGAAGCTGCTTACCTGTTGGGTTGTGAGGCTTTTCAGGGGAAAGCATTTCTGCTCCCTTGAGGCTCACTGCGCTCAATTGGGCTTACAGGTCCGGGTGTTCCGTGTACCAGGGACATTGTAAGCAGGCATCGCGACCGTCCAAAGCAGTTGCATGGGTTGTTTTGGCATTGACTCGAGCCACAGCCGCCAGGGTTTGAAACACACACACGAAAGGAAGAACTCATCATCTGAAGTAGCTTGGGCTCTGCCAGAGCACGCCACGCAGCCAGGTGATTTTCCTATTGGTTGTCGTGCCAAGCTACCATAGCAGGCAATTCCACAGGTATACTGTGCAGAGTTCCAAACGAAAGCAGATAGCCCCTGTCGCCGAGGCGCAGCTGCCTAGGCGATAAAGCCCCAGGCACTGGTGCTCCTGAGGGCTGCGGGGACAGCCAGGTCTACGCCGGTGGCAGGAGGCTCTGGGCCTCAGTGCCCTGCCAGTGGGCCCTACTTGAGTATAGGTGCTCTTGCATGGGGTGGAGTCGGTCTCAGGTGGGCCCTCCCTCCACAGGCCTCTCCTGTCCCCTTGGCTGAAGCCGAGCCCGGCACTGGGGGTTGGTGGCTGCGCAGGAGCCTTGAGTCTCTGGACAGGCCCCGTGCCAGCTGGGACCTGAGCCCCAGCCCAGCTGCAAGCCCTGCGCTCAAGTTCCTTGGCCTTGCCCAGGTCAGCTAAGAGGGAGGAGAAGATGGTCGTCAGCACAGCGGGAAGCAATAGTGCCGACACCTGGCAGCGGGAGAAGCGCCTCCAACAGCCCCGTGGGATCTAAGCCCCCTCTGGCTCCAGCCGCCGCCCCAGCCAGGCCTCTCCCCGCCCCCCCACGGCCGAGCCAGGACCAAGGCACAGGCGCCCAAGCCCGCCGGGCAGGCCACGCCCCCAGCCGCCCCCGCCCCCGGCAGACTCGCCCCGCCCACGCCCCGCCCCGCCTCCGTTGCTCTGGAGACCGTGGCTGCCGGCGGGAGGGGCCTTAGGCCTGGAGGTGGAAGACAGTGGTGATGAGGGGGAGAATTCTCCACTCGGGAGTTGTCCCCAGTGGTAGTGGCGGGACACGTGCGGCCACTAGACATCCTGCCGAAACCCACCCAAGGCACTCCCCGGAGCGTGTCGACTGCCAGGAAAACTCACCCGCCGGGCTTAGGGGTTAGCGGGGTTCCCAAACGCACACATCGAGTGCCCGCAAGAGGCCACGGGAAGGAAAGGGGTCGCTGGCCTGCTAGGACCCTGCTGGGTGGGGGCTGTGCTGGAAGAGAACCTCTGCTATGGTGTCGTGGACTGTTGTTTTCTCCTCTAAGTCTGATGAAAAGAAGAGACAGAGGAAGGAAGCTCCAGGAACAAGCAAGCGGCTCCGGTGCGGAAACTCAGAGCCCAAACTACCACCGCTAGGGGCCGCGGTTGGGAAAGAATGGTTCCTTCCTGGGTTCCAAGGCAGGGGGAGGGGCAGGGCCCCATGCAGAAGGGGCTGTGGGGGAGGGGACCCCTGGGCCAGTCCCGGGACTGGGCTGAGACCCTCTCTCCATCCGAGAGCGAGGGCTCACCTGGTCCAGGCCAAGAGTCTGCGTTGGGCCAGGCTGCCCCGGTCGGTCCCTCGGAAGAGGGGGCTTCCTCGCCAACCAAAGTCCCCGCGGCCTCGTCAAGCGGGGGCCTACCTAGGGCCGGCGTTGCCCTGCAGGTCTCTCCCACGCCAATGGTCACAGACGTGCTGACTCCCATGGCCGTCACCTCCGCCGTTTTGGGACGGGAAAACCTGGCCTTTCCCACAGGTGGCCTGAGGGCTTCTGCCTTGGCCGCCTGCCAGGCCCGGAGAGGCCTGTCTCTCAGAGAGGAGAGGCTCACAGTCTTCCCCTTCCTCGTCAGTGTCCACTCTTGCTCTGTGTTTCTTCTCTGGGATGAGAGGGGCGGGCCCCTGAGCACCCAGGCGACTCTCAGACATCAGCGTGCCCTTTCTCCTCTCGCCCGACTTTGTGGTACCGTACGAATGAACATTGATCTTTTCTCCGGGTTCGGGGGACCCAAAACGAAGCTGCTTACCTGTTGGGTTGTGAGGCTTTTCAGGGGAAAGCATTTCTGCTCCCTTGAGGCTCACTGCGCTCAATTGGGCTTACAGGTCCGGGTGTTCCGTGTACCAGGGACATTGTAAGCAGGCATCGCGACCGTCCAAAGCAGTTGCATGGGTTGTTTTGGCATTGACTCGAGCCACAGCCGCCAGGGTTTGAAACACACACACGAAAGGAAGAACTCATCATCTGAAGTAGCTTGGGCTCTGCCAGAGCACGCCACGCAGCCAGGTGATTTTCCTATTGGTTGTCGTGCCAAGCTACCATAGCAGGCAATTCCACAGGTATACTGTGCAGAGTTCCAAACGAAAGCAGATAGCCCCTGTCGCCGAGGCGCAGCTGCCTAGGCGATAAAGCCCCAGGCACTGGTGCTCCTGAGGGCTGCGGGGACAGCCAGGTCTACGCCGGTGGCAGGAGGCTCTGGGCCTCAGTGCCCTGCCAGTGGGCCCTACTTGAGTATAGGTGCTCTTGCATGGGGTGGAGTCGGTCTCAGGTGGGCCCTCCCTCCACAGGCCTCTCCTGTCCCCTTGGCTGAAGCCGAGCCCGGCACTGGGGGTTGGTGCCTGCGCAGGAGCCTTGAGTCTCTGGACAGGCCCCGTGCCAGCTGGGACCTGAGCCCCAGCCCAGCTGCAAGCCCTGCGCTCAAGTTCCTTGGCCTTGCCCAGGTCAGCTAAGAGGGAGGAGAAGATGGTCGTCAGCACAGCGGGAAGCAATAGTGCCGACACCTGGCAGCGGGAGAAGCGCCTCCAACAGCCCCGTGGGATCTAAGCCCCCTCTGGCTCCAGCCGCCGCCCCAGCCAGGCCTCTCCCCGCCCCCCCACGGCCGAGCCAGGACCAAGGCACAGGCGCCCAAGCCCGCCGGGCAGGCCACGCCCCCAGCCGCCCCCGCCCCCGGGCGCCCGGCGCCCCGCCCCCGGCAGACTCGCCCCGCCCACGCCCCGCCCCGCCTCCGTTGCTCTGGAGACCGTGGCTGCCGGCGGGAGGGGCCTAAGGCCTGGAGGTGGAAGACAGTGGTGATGAGGGGGAGAATTCTCCACTCGGGAGTTGTCCCCAGTGGTAGTGGCGGGACACGTGCGGCCACTAGACATCCTGCCGAAACCCACCCAAGGCACTTCCCGGAGCGTGTCGACTGCCAGGAAAACTCACCCGCCGGGCTTAGGGGTTAGCGGGGTTCCCAAACGCACACATCGAGTGCCCGCAAGAGGCCACGGGAAGGAAAGGGGTCGCTGGCCTGCTAGGACCCTGCTGGGTGGGGGCTGTGCTGGAAGAGAACCTCTGCTATGGTGTCGTGGACTGTTGTTTTCTCCTCTAAGTCTGATGAAAAGAAGAGACAGAGGAAGGAAGCTCCAGGAACAAGCAAGCGGCTCCGGTGCGGAAACTCAGAGCCCAAACTACCACCGCTAGGGGCCGCGGTTGGGAAAGAATGGTTCCTTCCTGGGTTCCAAGGCAGGGGGAGGGGCAGGGCCCCATGCAGAAGGGGCTGTGGGGGAGGGGACCCCTGGGCCAGTCCCGGGACTGGGCTGAGACCCTCTCTCCATCCGAGAGCGAGGGCTCACCTGGTCCAGGCCAAGAGTCTGCGTTGGGCCAGGCTGCCCCGGTCGGTCCCTCGGAAGAGGGGGCTTCCTCGCCAACCAAAGTCCCCGCGGCCTCGTCAAGCGGGGGCCTACCTAGGGCCGGCGTTGCCCTGCAGGTCTCTCCCACGCCAATGGTCACAGACGTGCTGACTCCCATGGCCGTCACCTCCGCCGTTTTGGGACGGGAAAACCTGGCCTTTCCCACAGGTGGCCTGAGGGCTTCTGCCTTGGCCGCCTGCCAGGCCCGGAGAGGCCTGTCTCTCAGAGAGGAGAGGCTCACAGTCTTCCCCTTCCTCGTCAGTGTCCACTCTTGCTCTGTGTTTCTTCTCTGGGATGAGAGGGGCGGGCCCCTGAGCACCCAGGCGACTCTCAGACATCAGCGTGCCCTTTCTCCTCTCGCCCGACTTTGTGGTACCGTACGAATGAACATTGATCTTTTCTCCGGGTTCGGGGGACCCAAAACGAAGCTGCTTACCTGTTGGGTTGTGAGGCTTTTCAGGGGAAAGCATTTCTGCTCCCTTGAGGCTCACTGCGCTCAATTGGGCTTACAGGTCCGGGTGTTCCGTGTACCAGGGACATTGTAAGCAGGCATCGCGACCGTCCAAAGCAGTTGCATGGGTTGTTTTGGCATTGACTCGAGCCACAGCCGCCAGGGTTTGAAACACACACACGAAAGGAAGAACTCATCATCTGAAGTAGCTTGGGCTCTGCCAGAGCACGCCACGCAGCCAGGTGATTTTCCTATTGGTTGTCGTGCCAAGCTACCATAGCAGGCAATTCCACAGGTATACTGTGCAGAGTTCCAAACGAAAGCAGATAGCCCCTGTCGCCGAGGCGCAGCTGCCTAGGCGATAAAGCCCCAGGCACTGGTGCTCCTGAGGGCTGCGGGGACAGCCAGGTCTACGCCGGTGGCAGGAGGCTCTGGGCCTCAGTGCCCTGCCAGTGGGCCCTACTTGAGTATAGGTGCTCTTGCATGGGGTGGAGTCGGTCTCAGGTGGGCCCTCCCTCCACAGGCCTCTCCTGTCCCCTTGGCTGAAGCCGAGCCCGGCACTGGGGGTTGGTGCCTGCGCAGGAGCCTTGAGTCTCTGGACAGGCCCCGTGCCAGCTGGGACCTGAGCCCCAGCCCAGCTGCAAGCCCTGCGCTCAAGTTCCTTGGCCTTGCCCAGGTCAGCTAAGAGGGAGGAGAAGATGGTCGTCAGCACAGCGGGAAGCAATAGTGCCGACACCTGGCAGCGGGAGAAGCGCCTCCAACAGCCCCGTGGGATCTAAGCCCCCTCTGGCTCCAGCCGCCGCCCCAGCCAGGCCTCTCCCCGCCCCCCCACGGCCGAGCCAGGACCAAGGCACAGGCGCCCAAGCCCGCCGGGCAGGCCACGCCCCCAGCCGCCCCCGCCCCCGGGCGCCCGGCGCCCCGCCCCCGGCAGACTCGCCCCGCCCACGCCCCGCCCCGCCTCCGTTGCTCTGGAGACCGTGGCTGCCGGCGGGAGGGGCCTAAGGCCTGGAGGTGGAAGACAGTGGTGATGAGGGGGAGAATTCTCCACTCGGGAGTTGTCCCCAGTGGTAGTGGCGGGACACGTGCGGCCACTAGACATCCTGCCGAAACCCACCCAAGGCACTTCCCGGAGCGTGTCGACTGCCAGGAAAACTCACCCGCCGGGCTTAGGGGTTAGCGGGGTTCCCAAACGCACACATCGAGTGCCCGCAAGAGGCCACAGGAAGGAAAGGGGTCGCTGGCCTGCTAGGACCCTGCTGGGTGGGGGCTGTGCTGGAAGAGAACCTCTGCTATGGTGTCGTGGACTGTTGTTTTCTCCTCTAAGTCTGATGAAAAGAAGAGACAGAGGAAGGAAGCTCCAGGAACAAGCAAGCGGCTCCGGTGCGGAAACTCAGAGCCCAAACTACCACCGCTAGGGGCCGCGGTTGGGAAAGAATGGTTCCTTCCTGGGTTCCAAGGCAGGGGGAGGGGCAGGGCCCCATGCAGAAGGGGCTGTGGGGGAGGGGACCCCTGGGCCAGTCCCGGGACTGGGCTGAGACCCTCTCTCCATCCGAGAGCGAGGGCTCACCTGGTCCAGGCCAAGAGTCTGCGTTGGGCCAGGCTGCCCCGGTCGGTCCCTCGGAAGAGGGGGCTTCCTCGCCAACCAAAGTCCCCGCGGCCTCGTCAAGCGGGGGCCTACCTAGGGCCGGCGTTGCCCTGCAGGTCTCTCCCACGCCAATGGTCACAGACGTGCTGACTCCCATGGCCGTCACCTCCGCCGTTTTGGGACCGGAAAACCTGGCCTTTCCCACAGGTGGCCTGAGGGCTTCTGCCTTGGCCGCCTGCCAGGCCCGGAGAGGCCTGTCTCTCAGAGAGGAGAGGCTCACAGTCTTCCCCTTCCTCGTCAGTGTCCACTCTTGCTCTGTGTTTCTTCTCTGGGATGAGAGGGGCGGGCCCCTGAGCACCCAGGCGACTCTCAGACATCAGCGTGCCCTTTCTCCTCTCGCCCGACTTTGTGGTACCGTACGAATGAACATTGATCTTTTCTCCGGGTTCGGGGGACCCAAAACGAAGCTGCTTACCTGTTGGGTTGTGAGGCTTTTCAGGGGAAAGCATTTCTGCTCCCTTGAGGCTCACTGCGCTCAATTGGGCTTACAGGTCCGGGTGTTCCGTGTACCAGGGACATTGTAAGCAGGCATCGCGACCGTCCAAAGCAGTTGCATGGGTTGTTTTGGCATTGACTCGAGCCACAGCCGCCAGGGTTTGAAACACACACACGAAAGGAAGAACTCATCATCTGAAGTAGCTTGGGCTCTGCCAGAGCACGCCACGCAGCCAGGTGATTTTCCTATTGGTTGTCGTGCCAAGCTACCATAGCAGGCAATTCCACAGGTATACTGTGCAGAGTTCCAAACGAAAGCAGATAGCCCCTGTCGCCGAGGCGCAGCTGCCTAGGCGATAAAGCCCCAGGCACTGGTGCTCCTGAGGGCTGCGGGGACAGCCAGGTCTACGCCGGTGGCAGGAGGCTCTGGGCCTCAGTGCCCTGCCAGTGGGCCCTACTTGAGTATAGGTGCTCTTGCATGGGGTGGAGTCGGTCTCAGGTGGGCCCTCCCTCCACAGGCCTCTCCTGTCCCCTTGGCTGAAGCCGAGCCCGGCACTGGGGGTTGGTGCCTGCGCAGGAGCCTTGAGTCTCTGGACAGGCCCCGTGCCAGCTGGGACCTGAGCCCCAGCCCAGCTGCAAGCCCTGCGCTCAAGTTCCTTGGCCTTGCCCAGGTCAGCTAAGAGGGAGGAGAAGATGGTCGTCAGCACAGCGGGAAGCAATAGTGCCGACACCTGGCAGCGGGAGAAGCGCCTCCAACAGCCCCGTGGGATCTAAGCCCCCTCTGGCTCCAGCCGCCGCCCCAGCCAGGCCTCTCCCCGCCCCCCCACGGCCGAGCCAGGACCAAGGCACAGGCGCCCAAGCCCGCCGGGCAGGCCACGCCCCCAGCCGCCCCCGCCCCCGGGCGCCCGGCGCCCCGCCCCCGGCAGACTCGCCCCGCCCACGCCCCGCCCCGCCTCCGTTGCTCTGGAGACCGTGGCTGCCGGCGGGAGGGGCCTAAGGCCTGGAGGTGGAAGACAGTGGTGATGAGGGGGAGAATTCTCCACTCGGGAGTTGTCCCCAGTGGTAGTGGCGGGACACGTGCGGCCACTAGACATCCTGCCGAAACCCACCCAAGGCACTTCCCGGAGCGTGTCGACTGCCAGGAAAACTCACCCGCCGGGCTTAGGGGTTAGCGGGGTTCCCAAACGCACACATCGAGTGCCCGCAAGAGGCCACGGGAAGGAAAGGGGTCGCTGGCCTGCTAGGACCCTGCTGGGTGGGGGCTGTGCTGGAAGAGAACCTCTGCTATGGTGTCGTGGACTGTTGTTTTCTCCTCTAAGTCTGATGAAAAGAAGAGACAGAGGAAGGAAGCTCCAGGAACAAGCAAGCGGCTCCGGTGCGGAAACTCAGAGCCCAAACTACCACCGCTAGGGGCCGCGGTTGGGAAAGAATGGTTCCTTCCTGGGTTCCAAGGCAGGGGGAGGGGCAGGGCCCCATGCAGAAGGGGCTGTGGGGGAGGGGACCCCTGGGCCAGTCCCGGGACTGGGCTGAGACCCTCTCTCCATCCGAGAGCGAGGGCTCACCTGGTCCAGGCCAAGAGTCTGCGTTGGGCCAGGCTGCCCCGGTCGGTCCCTCGGAAGAGGGGGCTTCCTCGCCAACCAAAGTCCCCGCGGCCTCGTCAAGCGGGGGCCTACCTAGGGCCGGCGTTGCCCTGCAGGTCTCTCCCACGCCAATGGTCACAGACGTGCTGACTCCCATGGCCGTCACCTCCGCCGTTTTGGGACGGGAAAACCTGGCCTTTCCCACAGGTGGCCTGAGGGCTTCTGCCTTGGCCGCCTGCCAGGCCCGGAGAGGCCTGTCTCTCAGAGAGGAGAGGCTCACAGTCTTCCCCTTCCTCGTCAGTGTCCACTCTTGCTCTGTGTTTCTTCTCTGGGATGAGAGGGGCGGGCCCCTGAGCACCCAGGCGACTCTCAGACATCAGCGTGCCCTTTCTCCTCTCGCCCGACTTTGTGGTACCGTACGAATGAACATTGATCTTTTCTCCGGGTTCGGGGGACCCAAAACGAAGCTGCTTACCTGTTGGGTTGTGAGGCTTTTCAGGGGAAAGCATTTCTGCTCCCTTGAGGCTCACTGCGCTCAATTGGGCTTACAGGTCCGGGTGTTCCGTGTACCAGGGACATTGTAAGCAGGCATCGCGACCGTCCAAAGCAGTTGCATGGGTTGTTTTGGCATTGACTCGAGCCACAGCCGCCAGGGTTTGAAACACACACACGAAAGGAAGAACTCATCATCTGAAGTAGCTTGGGCTCTGCCAGAGCACGCCACGCAGCCAGGTGATTTTCCTATTGGTTGTCGTGCCAAGCTACCATAGCAGGCAATTCCACAGGTATACTGTGCAGAGTTCCAAACGAAAGCAGATAGCCCCTGTCGCCGAGGCGCAGCTGCCTAGGCGATAAAGCCCCAGGCACTGGTGCTCCTGAGGGCTGCGGGGACAGCCAGGTCTACGCCGGTGGCAGGAGGCTCTGGGCCTCAGTGCCCTGCCAGTGGGCCCTACTTGAGTATAGGTGCTCTTGCATGGGGTGGAGTCGGTCTCAGGTGGGCCCTCCCTCCACAGGCCTCTCCTGTCCCCTTGGCTGAAGCCGAGCCCGGCACTGGGGGTTGGTGGCTGCGCAGGAGCCTTGAGTCTCTGGACAGGCCCCGTGCCAGCTGGGACCTGAGCCCCAGCCCAGCTGCAAGCCCTGCGCTCAAGTTCCTTGGCCTTGCCCAGGTCAGCTAAGAGGGAGGAGAAGATGGTCGTCAGCACAGCGGGAAGCAATAGTGCCGACACCTGGCAGCGGGAGAAGCGCCTCCAACAGCCCCGTGGGATCTAAGCCCCCTCTGGCTCCAGCCGCCGCCCCAGCCAGGCCTCTCCCCGCCCCCCCACGGCCGAGCCAGGACCAAGGCACAGGCGCCCAAGCCCGCCGGGCAGGCCACGCCCCCAGCCGCCCCCGCCCCCGGGCGCCCGGCGCCCCGCCCCCGGCAGACTCGCCCCGCCCACGCCCCGCCCCGCCTCCGTTGCTCTGGAGACCGTGGCTGCCGGCGGGAGGGGCCTAAGGCCTGGAGGTGGAAGACAGTGGTGATGAGGGGGAGAATTCTCCACTCGGGAGTTGTCCCCAGTGGTAGTGGCGGGACACGTGCGGCCACTAGACATCCTGCCGAAACCCACCCAAGGCACTCCCCGGAGCGTGTCGACTGCCAGGAAAACTCACCCGCCGGGCTTAGTTGTTAGCGGGGTTCCCAAACGCACACATCGAGTGCCCGCAAGAGGCCACGGGAAGGAAAGGGGTCGCTGGCCTGCTAGGACCCTGCTGGGTGGGGGCTGTGCTGGAAGAGAACCTCTGCTATGGTGTCGTGGACTGTTGTTTTCTCCTCTAAGTCTGATGAAAAGAAGAGACAGAGGAAGGAAGCTCCAGGAACAAGCAAGCGGCTCCGGTGCGGAAACTCAGAGCCCAAACTACCACCGCTAGGGGCCGCGGTTGGGAAAGAATGGTTCCTTCCTGGGTTCCAAGGCAGGGGGAGGGGCAGGGCCCCATGCAGAAGGGGCTGTGGGGGAGGGGACCCCTGGGCCAGTCCCGGGACTGGGCTGAGACCCTCTCTCCATCCGAGAGCGAGGGCTCACCTGGTCCAGGCCAAGAGTCTGCGTTGGGCCAGGCTGCCCCGGTCGGTCCCTCGGAAGAGGGGGCTTCCTCGCCAACCAAAGTCCCCGCGGCCTCGTCAAGCGGGGGCCTACTTAGGGCCGGAGTTGCCCTGCAGGTCTCTCCCACGCCAATGGTCACAGACGTGCTGACTCCCATGGCCGTCACCTCCGCCGTTTTGGGACGGGAAAACCTGGCCTTTCCCACAGGTGGCCTGAGGGCTTCTGCCTTGGCCGCCTGCCAGGCCCGGAGAGGCCTGTCTCTCAGAGAGGAGAGGCTCACAGTCTTCCCCTTCCTCGTCAGTGTCCACTCTTGCTCTGTGTTTCTTCTCTGGGATGAGAGGGGCGGGCCCCTGAGCACCCAGGCGACTCTCAGACATCAGCGTGCCCTTTCTCCTCTCGCCCGACTTTGTGGTACCGTACGAATGAACATTGATCTTTTCTCCGGGTTCGGGGGACCCAAAACGAAGCTGCTTACCTGTTGGGTTGTGAGGCTTTTCAGGGGAAAGCATTTCTGCTCCCTTGAGGCTCACTGCGCTCAATTGGGCTTACAGGTCCGGGTGTTCCGTGTACCAGGGACATTGTAAGCAGGCATCGCGACCGTCCAAAGCAGTTGCATGGGTTGTTTTGGCATTGACTCGAGCCACAGCCGCCAGGGTTTGAAACACACACACGAAAGGAAGAACTCATCATCTGAAGTAGCTTGGGCTCTGCCAGAGCACGCCACGCAGCCAGGTGATTTTCCTATTGGTTGTCGTGCCAAGCTACCATAGCAGGCAATTCCACAGGTATACTGTGCAGAGTTCCAAACGAAAGCAGATAGCCCCTGTCGCCGAGGCGCAGCTGCCTAGGCGATAAAGCCCCAGGCACTGGTGCTCCTGAGGGCTGCGGGGACAGCCAGGTCTACGCCGGTGGCAGGAGGCTCTGGGCCTCAGTGCCCTGCCAGTGGGCCCTACTTGAGTATAGGTGCTCTTGCATGGGGTGGAGTCGGTCTCAGGTGGGCCCTCCCTCCACAGGCCTCTCCTGTCCCCTTGGCTGAAGCCGAGCCCGGCACTGGGGGTTGGTGGCTGCGCAGGAGCCTTGAGTCTCTGGACAGGCCCCGTGCCAGCTGGGACCTGAGCCCCAGCCCAGCTGCAAGCCCTGCGCTCAAGTTCCTTGGCCTTGCCCAGGTCAGCTAAGAGGGAGGAGAAGATGGTCGTCAGCACAGCGGGAAGCAATAGTGCCGACACCTGGCAGCGGGAGAAGCGCCTCCAACAGCCCCGTGGGATCTAAGCCCCCTCTGGCTCCAGCCGCCGCCCCAGCCAGGCCTCTCCCCGCCCCCCCCACGGCCGAGCCAGGACCAAGGCACAGGCGCCCAAGCCCGCCGGGCAGGCCACGCCCCCAGCCGCCCCCGCCCCCGGGCGCCCGGCGCCCCGCCCCCGGCAGACTCGCCCCGCCCACGCCCCGCCCCGCCTCCGTTGCTCTGGAGACCGTGGCTGCCGGCGGGAGGGGCCTAAGGCCTGGAGGTGGAAGACAGTGGTGATGAGGGGGAGAATTCTCCACTCGGGAGTTGTCCCCAGTGGTAGTGGCGGGACACGTGCGGCCACTAGACATCCTGCCGAAACCCACCCAAGGCACTTCCCGGAGCGTGTCGACTGCCAGGAAAACTCACCCGCCGGGCTTAGGGGTTAGCGGGGTTCCCAAACGCACACATCGAGTGCCCGCAAGAGGCCACGGGAAGGAAAGGGGTCGCTGGCCTGCTAGGACCCTGCTGGGTGGGGGCTGTGCTGGAAGAGAACCTCTGCTATGGTGTCGTGGACTGTTGTTTTCTCCTCTAAGTCTGATGAAAAGAAGAGACAGAGGAAGGAAGCTCCAGGAACAAGCAAGCGGCTCCGGTGCGGAAACTCAGAGCCCAAACTACCACCGCTAGGGGCCGCGGTTGGGAAAGAATGGTTCCTTCCTGGGTTCCAAGGCAGGGGGAGGGGCAGGGCCCCATGCAGAAGGGGCTGTGGGGGAGGGGACCCCTGGGCCAGTCCCGGGACTGGGCTGAGACCCTCTCTCCATCCGAGAGCGAGGGCTCACCTGGTCCAGGCCAAGAGTCTGCGTTGGGCCAGGCTGCCCCGGTCGGTCCCTCGGAAGAGGGGGCTTCCTCGCCAACCAAAGTCCCCGCGGCCTCGTCAAGCGGGGGCCTACCTAGGGCCGGCGTTGCCCTGCAGGTCTCTCCCACGCCAATGGTCACAGACGTGCTGACTCCCATGGCCGTCACCTCCGCCGTTTTGGGACGGGAAAACCTGGCCTTTCCCACAGGTGGCCTGAGGGCTTCTGCCTTGGCCGCCTGCCAGGCCCGGAGAGGCCTGTCTCTCAGAGAGGAGAGGCTCACAGTCTTCCCCTTCCTCGTCAGTGTCCACTCTTGCTCTGTGTTTCTTCTCTGGGATGAGAGGGGCGGGCCCCTGAGCACCCAGGCGACTCTCAGACATCAGCGTGCCCTTTCTCCTCTCGCCCGACTTTGTGGTACCGTACGAATGAACATTGATCTTTTCTCCGGGTTCGGGGGACCCAAAACGAAGCTGCTTACCTGTTGGGTTGTGAGGCTTTTCAGGGGAAAGCATTTCTGCTCCCTTGAGGCTCACTGCGCTCAATTGGGCTTACAGGTCCGGGTGTTCCGTGTACCAGGGACATTGTAAGCAGGCATCGCGACCGTCCAAAGCAGTTGCATGGGTTGTTTTGGCATTGACTCGAGCCACAGCCGCCAGGGTTTGAAACACACACACGAAAGGAAGAACTCATCATCTGAAGTAGCTTGGGCTCTGCCAGAGCACGCCACGCAGCCAGGTGATTTTCCTATTGGTTGTCGTGCCAAGCTACCATAGCAGGCAATTCCACAGGTATACTGTGCAGAGTTCCAAACGAAAGCAGATAGCCCCTGTCGCCGAGGCGCAGCTGCCTAGGCGATAAAGCCCCAGGCACTGGTGCTCCTGAGGGCTGCGGGGACAGCCAGGTCTACGCCGGTGGCAGGAGGCTCTGGGCCTCAGTGCCCTGCCAGTGGGCCCCTACTTGAGTATAGGTGCTCTTGCATGGGGTGGAGTCGGTCTCAGGTGGGCCCTCCCTCCACAGGCCTCTCCTGTCCCCTTGGCTGAAGCCGAGCCCGGCACTGGGGGTTGGTGCCTGCGCAGGAGCCTTGAGTCTCTGGACAGGCCCCGTGCCAGCTGGGACCTGAGCCCCAGCCCAGCTGCAAGCCCTGCGCTCAAGTTCCTTGGCCTTGCCCAGGTCAGCTAAGAGGGAGGAGAAGATGGTCGTCAGCACAGCGGGAAGCAATAGTGCCGACACCTGGCAGCGGGAGAAGCGCCTCCAACAGCCCCGTGGGATCTAAGCCCCCTCTGGCTCCAGCCGCCGCCCCAGCCAGGCCTCTCCCCGCCCCCCCACGGCCGAGCCAGGACCAAGGCACAGGCGCCCAAGCCCGCCGGGCAGGCCACGCCCCCAGCCGCCCCCGCCCCCGGGCGCCCGGCGCCCCGCCCCCGGCAGACTCGCCCCGCCCACGCCCCGCCCCGCCTCCGTTGCTCTGGAGACCGTGGCTGCCGGCGGGAGGGGCCTAAGGCCTGGAGGTGGAAGACAGTGGTGATGAGGGGGAGAATTCTCCACTCGGGAGTTGTCCCCAGTGGTAGTGGCGGGACACGTGCGGCCACTAGACATCCTGCCGAAACCCACCCAAGGCACTTCCCGGAGCGTGTCGACTGCCAGGAAAACTCACCCGCCGGGCTTAGGGGTTAGCGGGGTTCCCAAACGCACACATCGAGTGCCCGCAAGAGGCCACGGGAAGGAAAGGGGTCGCTGGCCTGCTAGGACCCTGCTGGGTGGGGGCTGTGCTGGAAGAGAACCTCTGCTATGGTGTCGTGGACTGTTGTTTTCTCCTCTAAGTCTGATGAAAAGAAGAGACAGAGGAAGGAAGCTCCAGGAACAAGCAAGCGGCTCCGGTGCGGAAACTCAGAGCCCAAACTACCACCGCTAGGGGCCGCTGTTGGGAAAGAATGGTTCCTTCCTGGGTTCCAAGGCAGGGGGAGGGGCAGGGCCCCATGCAGAAGGGGCTGTGGGGGAGGGGACCCCTGGGCCAGTCCCGGGACTGGGCTGAGACCCTCTCTCCATCCGAGAGCGAGGGCTCACCTGGTCCAGGCCAAGAGTCTGCGTTGGGCCAGGCTGCCCCGGTCGGTCCCTCGGAAGAGGGGGCTTCCTCGCCAACCAAAGTCCCCGCGGCCTCGTCAAGCGGGGGCCTACCTAGGGCCGGCGTTGCCCTGCAGGTCTCTCCCACGCCAATGGTCACAGACGTGCTGACTCCCATGGCCGTCACCTCCGCCGTTTTGGGACGGGAAAACCTGGCCTTTCCCACAGGTGGCCTGAGGGCTTCTGCCTTGGCCACCTGCCAGGCCCGGAGAGGCCTGTCTCTCAGAGAGGAGAGGCTCACAGTCTTCCCCTTCCTCGTCAGTGTCCACTCTTGCTCTGTGTTTCTTCTCTGGGATGAGAGGGGCGGGCCCCTGAGCACCCAGGCGACTCTCAGACATCAGCGTGCCCTTTCTCCTCTCGCCCGACTTTGTGGTACCGTACGAATGAACATTGATCTTTTCTCCGGGTTCGGGGGACCCAAAACGAAGCTGCTTACCTGTTGGGTTGTGAGGCTTTTCAGGGGAAAGCATTTCTGCTCCCTTGAGGCTCACTGCGCTCAATTGGGCTTACAGGTCCGGGTGTTCCGTGTACCAGGGACATTGTAAGCAGGCATCGCGACCGTCCAAAGCAGTTGCATGGGTTGTTTTGGCATTGACTCGAGCCACAGCCGCCAGGGTTTGAAACACACACACGAAAGGAAGAACTCATCATCTGAAGTAGCTTGGGCTCTGCCAGAGCACGCCACGCAGCCAGGTGATTTTCCTATTGGTTGTCGTGCCAAGCTACCATAGCAGGCAATTCCACAGGTATACTGTGCAGAGTTCCAAACGAAAGCAGATAGCCCCTGTCGCCGAGGCGCAGCTGCCTAGGCGATAAAGCCCCAGGCACTGGTGCTCCTGAGGGCTGCGGGGACAGCCAGGTCTACGCCGGTGGCAGGAGGCTCTGGGCCTCAGTGCCCTGCCAGTGGGCCCTACTTGAGTATAGGTGCTCTTGCATGGGGTGGAGTCGGTCTCAGGTGGGCCCTCCCTCCACAGGCCTCTCCTGTCCCCTTGGCTGAAGCCGAGCCCGGCACTGGGGGTTGGTGGCTGCGCAGGAGCCTTGAGTCTCTGGACAGGCCCCGTGCCAGCTGGGACCTGAGCCCCAGCCCAGCTGCAAGCCCTGCGCTCAAGTTCCTTGGCCTTGCCCAGGTCAGCTAAGAGGGAGGAGAAGATGGTCGTCAGCACAGCGGGAAGCAATAGTGCCGACACCTGGCAGCGGGAGAAGCGCCTCCAACAGCCCCGTGGGATCTAAGCCCCCTCTGGCTCCAGCCGCCGCCCCAGCCAGGCCTCTCCCCGCCCCCCCACGGCCGAGCCAGGACCAAGGCACAGGCGCCCAAGCCCGCCGGGCAGGCCACGCCCCCAGCCGCCCCCGCCCCCGGGCGCCCGGCGCCCCGCCCCCGGCAGACTCGCCCCGCCCACGCCCCGCCCCGCCTCCGTTGCTCTGGAGACCGTGGCTGCCGGCGGGAGGGGCCTAAGGCCTGGAGGTGGAAGACAGTGGTGATGAGGGGGAGAATTCTCCACTCGGGAGTTGTCCCCAGTGGTAGTGGCGGGACACGTGCGGCCACTAGACATCCTGCCGAAACCCACCCAAGGCACTCCCCGGAGCGTGTCGACTGCCAGGAAAACTCACCCGCCGGGCTTAGTTGTTAGCGGGGTTCCCAAACGCACACATCGAGTGCCCGCAAGAGGCCACGGGAAGGAAAGGGGTCGCTGGCCTGCTAGGACCCTGCTGGGTGGGGGCTGTGCTGGAAGAGAACCTCTGCTATGGTGTCGTGGACTGTTGTTTTCTCCTCTAAGTCTGATGAAAAGAAGAGACAGAGGAAGGAAGCTCCAGGAACAAGCAAGCGGCTCCGGTGCGGAAACTCAGAGCCCAAACTACCACCGCTAGGGGCCGCGGTTGGGAAAGAATGGTTCCTTCCTGGGTTCCAAGGCAGGGGGAGGGGCAGGGCCCCATGCAGAAGGGGCTGTGGGGGAGGGGACCCCTGGGCCAGTCCCGGGACTGGGCTGAGACCCTCTCTCCATCCGAGAGCGAGGGCTCACCTGGTCCAGGCCAAGAGTCTGCGTTGGGCCAGGCTGCCCCGGTCGGTCCCTCGGAAGAGGGGGCTTCCTCGCCAACCAAAGTCCCCGCGGCCTCGTCAAGCGGGGGCCTACTTAGGGCCGGAGTTGCCCTGCAGGTCTCTCCCACGCCAATGGTCACAGACGTGCTGACTCCCATGGCCGTCACCTCCGCCGTTTTGGGACGGGAAAACCTGGCCTTTCCCACAGGTGGCCTGAGGGCTTCTGCCTTGGCCGCCTGCCAGGCCCGGAGAGGCCTGTCTCTCAGAGAGGAGAGGCTCACAGTCTTCCCCTTCCTCGTCAGTGTCCACTCTTGCTCTGTGTTTCTTCTCTGGGATGAGAGGGGCGGGCCCCTGAGCACCCAGGCGACTCTCAGACATCAGCGTGCCCTTTCTCCTCTCGCCCGACTTTGTGGTACCGTACGAATGAACATTGATCTTTTCTCCGGGTTCGGGGGACCCAAAACGAAGCTGCTTACCTGTTGGGTTGTGAGGCTTTTCAGGGGAAAGCATTTCTGCTCCCTTGAGGCTCACTGCGCTCAATTGGGCTTACAGGTCCGGGTGTTCTGTGTACCAGGGACATTGTAAGCAGGCATCGCGACCGTCCAAAGCAGTTGCATGGGTTGTTTTGGCATTGACTCGAGCCACAGCCGCCAGGGTTTGAAACACACACACGAAAGGAAGAACTCATCATCTGAAGTAGCTTGGGCTCTGCCAGAGCACGCCACGCAGCCAGGTGATTTTCCTATTGGTTGTCGTGCCAAGCTACCATAGCAGGCAATTCCACAGGTATACTGTGCAGAGTTCCAAACGAAAGCAGATAGCCCCTGTCGCCGAGGCGCAGCTGCCTAGGCGATAAAGCCCCAGGCACTGGTGCTCCTGAGGGCTGCGGGGACAGCCAGGTCTACGCCGGTGGCAGGAGGCTCTGGGCCTCAGTGCCCTGCCAGTGGGCCCTACTTGAGTATAGGTGCTCTTGCATGGGGTGGAGTCGGTCTCAGGTGGGCCCTCCCTCCACAGGCCTCTCCTGTCCCCTTGGCTGAAGCCGAGCCCGGCACTGGGGGTTGGTGGCTGCGCAGGAGCCTTGAGTCTCTGGACAGGCCCCGTGCCAGCTGGGACCTGAGCCCCAGCCCAGCTGCAAGCCCTGCGCTCAAGTTCCTTGGCCTTGCCCAGGTCAGCTAAGAGGGAGGAGAAGATGGTCGTCAGCACAGCGGGAAGCAATAGTGCCGACACCTGGCAGCGGGAGAAGCGCCTCCAACAGCCCCGTGGGATCTAAGCCCCCTCTGGCTCCAGCCGCCGCCCCAGCCAGGCCTCTCCCCGCCCCCCCACGGCCGAGCCAGGACCAAGGCACAGGCGCCCAAGCCCGCCGGGCAGGCCACGCCCCCAGCCGCCCCCGCCCCCGGGCGCCCGGCGCCCCGCCCCCGGCAGACTCGCCCCGCCCACGCCCCGCCCCGCCTCCGTTGCTCTGGAGACCGTGGCTGCCGGCGGGAGGGGCCTAAGGCCTGGAGGTGGAAGACAGTGGTGATGAGGGGGAGAATTCTCCACTCGGGAGTTGTCCCCAGTGGTAGTGGCGGGACACGTGCGGCCACTAGACATCCTGCCGAAACCCACCCAAGGCACTTCCCGGAGCGTGTCGACTGCCAGGAAAACTCACCCGCCGGGCTTAGGGGTTAGCGGGGTTCCCAAACGCACACATCGAGTGCCCGCAAGAGGCCACAGGAAGGAAAGGGGTCGCTGGCCTGCTAGGACCCTGCTGGGTGGGGGCTGTGCTGGAAGAGAACCTCTGCTATGGTGTCGTGGACTGTTGTTTTCTCCTCTAAGTCTGATGAAAAGAAGAGACAGAGGAAGGAAGCTCCAGGAACAAGCAAGCGGCTCCGGTGCGGAAACTCAGAGCCCAAACTACCACCGCTAGGGGCCGCGGTTGGGAAAGAATGGTTCCTTCCTGGGTTCCA
Source organism: Dasypus novemcinctus (assembly GCF_030445035.2). Taxonomy (NCBI): domain Eukaryota; kingdom Metazoa; phylum Chordata; class Mammalia; order Cingulata; family Dasypodidae; genus Dasypus; species Dasypus novemcinctus. The sequence goes on from NC_080703.1 coordinate 301,329, forward strand.
AGGCAGGGGGAGGGGCAGGGCCCCATGCAGAAGGGGCTGTGGGGGAGGGGACCCCTGGGCCAGTCCCGGGACTGGGCTGAGACCCTCTCTCCATCCGAGAGCGAGGGCTCACCTGGTCCAGGCCAAGAGTCTGCGTTGGGCCAGGCTGTCCCGGTCGGTCCCTCGGAAGAGGGGGCTTCCTCGCCAACCAAAGTCCCCGCGGCCTCGTCAAGCGGGGGCCTACCTAGGGCCGGCGTTGCCCTGCAGGTCTCTCCCACGCCAATGGTCACAGACGTGCTGACTCCCATGGCCGTCACCTCCGCCGTTTTGGGACGGGAAAACCTGGCCTTTCCCACAGGTGGCCTGAGGGCTTCTGCCTTGGCCGCCTGCCAGGCCCGGAGAGGCCTGTCTCTCAGAGAGGAGAGGCTCACAGTCTTCCCCTTCCTCGTCAGTGTCCACTCTTGCTCTGTGTTTCTTCTCTGGGATGAGAGGGGCGGGCCCCTGAGCACCCAGGCGACTCTCAGACATCAGCGTGCCCTTTCTCCTCTCGCCCGACTTTGTGGTACCGTACGAATGAACATTGATCTTTTCTCCGGGTTCGGGGGACCCAAAACGAAGCTGCTTACCTGTTGGGTTGTGAGGCTTTTCAGGGGAAAGCATTTCTGCTCCCTTGAGGCTCACTGCGCTCAATTGGGCTTACAGGTCCGGGTGTTCCGTGTACCAGGGACATTGTAAGCAGGCATCGCGACCGTCCAAAGCAGTTGCATGGGTTGTTTTGGCATTGACTCGAGCCACAGCCGCCAGGGTTTGAAACACACACACGAAAGGAAGAACTCATCATCTGAAGTAGCTTGGGCTCTGCCAGAGCACGCCACGCAGCCAGGTGATTTTCCTATTGGTTGTCGTGCCAAGCTACCATAGCAGGCAATTCCACAGGTATACTGTGCAGAGTTCCAAACGAAAGCAGATAGCCCCTGTCGCCGAGGCGCAGCTGCCTAGGCGATAAAGCCCCAGGCACTGGTGCTCCTGAGGGCTGCGGGGACAGCCAGGTCTACGCCGGTGGCAGGAGGCTCTGGGCCTCAGTGCCCTGCCAGTGGGCCCTACTTGAGTATAGGTGCTCTTGCATGGGGTGGAGTCGGTCTCAGGTGGGCCCTCCCTCCACAGGCCTCTCCTGTCCCCTTGGCTGAAGCCGAGCCCGGCACTGGGGGTTGGTGGCTGCGCAGGAGCCTTGAGTCTCTGGACAGGCCCCGTGCCAGCTGGGACCTGAGCCCCAGCCCAGCTGCAAGCCCTGCGCTCAAGTTCCTTGGCCTTGCCCAGGTCAGCTAAGAGGGAGGAGAAGATGGTCGTCAGCACAGCGGGAAGCAATAGTGCCGACACCTGGCAGCGGGAGAAGCGCCTCCAACAGCCCCGTGGGATCTAAGCCCCCTCTGGCTCCAGCCGCCGCCCCAGCCAGGCCTCTCCCCGCCCCCCCACGGCCGAGCCAGGACCAAGGCACAGGCGCCCAAGCCCGCCGGGCAGTCCACGCCCCCAGCCGCCCCCGCCCCCGGGCGCCCGGCGCCCCGCCCCCGGCAGACTCGCCCCGCCCACGCCCCGCCCCGCCTCCGTTGCTCTGGAGACCGTGGCTGCCGGCGGGAGGGGCCTAAGGCCTGGAGGTGGAAGACAGTGGTGATGAGGGGGAGAATTCTCCACTCGGGAGTTGTCCCCAGTGGTAGTGGCGGGACACGTGCGGCCACTAGACATCCTGCCGAACCCCACCCAAGGCACTTCCCGGAGCGTGTCGACTGCCAGGAAAACTCACCCGCCGGGCTTAGGGGTTAGCGGGGTTCCCAAACGCACACATCGAGTGCCCGCAAGAGGCCACGGGAAGGAAAGGGGTCGCTGGCCTGCTAGGACCCTGCTGGGTGGGGGCTGTGCTGGAAGAGAACCTCTGCTATGGTGTCGTGGACTGTTGTTTTCTCCTCTAAGTCTGATGAAAAGAAGAGACAGAGGAAGGAAGCTCCAGGAACAAGCAAGCGGCTCCGGTGCGGAAACTCAGAGCCCAAACTACCACCGCTAGGGGCCGCGGTTGGGAAAGAATGGTTCCTTCCTGGGTTCCAAGGCAGGGGGAGGGGCAGGGCCCCATGCAGAAGGGGCTGTGGGGGAGGGGACCCCTGGGCCAGTCCCGGGACTGGGCTGAGACCCTCTCTCCATCCGAGAGCGAGGGCTCACCTGGTCCAGGCCAAGAGTCTGCGTTGGGCCAGGCTGCCCCGGTCGGTCCCTCGGAAGAGGGGGCTTCCTCGCCAACCAAAGTCCCCGCGGCCTCGTCAAGCGGGGGCCTACCTAGGGCCGGCGTTGCCCTGCAGGTCTCTCCCACGCCAATGGTCACAGACGTGCTGACTCCCATGGCCGTCACCTCCGCCGTTTTGGGACCGGAAAACCTGGCCTTTCCCACAGGTGGCCTGAGGGCTTCTGCCTTGGCCGCCTGCCAGGCCCGGAGAGGCCTGTCTCTCAGAGAGGAGAGGCTCACAGTCTTCCCCTTCCTCGTCAGTGTCCACTCTTGCTCTGTGTTTCTTCTCTGGGATGAGAGGGGCGGGCCCCTGAGCACCCAGGCGACTCTCAGACATCAGCGTGCCCTTTCTCCTCTCGCCCGACTTTGTGGTACCGTACGAATGAACATTGATCTTTTCTCCGGGTTCGGGGGACCCAAAACGAAGCTGCTTACCTGTTGGGTTGTGAGGCTTTTCAGGGGAAAGCATTTCTGCTCCCTTGAGGCTCACTGCGCTCAATTGGGCTTACAGGTCCGGGTGTTCCGTGTACCAGGGACATTGTAAGCAGGCATCGCGACCGTCCAAAGCAGTTGCATGGGTTGTTTTGGCATTGACTCGAGCCACAGCCGCCAGGGTTTGAAACACACACACGAAAGGAAGAACTCATCATCTGAAGTAGCTTGGGCTCTGCCAGAGCACGCCACGCAGCCAGGTGATTTTCCTATTGGTTGTCGTGCCAAGCTACCATAGCAGGCAATTCCACAGGTATACTGTGCAGAGTTCCAAACGAAAGCAGATAGCCCCTGTCGCCGAGGCGCAGCTGCCTAGGCGATAAAGCCCCAGGCACTGGTGCTCCTGAGGGCTGCGGGGACAGCCAGGTCTACGCCGGTGGCAGGAGGCTCTGGGCCTCAGTGCCCTGCCAGTGGGCCCTACTTGAGTATAGGTGCTCTTGCATGGGGTGGAGTCGGTCTCAGGTGGGCCCTCCCTCCACAGGCCTCTCCTGTCCCCTTGGCTGAAGCCGAGCCCGGCACTGGGGGTTGGTGCCTGCGCAGGAGCCTTGAGTCTCTGGACAGGCCCCGTGCCAGCTGGGACCTGAGCCCCAGCCCAGCTGCAAGCCCTGCGCTCAAGTTCCTTGGCCTTGCCCAGGTCAGCTAAGAGGGAGGAGAAGATGGTCGTCAGCACAGCGGGAAGCAATAGTGCCGACACCTGGCAGCGGGAGAAGCGCCTCCAACAGCCCCGTGGGATCTAAGCCCCCTCTGGCTCCAGCCGCCGCCCCAGCCAGGCCTCTCCCCGCCCCCCCACGGCCGAGCCAGGACCAAGGCACAGGCGCCCAAGCCCGCCGGGCAGGCCACGCCCCCAGCCGCCCCCGCCCCCGGGCGCCCGGCGCCCCGCCCCCGGCAGACTCGCCCCGCCCACGCCCCGCCCCGCCTCCGTTGCTCTGGAGACCGTGGCTGCCGGCGGGAGGGGCCTAAGGCCTGGAGGTGGAAGACAGTGGTGATGAGGGGGAGAATTCTCCACTCGGGAGTTGTCCCCAGTGGTAGTGGCGGGACACGTGCGGCCACTAGACATCCTGCCGAAACCCACCCAAGGCACTTCCCGGAGCGTGTCGACTGCCAGGAAAACTCACCCGCCGGGCTTAGGGGTTAGCGGGGTTCCCAAACGCACACATCGAGTGCCCGCAAGAGGCCACGGGAAGGAAAGGGGTCGCTGGCCTGCTAGGACCCTGCTGGGTGGGGGCTGTGCTGGAAGAGAACCTCTGCTATGGTGTCGTGGACTGTTGTTTTCTCCTCTAAGTCTGATGAAAAGAAGAGACAGAGGAAGGAAGCTCCAGGAACAAGCAAGCGGCTCCGGTGCGGAAACTCAGAGCCCAAACTACCACCGCTAGGGGCCGCGGTTGGGAAAGAATGGTTCCTTCCTGGGTTCCAAGGCAGGGGGAGGGGCAGGGCCCCATGCAGAAGGGGCTGTGGGGGAGGGGACCCCTGGGCCAGTCCCGGGACGGGGCTGAGACCCTCTCTCCATCCGAGAGCGAGGGCTCACCTGGTCCAGGCCAAGAGTCTGCGTTGGGCCAGGCTGCCCCGGTCGGTCCCTCGGAAGAGGGGGCTTCCTCGCCAACCAAAGTCCCCGCGGCCTCGTCAAGCGGGGGCCTACCTAGGGCCGGCGTTGCCCTGCAGGTCTCTCCCACGCCAATGGTCACAGACGTGCTGACTCCCATGGCCGTCACCTCCGCCGTTTTGGGACGGGAAAACCTGGCCTTTCCCACAGGTGGCCTGAGGGCTTCTGCCTTGGCCACCTGCCAGGCCCGGAGAGGCCTGTCTCTCAGAGAGGAGAGGCTCACAGTCTTCCCCTTCCTCGTCAGTGTCCACTCTTGCTCTGTGTTTCTTCTCTGGGATGAGAGGGGCGGGCCCCTGAGCACCCAGGCGACTCTCAGACATCAGCGTGCCCTTTCTCCTCTCGCCCGACTTTGTGGTACCGTACGAATGAACATTGATCTTTTCTCCGGGTTCGGGGGACCCAAAACGAAGCTGCTTACCTGTTGGGTTGTGAGGCTTTTCAGGGGAAAGCATTTCTGCTCCCTTGAGGCTCACTGCGCTCAATTGGGCTTACAGGTCCGGGTGTTCCGTGTACCAGGGACATTGTAAGCAGGCATCGCGACCGTCCAAAGCAGTTGCATGGGTTGTTTTGGCATTGACTCGAGCCACAGCCGCCAGGGTTTGAAACACACACACGAAAGGAAGAACTCATCATCTGAAGTAGCTTGGGCTCTGCCAGAGCACGCCACGCAGCCAGGTGATTTTCCTATTGGTTGTCGTGCCAAGCTACCATAGCAGGCAATTCCACAGGTATACTGTGCAGAGTTCCAAACGAAAGCAGATAGCCCCTGTCGCCGAGGCGCAGCTGCCTAGGCGATAAAGCCCCAGGCACTGGTGCTCCTGAGGGCTGCGGGGACAGCCAGGTCTACGCCGGTGGCAGGAGGCTCTGGGCCTCAGTGCCCTGCCAGTGGGCCCTACTTGAGTATAGGTGCTCTTGCATGGGGTGGAGTCGGTCTCAGGTGGGCCCTCCCTCCACAGGCCTCTCCTGTCCCCTTGGCTGAAGCCGAGCCCGGCACTAGGGGTTGGTGCCTGCCAAGGAGCCTTGAGTCTCTGGACAGGCCCCGTGCCAGCTGGGACCTGAGCCCCAGCCCAGCTGCAAGCCCTGCGCTCAAGTTCCTTGGCCTTGCCCAGGTCAGCTAAGAGGGAGGAGAAGATGGTCGTCAGCACAGCGGGAAGCAATAGTGCCGACACCTGGCAGCGGGAGAAGCGCCTCCAACAGCCCCGTGGGATCTAAGCCCCCTCTGGCTCCAGCCGCCGCCCCAGCCAGGCCTCTCCCCGCCCCCCCACGGCCGAGCCAGGACCAAGGCACAGGCGCCCAAGCCCGCCGGGCAGGCCACGCCCCCAGCCGCCCCCGCCCCCGGGCGCCCGGCGCCCCGCCCCCGGCAGACTCGCCCCGCCCACGCCCCGCCCCGCCTCCGTTGCTCTGGAGACCGTGGCTGCCGGCGGGAGGGGCCTAAGGCCTGGAGGTGGAAGACAGTGGTGATGAGGGGGAGAATTCTCCACTCGGGAGTTGTCCCCAGTGGTAGTGGCGGGACACGTGCGGCCACTAGACATCCTGCCGAAACCCACCCAAGGCACTCCCCGGAGCGTGTCGACTGCCAGGAAAACTCACCCGCCGGGCTTAGTTGTTAGCGGGGTTCCCAAACGCACACATCGAGTGCCCGCAAGAGGCCACGGGAAGGAAAGGGGTCGCTGGCCTGCTAGGACCCTGCTGGGTGGGGGCTGTGCTGGAAGAGAACCTCTGCTATGGTGTCGTGGACTGTTGTTTTCTCCTCTAAGTCTGATGAAAAGAAGAGACAGAGGAAGGAAGCTCCAGGAACAAGCAAGCGGCTCCGGTGCGGAAACTCAGAGCCCAAACTACCACCGCTAGGGGCCGCTGTTGGGAAAGAATGGTTCCTTCCTGGGTTCCAAGGCAGGGGGAGGGGCAGGGCCCCATGCAGAAGGGGCTGTGGGGGAGGGGACCCCTGGGCCAGTCCCGGGACTGGGCTGAGACCCTCTCTCCATCCGAGAGCGAGGGCTCACCTGGTCCAGGCCAAGAGTCTGCGTTGGGCCAGGCTGCCCCGGTCGGTCCCTCGGAAGAGGGGGCTTCCTCGCCAACCAAAGTCCCCGCGGCCTCGTCAAGCGGGGGCCTACCTAGGGCCGGCGTTGCCCTGCAGGTCTCTCCCACGCCAATGGTCACAGACGTGCTGACTCCCATGGCCGTCACCTCCGCCGTTTTGGGACGGGAAAACCTGGCCTTTCCCACAGGTGGCCTGAGGGCTTCTGCCTTGGCCGCCTGCCAGGCCCGGAGAGGCCTGTCTCTCAGAGAGGAGAGGCTCACAGTCTTCCCCTTCCTCGTCAGTGTCCACTCTTGCTCTGTGTTTCTTCTCTGGGATGAGAGGGGTGGGCCCCTGAGCACCCAGGCGACTCTCAGACATCAGCGTGCCCTTTCTCCTCTCGCCCGACTTTGTGGTACCGTACGAATGAACATTGATCTTTTCTCCGGGTTCGGGGGACCCAAAACGAAGCTGCTTACCTGTTGGGTTGTGAGGCTTTTCAGGGGAAAGCATTTCTGCTCCCTTGAGGCTCACTGCGCTCAATTGGGCTTACAGGTCCGGGTGTTCCGTGTACCAGGGACATTGTAAGCAGGCATCGCGACCGTCCAAAGCAGTTGCATGGGTTGTTTTGGCATTGACTCGAGCCACAGCCGCCAGGGTTTGAAACACACACACGAAAGGAAGAACTCATCATCTGAAGTAGCTTGGGCTCTGCCAGAGCACGCCACGCAGCCAGGTGATTTTCCTATTGGTTGTCGTGCCAAGCTACCATAGCAGGCAATTCCACAGGTATACTGTGCAGAGTTCCAAACGAAAGCAGATAGCCCCTGTCGCCGAGGCGCAGCTGCCTAGGCGATAAAGCCCCAGGCACTGGTGCTCCTGAGGGCTGCGGGGACAGCCAGGTCTACGCCGGTGGCAGGAGGCTCTGGGCCTCAGTGCCCTGCCAGTGGGCCCTACTTGAGTATAGGTGCTCTTGCATGGGGTGGAGTCGGTCTCAGGTGGGCCCTCCCTCCACAGGCCTCTCCTGTCCCCTTGGCTGAAGCCGAGCCCGGCACTAGGGGTTGGTGCCTGCCAAGGAGCCTTGAGTCTCTGGACAGGCCCCGTGCCAGCTGGGACCTGAGCCCCAGCCCAGCTGCAAGCCCTGCGCTCAAGTTCCTTGGCCTTGCCCAGGTCAGCTAAGAGGGAGGAGAAGATGGTCGTCAGCACAGCGGGAAGCAATAGTGCCGACACCTGGCAGCGGGAGAAGCGCCTCCAACAGCCCCGTGGGATCTAAGCCCCCTCTGGCTCCAGCCGCCGCCCCAGCCAGGCCTCTCCCCGCCCCCCCACGGCCGAGCCAGGACCAAGGCACAGGCGCCCAAGCCCGCCGGGCAGGCCACGCCCCCAGCCGCCCCCGCCCCCGGGCGCCCGGCGCCCCGCCCCCGGCAGACTCGCCCCGCCCACGCCCCGCCCCGCCTCCGTTGCTCTGGAGACCGTGGCTGCCGGCGGGAGGGGCCTAAGGCCTGGAGGTGGAAGACAGTGGTGATGAGGGGGAGAATTCTCCACTCGGGAGTTGTCCCCAGTGGTAGTGGCGGGACACGTGCGGCCACTAGACATCCTGCCGAAACCCACCCAAGGCACTCCCCGGAGCGTGTCGACTGCCAGGAAAACTCACCCGCCGGGCTTAGTTGTTAGCGGGGTTCCCAAACGCACACATCGAGTGCCCGCAAGAGGCCACGGGAAGGAAAGGGGTCGCTGGCCTGCTAGGACCCTGCTGGGTGGGGGCTGTGCTGGAAGAGAACCTCTGCTATGGTGTCGTGGACTGTTGTTTTCTCCTCTAAGTCTGATGAAAAGAAGAGACAGAGGAAGGAAGCTCCAGGAACAAGCAAGCGGCTCCGGTGCGGAAACTCAGAGCCCAAACTACCACCGCTAGGGGCCGCTGTTGGGAAAGAATGGTTCCTTCCTGGGTTCCAAGGCAGGGGGAGGGGCAGGGCCCCATGCAGAAGGGGCTGTGGGGGAGGGGACCCCTGGGCCAGTCCCGGGACTGGGCTGAGACCCTCTCTCCATCCGAGAGCGAGGGCTCACCTGGTCCAGGCCAAGAGTCTGCGTTGGGCCAGGCTGCCCCGGTCGGTCCCTCGGAAGAGGGGGCTTCCTCGCCAACCAAAGTCCCCGCGGCCTCGTCAAGCGGGGGCCTACCTAGGGCCGGCGTTGCCCTGCAGGTCTCTCCCACGCCAATGGTCACAGACGTGCTGACTCCCATGGCCGTCACCTCCGCCGTTTTGGGACGGGAAAACCTGGCCTTTCCCACAGGTGGCCTGAGGGCTTCTGCCTTGGCCGCCTGCCAGGCCCGGAGAGGCCTGTCTCTCAGAGAGGAGAGGCTCACAGTCTTCCCCTTCCTCGTCAGTGTCCACTCTTGCTCTGTGTTTCTTCTCTGGGATGAGAGGGGCGGGCCCCTGAGCACCCAGGCGACTCTCAGACATCAGCGTGCCCTTTCTCCTCTCGCCCGACTTTGTGGTACCGTACGAATGAACATTGATCTTTTCTCCGGGTTCGGGGGACCCAAAACGAAGCTGCTTACCTGTTGGGTTGTGAGGCTTTTCAGGGGAAAGCATTTCTGCTCCCTTGAGGCTCACTGCGCTCAATTGGGCTTACAGGTCCGGGTGTTCCGTGTACCAGGGACATTGTAAGCAGGCATCGCGACCGTCCAAAGCAGTTGCATGGGTTGTTTTGGCATTGACTCGAGCCACAGCCGCCAGGGTTTGAAACACACACACGAAAGGAAGAACTCATCATCTGAAGTAGCTTGGGCTCTGCCAGAGCACGCCACGCAGCCAGGTGATTTTCCTATTGGTTGTCGTGCCAAGCTACCATAGCAGGCAATTCCACAGGTATACTGTGCAGAGTTCCAAACGAAAGCAGATAGCCCCTGTCGCCGAGGCGCAGCTGCCTAGGCGATAAAGCCCCAGGCACTGGTGCTCCTGAGGGCTGCGGGGACAGCCAGGTCTACGCCGGTGGCAGGAGGCTCTGGGCCTCAGTGCCCTGCCAGTGGGCCCTACTTGAGTATAGGTGCTCTTGCATGGGGTGGAGTCGGTCTCAGGTGGGCCCTCCCTCCACAGGCCTCTCCTGTCCCCTTGGCTGAAGCCGAGCCCGGCACTGGGGGTTGGTGGCTGCGCAGGAGCCTTGAGTCTCTGGACAGGCCCCATGCCAGCTGGGACCTGAGCCCCAGCCCAGCTGCAAGCCCTGCGCTCAAGTTCCTTGGCCTTGCCCAGGTCAGCTAAGAGGGAGGAGAAGATGGTCGTCAGCACAGCGGGAAGCAATAGTGCCGACACCTGGCAGCGGGAGAAGCGCCTCCAACAGCCCCGTGGGATCTAAGCCCCCTCTGGCTCCAGCCGCCGCCCCAGCCAGGCCTCTCCCCGCCCCCCCACGGCCGAGCCAGGACCAAGGCACAGGCGCCCAAGCCCGCCGGGCAGGCCACGCCCCCAGCCGCCCCCGCCCGCGGGCGCCCGGCGCCCCGCCCCCGGCAGACTCGCCCCGCCCACGTCCCGCCCCGCCTCCGTTGCTCTGGAGACCGTGGCTGCCGGCGGGAGGGGCCTAAGGCCTGGAGGTGGAAGACAGTGGTGATGAGGGGGAGAATTCTCCACTCGGGAGTTGTCCCCAGTGGTAGTGGCGGGACACGTGCGGCCACTAGACATCCTGCCGAAACCCACCCAAGGCACTCCCCGGAGCGTGTCGACTGCCAGGAAAACTCACCCGCCGGGCTTAGGGGTTAGCGGGGTTCCCAAACGCACACATCGAGTGCCCGCAAGAGGCCACGGGAAGGAAAGGGGTCGCTGGCCTGCTAGGACCCTGCTGGGTGGGGGCTGTGCTGGAAGAGAACCTCTGCTATGGTGTCGTGGACTGTTGTTTTCTCCTCTAAGTCTGATGAAAAGAAGAGACAGAGGAAGGAAGCTCCAGGAACAAGCAAGCGGCTCCGGTGCGGAAACTCAGAGCCCAAACTACCACCGCTAGGGGCCGCGGTTGGGAAAGAATGGTTCCTTCCTGGGTTCCAAGGCAGGGGGAGGGGCAGGGCCCCATGCAGAAGGGGCTGTGGGGGAGGGGACCCCTGGGCCAGTCCCGGGACTGGGCTGAGACCCTCTCTCCATCCGAGAGCGAGGGCTCACCTGGTCCAGGCCAAGAGTCTGCGTTGGGCCAGGCTGCCCCGGTCGGTCCCTCGGAAGAGGGGGCTTCCTCGCCAACCAAAGTCCCCGCGGCCTCGTCAAGCGGGGGCCTACCTAGGGCCGGCGTTGCCCTGCAGGTCTCTCCCACGCCAATGGTCACAGACGTGCTGACTCCCATGGCCGTCACCTCCGCCGTTTTGGGACGGGAAAACCTGGCCTTTCCCACAGGTGGCCTGAGGGCTTCTGCCTTGGCCGCCTGCCAGGCCCGGAGAGGCCTGTCTCTCAGAGAGGAGAGGCTCACAGTCTTCCCCTTCCTCGTCAGTGTCCACTCTTGCTCTGTGTTTCTTCTCTGGGATGAGAGGGGCGGGCCCCTGAGCACCCAGGCGACTCTCAGACATCAGCGTGCCCTTTCTCCTCTCGCCCGACTTTGTGGTACCGTACGAATGAACATTGATCTTTTCTCCGGGTTCGGGGGACCCAAAACGAAGCTGCTTACCTGTTGGGTTGTGAGGCTTTTCAGGGGAAAGCATTTCTGCTCCCTTGAGGCTCACTGCGCTCAATTGGGCTTACAGGTCCGGGTGTTCCGTGTACCAGGGACATTGTAAGCAGGCATCGCGACCGTCCAAAGCAGTTGCATGGGTTGTTTTGGCATTGACTCGAGCCACAGCCGCCAGGGTTTGAAACACACACACGAAAGGAAGAACTCATCATCTGAAGTAGCTTGGGCTCTGCCAGAGCACGCCACGCAGCCAGGTGATTTTCCTATTGGTTGTCGTGCCAAGCTACCATAGCAGGCAATTCCACAGGTATACTGTGCAGAGTTCCAAACGAAAGCAGATAGCCCCTGTCGCCGAGGCGCAGCTGCCTAGGCGATAAAGCCCCAGGCACTGGTGCTCCTGAGGGCTGCGGGGACAGCCAGGTCTACGCCGGTGGCAGGAGGCTCTGGGCCTCAGTGCCCTGCCAGTGGGCCCTACTTGAGTATAGGTGCTCTTGCATGGGGTGGAGTCGGTCTCAGGTGGGCCCTCCCTCCACAGGCCTCTCCTGTCCCCTTGGCTGAAGCCGAGCCCGGCACTGGGGGTTGGTGGCTGCGCAGGAGCCTTGAGTCTCTGGACAGGCCCCGTGCCAGCTGGGACCTGAGCCCCAGCCCAGCTGCAAGCCCTGCGCTCAAGTTCCTTGGCCTTGCCCAGGTCAGCTAAGAGGGAGGAGAAGATGGTCGTCAGCACAGCGGGAAGCAATAGTGCCGACACCTGGCAGCGGGAGAAGCGCCTCCAACAGCCCCGTGGGATCTAAGCCCCCTCTGGCTCCAGCCGCCGCCCCAGCCAGGCCTCTCCCCGCCCCCCCACGGCCGAGCCAGGACCAAGGCACAGGCGCCCAAGCCCGCCGGGCAGGCCACGCCCCCAGCCGCCCCCGCCCCCGGGCGCCCGGCGCCCCGCCCCCGGCAGACTCGCCCCGCCCACGCCCCGCCCCGCCTCCGTTGCTCTGGAGACCGTGGCTGCCGGCGGGAGGGGCCTAAGGCCTGGAGGTGGAAGACAGTGGTGATGAGGGGGAGAATTCTCCGCTCGGGAGTTGTCCCCAGTGGTAGTGGCGGGACACGTGCGGCCACTAGACATCCTGCCGAAACCCACCCAAGGCACTCCCCGGAGCGTGTCGACTGCCAGGAAAACTCACCCGCCGGGCTTAGGGGTTAGCGGGGTTCCCAAACGCACACATCGAGTGCCCGCAAGAGGCCACGGGAAGGAAAGGGGTCGCTGGCCTGCTAGGACCCTGCTGGGTGGGGGCTGTGCTGGAAGAGAACCTCTGCTATGGTGTCGTGGACTGTTGTTTTCTCCTCTAAGTCTGATGAAAAGAAGAGACAGAGGAAGGAAGCTCCAGGAACAAGCAAGCGGCTCCGGTGCGGAAACTCAGAGCCCAAACTACCACCGCTAGGGGCCGCGGTTGGGAAAGAATGGTTCCTTCCTGGGTTCCAAGGCAGGGGGAGGGGCAGGGCCCCATGCAGAAGGGGCTGTGGGGGAGGGGACCCCTGGGCCAGTCCCGGGACTGGGCTGAGACCCTCTCTCCATCCGAGAGCGAGGGCTCACCTGGTCCAGGCCAAGAGTCTGCGTTGGGCCAGGCTGCCCCGGTCGGTCCCTCGGAAGAGGGGGCTTCCTCGCCAACCAAAGTCCCCGCGGCCTCGTCAAGCGGGGGCCTACCTAGGGCCGGCGTTGCCCTGCAGGTCTCTCCCACGCCAATGGTCACAGACGTGCTGACTCCCATGGCCGTCACCTCCGCCGTTTTGGGACGGGAAAACCTGGCCTTTCCCACAGGTGGCCTGAGGGCTTCTGCCTTGGCCGCCTGCCAGGCCCGGAGAGGCCTGTCTCTCAGAGAGGAGAGGCTCACAGTCTTCCCCTTCCTCGTCAGTGTCCACTCTTGCTCTGTGTTTCTTCTCTGGGATGAGAGGGGCGGGCCCCTGAGCACCCAGGCGACTCTCAGACATCAGCGTGCCCTTTCTCCTCTCGCCCGACTTTGTGGTACCGTACGAATGAACATTGATCTTTTCTCCGGGTTCGGGGGACCCAAAACGAAGCTGCTTACCTGTTGGGTTGTGAGGCTTTTCAGGGGAAAGCATTTCTGCTCCCTTGAGGCTCACTGCGCTCAATTGGGCTTACAGGTCCGGGTGTTCCGTGTACCAGGGACATTGTAAGCAGGCATCGCGACCGTCCAAAGCAGTTGCATGGGTTGTTTTGGCATTGACTCGAGCCACAGCCGCCAGGGTTTGAAACACACACACGAAAGGAAGAACTCATCATCTGAAGTAGCTTGGGCTCTGCCAGAGCACGCCACGCAGCCAGGTGATTTTCCTATTGGTTGTCGTGCCAAGCTACCATAGCAGGCAATTCCACAGGTATACTGTGCAGAGTTCCAAACGAAAGCAGATAGCCCCTGTCGCCGAGGCGCAGCTGCCTAGGCGATAAAGCCCCAGGCACTGGTGCTCCTGAGGGCTGCGGGGACAGCCAGGTCTACGCCGGTGGCAGGAGGCTCTGGGCCTCAGTGCCCTGCCAGTGGGCCCTACTTGAGTATAGGTGCTCTTGCATGGGGTGGAGTCGGTCTCAGGTGGGCCCTCCCTCCACAGGCCTCTCCTGTCCCCTTGGCTGAAGCCGAGCCCGGCACTGGGGGTTGGTGGCTGCGCAGGAGCCTTGAGTCTCTGGACAGGCCCCGTGCCAGCTGGGACCTGAGCCCCAGCCCAGCTGCAAGCCCTGCGCTCAAGTTCCTTGGCCTTGCCCAGGTCAGCTAAGAGGGAGGAGAAGATGGTCGTCAGCACAGCGGGAAGCAATAGTGCCGACACCTGGCAGCGGGAGAAGCGCCTCCAACAGCCCCGTGGGATCTAAGCCCCCTCTGGCTCCAGCCGCCGCCCCAGCCAGGCCTCTCCCCGCCCCCCCACGGCCGAGCCAGGACCAAGGCACAGGCGCCCAAGCCCGCCGGGCAGGCCACGCCCCCAGCCGCCCCCGCCCCCGGGCGCCCGGCGCCCCGCCCCCGGCAGACTCGCCCCGCCCACGCCCCGCCCCGCCTCCGTTGCTCTGGAGACCGTGGCTGCCGGCGGGAGGGGCCTAAGGCCTGGAGGTGGAAGACAGTGGTGATGAGGGGGAGAATTCTCCGCTCGGGAGTTGTCCCCAGTGGTAGTGGCGGGACACGTGCGGCCACTAGACATCCTGCCGAAACCCACCCAAGGCACTCCCCGGAGCGTGTCGACTGCCAGGAAAACTCACCCGCCGGGCTTAGGGGTTAGCGGGGTTCCCAAACGCACACATCGAGTGCCCGCAAGAGGCCACGGGAAGGAAAGGGGTCGCTGGCCTGCTAGGACCCTGCTGGGTGGGGGCTGTGCTGGAAGAGAACCTCTGCTATGGTGTCGTGGACTGTTGTTTTCTCCTCTAAGTCTGATGAAAAGAAGAGACAGAGGAAGGAAGCTCCAGGAACAAGCAAGCGGCTCCGGTGCGGAAACTCAGAGCCCAAACTACCACCGCTAGGGGCCGCGGTTGGGAAAGAATGGTTCCTTCCTGGGTTCCAAGGCAGGGGGAGGGGCAGGGCCCCATGCAGAAGGGGCTGTGGGGGAGGGGACCCCTGGGCCAGTCCCGGGACTGGGCTGAGACCCTCTCTCCATCCGAGAGCGAGGGCTCACCTGGTCCAGGCCAAGAGTCTGCGTTGGGCCAGGCTGTCCCGGTCGGTCCCTCGGAAGAGGGGGCTTCCTCGCCAACCAAAGTCCCCGCGGCCTCGTCAAGCGGGGGCCTACCTAGGGCCGGCGTTGCCCTGCAGGTCTCTCCCACGCCAATGGTCACAGACGTGCTGACTCCCATGGCCGTCACCTCCGCCGTTTTGGGACGGGAAAACCTGGCCTTTCCCACAGGTGGCCTGAGGGCTTCTGCCTTGGCCGCCTGCCAGGCCCGGAGAGGCCTGTCTCTCAGAGAGGAGAGGCTCACAGTCTTCCCCTTCCTCGTCAGTGTCCACTCTTGCTCTGTGTTTCTTCTCTGGGATGAGAGGGGCGGGCCCCTGAGCACCCAGGCGACTCGCAGACATCAGCGTGCCCTTTCTCCTCTCGCCCGACTTTGTGGTACCGTACGAATGAACATTGATCTTTTCTCCGGGTTCGGGGGACCCAAAACGAAGCTGCTTACCTGTTGGGTTGTGAGGCTTTTCAGGGGAAAGCATTTCTGCTCCCTTGAGGCTCACTGCGCTCAATTGGGCTTACAGGTCCGGGTGTTCCGTGTACCAGGGACATTGTAAGCAGGCATCGCGACCGTCCAAAGCAGTTGCATGGGTTGTTTTGGCATTGACTCGAGCCACAGCCGCCAGGGTTTGAAACACACACACGAAAGGAAGAACTCATCATCTGAAGTAGCTTGGGCTCTGCCAGAGCACGCCACGCAGCCAGGTGATTTTCCTATTGGTTGTCGTGCCAAGCTACCATAGCAGGCAATTCCACAGGTATACTGTGCAGAGTTCCAAACGAAAGCAGATAGCCCCTGTCGCCGAGGCGCAGCTGCCTAGGCGATAAAGCCCCAGGCACTGGTGCTCCTGAGGGCTGCGGGGACAGCCAGGTCTACGCCGGTGGCAGGAGGCTCTGGGCCTCAGTGCCCTGCCAGTGGGCCCTACTTGAGTATAGGTGCTCTTGCATGGGGTGGAGTCGGTCTCAGGTGGGCCCTCCCTCCACAGGCCTCTCCTGTCCCCTTGGCTGAAGCCGAGCCCGGCACTGGGGGTTGGTGGCTGCGCAGGAGCCTTGAGTCTCTGGACAGGCCCCGTGCCAGCTGGGACCTGAGCCCCAGCCCAGCTGCAAGCCCTGCGCTCAAGTTCCTTGGCCTTGCCCAGGTCAGCTAAGAGGGAGGAGAAGATGGTCGTCAGCACAGCGGGAAGCAATAGTGCCGACACCTGGCAGCGGGAGAAGCGCCTCCAACAGCCCCGTGGGATCTAAGCCCCCTCTGGCTCCAGCCGCCGCCCCAGCCAGGCCTCTCCCCGCCCCCCCACGGCCGAGCCAGGACCAAGGCACAGGCGCCCAAGCCCGCCGGGCAGGCCACGCCCCCAGCCGCCCCCGCCCCCGGGCGCCCGGCGCCCCGCCCCCGGCAGACTCGCCCCGCCCACGCCCCGCCCCGCCTCCGTTGCTCTGGAGACCGTGGCTGCCGGCGGGAGGGGCCTAAGGCCTGGAGGTGGAAGACAGTGGTGATGAGGGGGAGAATTCTCCGCTCGGGAGTTGTCCCCAGTGGTAGTGGCGGGACACGTGCGGCCACTAGACATCCTGCCGAAACCCACCCAAGGCACTCCCCGGAGCGTGTCGACTGCCAGGAAAACTCACCCGCCGGGCTTAGGGGTTAGCGGGGTTCCCAAACGCACACATCGAGTGCCCGCAAGAGGCCACGGGAAGGAAAGGGGTCGCTGGCCTGCTAGGACCCTGCTGGGTGGGGGCTGTGCTGGAAGAGAACCTCTGCTATGGTGTCGTGGACTGTTGTTTTCTCCTCTAAGTCTGATGAAAAGAAGAGACAGAGGAAGGAAGCTCCAGGAACAAGCAAGCGGCTCCGGTGCGGAAACTCAGAGCCCAAACTACCACCGCTAGGGGCCGCGGTTGGGAAAGAATGGTTCCTTCCTGGGTTCCAAGGCAGGGGGAGGGGCAGGGCCCCATGCAGAAGGGGCTGTGGGGGAGGGGACCCCTGGGCCAGTCCCGGGACTGGGCTGAGACCCTCTCTCCATCCGAGAGCGAGGGCTCACCTGGTCCAGGCCAAGAGTCTGCGTTGGGCCAGGCTGCCCCGGTCGGTCCCTCGGAAGAGGGGGCTTCCTCGCCAACCAAAGTCCCCGCGGCCTCGTCAAGCGGGGGCCTACCTAGGGCCGGCGTTGCCCTGCAGGTCTCTCCCACGCCAATGGTCACAGACGTGCTGACTCCCATGGCCGTCACCTCCGCCGTTTTGGGACGGGAAAACCTGGCCTTTCCCACAGGTGGCCTGAGGGCTTCTGCCTTGGCCGCCTGCCAGGCCCGGAGAGGCCTGTCTCTCAGAGAGGAGAGGCTCACAGTCTTCCCCTTCCTCGTCAGTGTCCACTCTTGCTCTGTGTTTCTTCTCTGGGATGAGAGGGGCGGGCCCCTGAGCACCCAGGCGACTCTCAGACATCAGCGTGCCCTTTCTCCTCTCGCCCGACTTTGTGGTACCGTACGAATGAACATTGATCTTTTCTCCGGGTTCGGGGGACCCAAAACGAAGCTGCTTACCTGTTGGGTTGTGAGGCTTTTCAGGGGAAAGCATTTCTGCTCCCTTGAGGCTCACTGCGCTCAATTGGGCTTACAGGTCCGGGTGTTCCGTGTACCAGGGACATTGTAAGCAGGCATCGCGACCGTCCAAAGCAGTTGCATGGGTTGTTTTGGCATTGACTCGAGCCACAGCCGCCAGGGTTTGAAACACACACACGAAAGGAAGAACTCATCATCTGAAGTAGCTTGGGCTCTGCCAGAGCACGCCACGCAGCCAGGTGATTTTCCTATTGGTTGTCGTGCCAAGCTACCATAGCAGGCAATTCCACAGGTATACTGTGCAGAGTTCCAAACGAAAGCAGATAGCCCCTGTCGCCGAGGCGCAGCTGCCTAGGCGATAAAGCCCCAGGCACTGGTGCTCCTGAGGGCTGCGGGGACAGCCAGGTCTACGCCGGTGGCAGGAGGCTCTGGGCCTCAGTGCCCTGCCAGTGGGCCCTACTTGAGTATAGGTGCTCTTGCATGGGGTGGAGTCGGTCTCAGGTGGGCCCTCCCTCCACAGGCCTCTCCTGTCCCCTTGGCTGAAGCCGAGCCCGGCACTGGGGGTTGGTGGCTGCGCAGGAGCCTTGAGTCTCTGGACAGGCCCCGTGCCAGCTGGGACCTGAGCCCCAGCCCAGCTGCAAGCCCTGCGCTCAAGTTCCTTGGCCTTGCCCAGGTCAGCTAAGAGGGAGGAGAAGATGGTCGTCAGCACAGCGGGAAGCAATAGTGCCGACACCTGGCAGCGGGAGAAGCGCCTCCAACAGCCCCGTGGGATCTAAGCCCCCTCTGGCTCCAGCCGCCGCCCCAGCCAGGCCTCTCCCCGCCCCCCCACGGCCGAGCCAGGACCAAGGCACAGGCGCCCAAGCCCGCCGGGCAGGCCACGCCCCCAGCCGCCCCCGCCCCCGGGCGCCCGGCGCCCCGCCCCCGGCAGACTCGCCCCGCCCACGCCCCGCCCCGCCTCCGTTGCTCTGGAGACCGTGGCTGCCGGCGGGAGGGGCCTAAGGCCTGGAGGTGGAAGACAGTGGTGATGAGGGGGAGAATTCTCCGCTCGGGAGTTGTCCCCAGTGGTAGTGGCGGGACACGTGCGGCCACTAGACATCCTGCCGAAACCCACCCAAGGCACTCCCCGGAGCGTGTCGACTGCCAGGAAAACTCACCCGCCGGGCTTAGGGGTTAGCGGGGTTCCCAAACGCACACATCGAGTGCCCGCAAGAGGCCACGGGAAGGAAAGGGGTCGCTGGCCTGCTAGGACCCTGCTGGGTGGGGGCTGTGCTGGAAGAGAACCTCTGCTATGGTGTCGTGGACTGTTGTTTTCTCCTCTAAGTCTGATGAAAAGAAGAGACAGAGGAAGGAAGCTCCAGGAACAAGCAAGCGGCTCCGGTGCGGAAACTCAGAGCCCAAACTACCACCGCTAGGGGCCGCGGTTGGGAAAGAATGGTTCCTTCCTGGGTTCCAAGGCAGGGGGAGGGGCAGGGCCCCATGCAGAAGGGGCTGTGGGGGAGGGGACCCCTGGGCCAGTCCCGGGACGGGGCTGAGACCCTCTCTCCATCCGAGAGCGAGGGCTCACCTGGTCCAGGCCAAGAGTCTGCGTTGGGCCAGGCTGCCCCGGTCGGTCCCTCGGAAGAGGGGGCTTCCTCGCCAACCAAAGTCCCCGCGGCCTCGTCAAGCGGGGGCCTACCTAGGGCCGGCGTTGCCCTGCAGGTCTCTCCCACGCCAATGGTCACAGACGTGCTGACTCCCATGGCCGTCACCTCCGCCGTTTTGGGACGGGAAAACCTGGCCTTTCCCACAGGTGGCCTGAGGGCTTCTGCCTTGGCCGCCTGCCAGGCCCGGAGAGGCCTGTCTCTCAGAGAGGAGAGGCTCACAGTCTTCCCCTTCCTCGTCAGTGTCCACTCTTGCTCTGTGTTTCTTCTCTGGGATGAGAGGGGCGGGCCCCTGAGCACCCAGGCGACTCTCAGACATCAGCGTGCCCTTTCTCCTCTCGCCCGACTTTGTGGTACCGTACGAATGAACATTGATCTTTTCTCCGGGTTCGGGGGACCCAAAACGAAGCTGCTTACCTGTTGGGTTGTGAGGCTTTTCAGGGGAAAGCATTTCTGCTCCCTTGAGGCTCACTGCGCTCAATTGGGCTTACAGGTCCGGGTGTTCCGTGTACCAGGGACATTGTAAGCAGGCATCGCGACCGTCCAAAGCAGTTGCATGGGTTGTTTTGGCATTGACTCGAGCCACAGCCGCCAGGGTTTGAAACACACACACGAAAGGAAGAACTCATCATCTGAAGTAGCTTGGGCTCTGCCAGAGCACGCCACGCAGCCAGGTGATTTTCCTATTGGTTGTCGTGCCAAGCTACCATAGCAGGCAATTCCACAGGTATACTGTGCAGAGTTCCAAACGAAAGCAGATAGCCCCTGTCGCCGAGGCGCAGCTGCCTAGGCGATAAAGCCCCAGGCACTGGTGCTCCTGAGGGCTGCGGGGACAGCCAGGTCTACGCCGGTGGCAGGAGGCTCTGGGCCTCAGTGCCCTGCCAGTGGGCCCTACTTGAGTATAGGTGCTCTTGCATGGGGTGGAGTCGGTCTCAGGTGGGCCCTCCCTCCACAGGCCTCTCCTGTCCCCTTGGCTGAAGCCGAGCCCGGCACTGGGGGTTGGTGGCTGCGCAGGAGCCTTGAGTCTCTGGACAGGCCCCGTGCCAGCTGGGACCTGAGCCCCAGCCCAGCTGCAAGCCCTGCGCTCAAGTTCCTTGGCCTTGCCCAGGTCAGCTAAGAGGGAGGAGAAGATGGTCGTCAGCACAGCGGGAAGCAATAGTGCCGACACCTGGCAGCGGGAGAAGCGCCTCCAACAGCCCCGTGGGATCTAAGCCCCCTCTGGCTCCAGCCGCCGCCCCAGCCAGGCCTCTCCCCGCCCCCCCACGGCCGAGCCAGGACCAAGGCACAGGCGCCCAAGCCCGCCGGGCAGGCCACGCCCCCAGCCGCCCCCGCCCCCGGGCGCCCGGCGCCCCGCCCCCGGCAGACTCGCCCCGCCCACGCCCCGCCCCGCCTCCGTTGCTCTGGAGACCGTGGCTGCCGGCGGGAGGGGCCTAAGGCCTGGAGGTGGAAGACAGTGGTGATGAGGGGGAGAATTCTCCACTCGGGAGTTGTCCCCAGTGGTAGTGGCGGGACACGTGCGGCCACTAGACATCCTGCCGAAACCCACCCAAGGCACTCCCCGGAGCGTGTCGACTGCCAGGAAAACTCACCCGCCGGGCTTAGGGGTTAGCGGGGTTCCCAAACGCACACATCGAGTGCCCGCAAGAGGCCACGGGAAGGAAAGGGGTCGCTGGCCTGCTAGGACCCTGCTGGGTGGGGGCTGTGCTGGAAGAGAACCTCTGCTATGGTGTCGTGGACTGTTGTTTTCTCCTCTAAGTCTGATGAAAAGAAGAGACAGAGGAAGGAAGCTCCAGGAACAAGCAAGCGGCTCCGGTGCGGAAACTCAGAGCCCAAACTACCACCGCTAGGGGCCGCGGTTGGGAAAGAATGGTTCCTTCCTGGGTTCCAAGGCAGGGGGAGGGGCAGGGCCCCATGCAGAAGGGGCTGTGGGGGAGGGGACCCCTGGGCCAGTCCCGGGACGGGGCTGAGACCCTCTCTCCATCCGAGAGCGAGGGCTCACCTGGTCCAGGCCAAGAGTCTGCGTTGGGCCAGGCTGCCCCGGTCGGTCCCTCGGAAGAGGGGGCTTCCTCGCCAACCAAAGTCCCCGCGGCCTCGTCAAGCGGGGGCCTACCTAGGGCCGGCGTTGCCCTGCAGGTCTCTCCCACGCCAATGGTCACAGACGTGCTGACTCCCATGGCCGTCACCTCCGCCGTTTTGGGACGGGAAAACCTGGCCTTTCCCACAGGTGGCCTGAGGGCTTCTGCCTTGGCCGCCTGCCAGGCCCGGAGAGGCCTGTCTCTCAGAGAGGAGAGGCTCACAGTCTTCCCCTTCCTCGTCAGTGTCCACTCTTGCTCTGTGTTTCTTCTCTGGGATGAGAGGGGCGGGCCCCTGAGCACCCAGGCGACTCGCAGACATCAGCGTGCCCTTTCTCCTCTCGCCCGACTTTGTGGTACCGTACGAATGAACATTGATCTTTTCTCCGGGTTCGGGGGACCCAAAACGAAGCTGCTTACCTGTTGGGTTGTGAGGCTTTTCAGGGGAAAGCATTTCTGCTCCCTTGAGGCTCACTGCGCTCAATTGGGCTTACAGGTCCGGGTGTTCCGTGTACCAGGGACATTGTAAGCAGGCATCGCGACCGTCCAAAGCAGTTGCATGGGTTGTTTTGGCATTGACTCGAGCCACAGCCGCCAGGGTTTGAAACACACACACGAAAGGAAGAACTCATCATCTGAAGTAGCTTGGGCTCTGCCAGAGCACGCCACGCAGCCAGGTGATTTTCCTATTGGTTGTCGTGCCAAGCTACCATAGCAGGCAATTCCACAGGTATACTGTGCAGAGTTCCAAACGAAAGCAGATAGCCCCTGTCGCCGAGGCGCAGCTGCCTAGGCGATAAAGCCCCAGGCACTGGTGCTCCTGAGGGCTGCGGGGACAGCCAGGTCTACGCCGGTGGCAGGAGGCTCTGGGCCTCAGTGCCCTGCCAGTGGGCCCTACTTGAGTATAGGTGCTCTTGCATGGGGTGGAGTCGGTCTCAGGTGGGCCCTCCCTCCACAGGCCTCTCCTGTCCCCTTGGCTGAAGCCGAGCCCGGCACTGGGGGTTGGTGCCTGCGCAGGAGCCTTGAGTCTCTGGACAGGCCCCGTGCCAGCTGGGACCTGAGCCCCAGCCCAGCTGCAAGCCCTGCGCTCAAGTTCCTTGGCCTTGCCCAGGTCAGCTAAGAGGGAGGAGAAGATGGTCGTCAGCACAGCGGGAAGCAATAGTGCCGACACCTGGCAGCGGGAGAAGCGCCTCCAACAGCCCCGTGGGATCTAAGCCCCCTCTGGCTCCAGCCGCCGCCCCAGCCAGGCCTCTCCCCGCCCCCCCACGGCCGAGCCAGGACCAAGGCACAGGCGCCCAAGCCCGCCGGGCAGGCCACGCCCCCAGCCGCCCCCGCCCCCGGGCGCCCGGCGCCCCGCCCCCGGCAGACTCGCCCCGCCCACGCCCCGCCCCGCCTCCGTTGCTCTGGAGACCGTGGCTGCCGGCGGGAGGGGCCTAAGGCCTGGAGGTGGAAGACAGTGGTGATGAGGGGGAGAATTCTCCGCTCGGGAGTTGTCCCCAGTGGTAGTGGCGGGACACGTGCGGCCACTAGACATCCTGCCGAAACCCACCCAAGGCACTCCCCGGAGCGTGTCGACTGCCAGGAAAACTCACCCGCCGGGCTTAGGGGTTAGCGGGGTTCCCAAACGCACACATCGAGTGCCCGCAAGAGGCCACGGGAAGGAAAGGGGTCGCTGGCCTGCTAGGACCCTGCTGGGTGGGGGCTGTGCTGGAAGAGAACCTCTGCTATGGTGTCGTGGACTGTTGTTTTCTCCTCTAAGTCTGATGAAAAGAAGAGACAGAGGAAGGAAGCTCCAGGAACAAGCAAGCGGCTCCGGTGCGGAAACTCAGAGCCCAAACTACCACCGCTAGGGGCCGCGGTTGGGAAAGAATGGTTCCTTCCTGGGTTCCAAGGCAGGGGGAGGGGCAGGGCCCCATGCAGAAGGGGCTGTGGGGGAGGGGACCCCTGGGCCAGTCCCGGGACGGGGCTGAGACCCTCTCTCCATCCGAGAGCGAGGGCTCACCTGGTCCAGGCCAAGAGTCTGCGTTGGGCCAGGCTGCCCCGGTCGGTCCCTCGGAAGAGGGGGCTTCCTCGCCAACCAAAGTCCCCGCGGCCTCGTCAAGCGGGGGCCTACCTAGGGCCGGCGTTGCCCTGCAGGTCTCTCCCACGCCAATGGTCACAGACGTGCTGACTCCCATGGCCGTCACCTCCGCCGTTTTGGGACGGGAAAACCTGGCCTTTCCCACAGGTGGCCTGAGGGCTTCTGCCTTGGCCGCCTGCCAGGCCCGGAGAGGCCTGTCTCTCAGAGAGGAGAGGCTCACAGTCTTCCCCTTCCTCGTCAGTGTCCACTCTTGCTCTGTGTTTCTTCTCTGGGATGAGAGGGGCGGGCCCCTGAGCACCCAGGCGACTCTCAGACATCAGCGTGCCCTTTCTCCTCTCGCCCGACTTTGTGGTACCGTACGAATGAACATTGATCTTTTCTCCGGGTTCGGGGGACCCAAAACGAAGCTGCTTACCTGTTGGGTTGTGAGGCTTTTCAGGGGAAAGCATTTCTGCTCCCTTGAGGCTCACTGCGCTCAATTGGGCTTACAGGTCCGGGTGTTCCGTGTACCAGGGACATTGTAAGCAGGCATCGCGACCGTCCAAAGCAGTTGCATGGGTTGTTTTGGCATTGACTCGAGCCACAGCCGCCAGGGTTTGAAACACACACACGAAAGGAAGAACTCATCATCTGAAGTAGCTTGGGCTCTGCCAGAGCACGCCACGCAGCCAGGTGATTTTCCTATTGGTTGTCGTGCCAAGCTACCATAGCAGGCAATTCCACAGGTATACTGTGCAGAGTTCCAAACGAAAGCAGATAGCCCCTGTCGCCGAGGCGCAGCTGCCTAGGCGATAAAGCCCCAGGCACTGGTGCTCCTGAGGGCTGCGGGGACAGCCAGGTCTACGCCGGTGGCAGGAGGCTCTGGGCCTCAGTGCCCTGCCAGTGGGCCCTACTTGAGTATAGGTGCTCTTGCATGGGGTGGAGTCGGTCTCAGGTGGGCCCTCCCTCCACAGGCCTCTCCTGTCCCCTTGGCTGAAGCCGAGCCCGGCACTGGGGGTTGGTGGCTGCGCAGGAGCCTTGAGTCTCTGGACAGGCCCCGTGCCAGCTGGGACCTGAGCCCCAGCCCAGCTGCAAGCCCTGCGCTCAAGTTCCTTGGCCTTGCCCAGGTCAGCTAAGAGGGAGGAGAAGATGGTCGTCAGCACAGCGGGAAGCAATAGTGCCGACACCTGGCAGCGGGAGAAGCGCCTCCAACAGCCCCGTGGGATCTAAGCCCCCTCTGGCTCCAGCCGCCGCCCCAGCCAGGCCTCTCCCCGCCCCCCCACGGCCGAGCCAGGACCAAGGCACAGGCGCCCAAGCCCGCCGGGCAGGCCACGCCCCCAGCCGCCCCCGCCCCCGGGCGCCCGGCGCCCCGCCCCCGGCAGACTCGCCCCGCCCACGCCCCGCCCCGCCTCCGTTGCTCTGGAGACCGTGGCTGCCGGCGGGAGGGGCCTAAGGCCTGGAGGTGGAAGACAGTGGTGATGAGGGGGAGAATTCTCCACTCGGGAGTTGTCCCCAGTGGTAGTGGCGGGACACGTGCGGCCACTAGACATCCTGCCGAAACCCACCCAAGGCACTCCCCGGAGCGTGTCGACTGCCAGGAAAACTCACCCGCCGGGCTTAGGGGTTAGCGGGGTTCCCAAACGCACACATCGAGTGCCCGCAAGAGGCCACGGGAAGGAAAGGGGTCGCTGGCCTGCTAGGACCCTGCTGGGTGGGGGCTGTGCTGGAAGAGAACCTCTGCTATGGTGTCGTGGACTGTTGTTTTCTCCTCTAAGTCTGATGAAAAGAAGAGACAGAGGAAGGAAGCTCCAGGAACAAGCAAGCGGCTCCGGTGCGGAAACTCAGAGCCCAAACTACCACCGCTAGGGGCCGCGGTTGGGAAAGAATGGTTCCTTCCTGGGTTCCAAGGCAGGGGGAGGGGCAGGGCCCCATGCAGAAGGGGCTGTGGGGGAGGGGAACCCTGGGCCAGTCCCGGGACTGGGCTGAGACCCTCTCTCCATCCGAGAGCGAGGACTCACCTGGTCCAGGCCAAGAGTCTGCGTTGGGCCAGGCTGCCCCGGTCGGTCCCTCGGAAGAGGGGGCTTCCTCGCCAACCAAAGTCCCCGCGGCCTCGTCAAGCGGGGGCCTACCTAGGGCCGGCGTTGCCCTGCAGGTCTCTCCCACGCCAATGGTCACAGACGTGCTGACTCCCATGGCCGTCACCTCCGCCGTTTTGGGACCGGAAAACCTGGCCTTTCCCACAGGTGGCCTGAGGGCTTCTGCCTTGGCCGCCTGCCAGGCCCGGAGAGGCCTGTCTCTCAGAGAGGAGAGGCTCACAGTCTTCCCCTTCCTCGTCAGTGTCCACTCTTGCTCTGTGTTTCTTCTCTGGGATGAGAGGGGCGGGCCCCTGAGCACCCAGGCGACTCTCAGACATCAGCGTGCCCTTTCTCCTCTCGCCCGACTTTGTGGTACCGTACGAATGAACATTGATCTTTTCTCCGGGTTCGGGGGACCCAAAACGAAGCTGCTTACCTGTTGGGTTGTGAGGCTTTTCAGGGGAAAGCATTTCTGCTCCCTTGAGGCTCACTGCGCTCAATTGGGCTTACAGGTCCGGGTGTTCCGTGTACCAGGGACATTGTAAGCAGGCATCGCGACCGTCCAAAGCAGTTGCATGGGTTGTTTTGGCATTGACTCGAGCCACAGCCGCCAGGGTTTGAAACACACACACGAAAGGAAGAACTCATCATCTGAAGTAGCTTGGGCTCTGCCAGAGCACGCCACGCAGCCAGGTGATTTTCCTATTGGTTGTCGTGCCAAGCTACCATAGCAGGCAATTCCACAGGTATACTGTGCAGAGTTCCAAACGAAAGCAGATAGCCCCTGTCGCCGAGGCGCAGCTGCCTAGGCGATAAAGCCCCAGGCACTGGTGCTCCTGAGGGCTGCGGGGACAGCCAGGTCTACGCCGGTGGCAGGAGGCTCTGGGCCTCAGTGCCCTGCCAGTGGGCCCTACTTGAGTATAGGTGCTCTTGCATGGGGTGGAGTCGGTCTCAGGTGGGCCCTCCCTCCACAGGCCTCTCCTGTCCCCTTGGCTGAAGCCGAGCCCGGCACTGGGGGTTGGTGCCTGCGCAGGAGCCTTGAGTCTCTGGACAGGCCCCGTGCCAGCTGGGACCTGAGCCCCAGCCCAGCTGCAAGCCCTGCGCTCAAGTTCCTTGGCCTTGCCCAGGTCAGCTAAGAGGGAGGAGAAGATGGTCGTCAGCACAGCGGGAAGCAATAGTGCCGACACCTGGCAGCGGGAGAAGCGCCTCCAACAGCCCCGTGGGATCTAAGCCCCCTCTGGCTCCAGCCGCCGCCCCAGCCAGGCCTCTCCCCGCCCCCCCACGGCCGAGCCAGGACCAAGGCACAGGCGCCCAAGCCCGCCGGGCAGGCCACGCCCCCAGCCGCCCCCGCCCCCGGGCGCCCGGCGCCCCGCCCCCGGCAGACTCGCCCCGCCCACGCCCCGCCCCGCCTCCGTTGCTCTGGAGACCGTGGCTGCCGGCGGGAGGGGCCTAAGGCCTGGAGGTGGAAGACAGTGGTGATGAGGGGGAGAATTCTCCACTCGGGAGTTGTCCCCAGTGGTAGTGGCGGGACACGTGCGGCCACTAGACATCCTGCCGAAACCCACCCAAGGCACTCCCCGGAGCGTGTCGACTGCCAGGAAAACTCACCCGCCGGGCTTAGGGGTTAGCGGGGTTCCCAAACGCACACATCGAGTGCCCGCAAGAGGCCACGGGAAGGAAAGGGGTCGCTGGCCTGCTAGGACCCTGCTGGGTGGGGGCTGTGCTGGAAGAGAACCTCTGCTATGGTGTCGTGGACTGTTGTTTTCTCCTCTAAGTCTGATGAAAAGAAGAGACAGAGGAAGGAAGCTCCAGGAACAAGCAAGCGGCTCCGGTGCGGAAACTCAGAGCCCAAACTACCACCGCTAGGGGCCGCGGTTGGGAAAGAATGGTTCCTTCCTGGGTTCCAAGGCAGGGGGAGGGGCAGGGCCCCATGCAGAAGGGGCTGTGGGGGAGGGGACCCCTGGGCCAGTCCCGGGACTGGGCTGAGACCCTCTCTCCATCCGAGAGCGAGGGCTCACCTGGTCCAGGCCAAGAGTCTGCGTTGGGCCAGGCTGCCCCGGTCGGTCCCTCGGAAGAGGGGGCTTCCTCGCCAACCAAAGTCCCCGCGGCCTCGTCAAGCGGGGGCCTACCTAGGGCCGGCGTTGCCCTGCAGGTCTCTCCCACGCCAATGGTCACAGACGTGCTGACTCCCATGGCCGTCACCTCCGCCGTTTTGGGACCGGAAAACCTGGCCTTTCCCACAGGTGGCCTGAGGGCTTCTGCCTTGGCCGCCTGCCAGGCCCGGAGAGGCCTGTCTCTCAGAGAGGAGAGGCTCACAGTCTTCCCCTTCCTCGTCAGTGTCCACTCTTGCTCTGTGTTTCTTCTCTGGGATGAGAGGGGCGGGCCCCTGAGCACCCAGGCGACTCTCAGACATCAGCGTGCCCTTTCTCCTCTCGCCCGACTTTGTGGTACCGTACGAATGAACATTGATCTTTTCTCCGGGTTCGGGGGACCCAAAACGAAGCTGCTTACCTGTTGGGTTGTGAGGCTTTTCAGGGGAAAGCATTTCTGCTCCCTTGAGGCTCACTGCGCTCAATTGGGCTTACAGGTCCGGGTGTTCCGTGTACCAGGGACATTGTAAGCAGGCATCGCGACCGTCCAAAGCAGTTGCATGGGTTGTTTTGGCATTGACTCGAGCCACAGCCGCCAGGGTTTGAAACACACACACGAAAGGAAGAACTCATCATCTGAAGTAGCTTGGGCTCTGCCAGAGCACGCCACGCAGCCAGGTGATTTTCCTATTGGTTGTCGTGCCAAGCTACCATAGCAGGCAATTCCACAGGTATACTGTGCAGAGTTCCAAACGAAAGCAGATAGCCCCTGTCGCCGAGGCGCAGCTGCCTAGGCGATAAAGCCCCAGGCACTGGTGCTCCTGAGGGCTGCGGGGACAGCCAGGTCTACGCCGGTGGCAGGAGGCTCTGGGCCTCAGTGCCCTGCCAGTGGGCCCTACTTGAGTATAGGTGCTCTTGCATGGGGTGGAGTCGGTCTCAGGTGGGCCCTCCCTCCACAGGCCTCTCCTGTCCCCTTGGCTGAAGCCGAGCCCGGCACTGGGGGTTGGTGCCTGCGCAGGAGCCTTGAGTCTCTGGACAGGCCCCGTGCCAGCTGGGACCTGAGCCCCAGCCCAGCTGCAAGCCCTGCGCTCAAGTTCCTTGGCCTTGCCCAGGTCAGCTAAGAGGGAGGAGAAGATGGTCGTCAGCACAGCGGGAAGCAATAGTGCCGACACCTGGCAGCGGGAGAAGCGCCTCCAACAGCCCCGTGGGATCTAAGCCCCCTCTGGCTCCAGCCGCCGCCCCAGCCAGGCCTCTCCCCGCCCCCCCACGGCCGAGCCAGGACCAAGGCACAGGCGCCCAAGCCCGCCGGGCAGGCCACGCCCCCAGCCGCCCCCGCCCCCGGGCGCCCGGCGCCCCGCCCCCGGCAGACTCGCCCCGCCCACGCCCCGCCCCGCCTCCGTTGCTCTGGAGACCGTGGCTGCCGGCGGGAGGGGCCTAAGGCCTGGAGGTGGAAGACAGTGGTGATGAGGGGGAGAATTCTCCGCTCGGGAGTTGTCCCCAGTGGTAGTGGCGGGACACGTGCGGCCACTAGACATCCTGCCGAAACCCACCCAAGGCACTCCCCGGAGCGTGTCGACTGCCAGGAAAACTCACCCGCCGGGCTTAGGGGTTAGCGGGGTTCCCAAACGCACACATCGAGTGCCCGCAAGAGGCCACGGGAAGGAAAGGGGTCGCTGGCCTGCTAGGACCCTGCTGGGTGGGGGCTGTGCTGGAAGAGAACCTCTGCTATGGTGTCGTGGACTGTTGTTTTCTCCTCTAAGTCTGATGAAAAGAAGAGACAGAGGAAGGAAGCTCCAGGAACAAGCAAGCGGCTCCGGTGCGGAAACTCAGAGCCCAAACTACCACCGCTAGGGGCCGCGGTTGGGAAAGAATGGTTCCTTCCTGGGTTCCAAGGCAGGGGGAGGGGCAGGGCCCCATGCAGAAGGGGCTGTGGGGGAGGGGAACCCTGGGCCAGTCCCGGGACTGGGCTGAGACCCTCTCTCCATCCGAGAGCGAGGACTCACCTGGTCCAGGCCAAGAGTCTGCGTTGGGCCAGGCTGCCCCGGTCGGTCCCTCGGAAGAGGGGGCTTCCTCGCCAACCAAAGTCCCCGCGGCCTCGTCAAGCGGGGGCCTACCTAGGGCCGGCGTTGCCCTGCAGGTCTCTCCCACGCCAATGGTCACAGACGTGCTGACTCCCATGGCCGTCACCTCCGCCGTTTTGGGACCGGAAAACCTGGCCTTTCCCACAGGTGGCCTGAGGGCTTCTGCCTTGGCCGCCTGCCAGGCCCGGAGAGGCCTGTCTCTCAGAGAGGAGAGGCTCACAGTCTTCCCCTTCCTCGTCAGTGTCCACTCTTGCTCTGTGTTTCTTCTCTGGGATGAGAGGGGCGGGCCCCTGAGCACCCAGGCGACTCTCAGACATCAGCGTGCCCTTTCTCCTCTCGCCCGACTTTGTGGTACCGTACGAATGAACATTGATCTTTTCTCCGGGTTCGGGGGACCCAAAACGAAGCTGCTTACCTGTTGGGTTGTGAGGCTTTTCAGGGGAAAGCATTTCTGCTCCCTTGAGGCTCACTGCGCTCAATTGGGCTTACAGGTCCGGGTGTTCCGTGTACCAGGGACATTGTAAGCAGGCATCGCGACCGTCCAAAGCAGTTGCATGGGTTGTTTTGGCATTGACTCGAGCCACAGCCGCCAGGGTTTGAAACACACACACGAAAGGAAGAACTCATCATCTGAAGTAGCTTGGGCTCTGCCAGAGCACGCCACGCAGCCAGGTGATTTTCCTATTGGTTGTCGTGCCAAGCTACCATAGCAGGCAATTCCACAGGTATACTGTGCAGAGTTCCAAACGAAAGCAGATAGCCCCTGTCGCCGAGGCGCAGCTGCCTAGGCGATAAAGCCCCAGGCACTGGTGCTCCTGAGGGCTGCGGGGACAGCCAGGTCTACGCCGGTGGCAGGAGGCTCTGGGCCTCAGTGCCCTGCCAGTGGGCCCTACTTGAGTATAGGTGCTCTTGCATGGGGTGGAGTCGGTCTCAGGTGGGCCCTCCCTCCACAGGCCTCTCCTGTCCCCTTGGCTGAAGCCGAGCCCGGCACTGGGGGTTGGTGCCTGCGCAGGAGCCTTGAGTCTCTGGACAGGCCCCGTGCCAGCTGGGACCTGAGCCCCAGCCCAGCTGCAAGCCCTGCGCTCAAGTTCCTTGGCCTTGCCCAGGTCAGCTAAGAGGGAGGAGAAGATGGGCGTCAGCACAGCGGGAAGCAATAGTGCCGACACCTGGCAGCGGGAGAAGCGCCTCCAACAGCCCCGTGGGATCTAAGCCCCCTCTGGCTCCAGCCGCCGCCCCAGCCAGGCCTCTCCCCGCCCCCCCACGGCCGAGCCAGGACCAAGGCACAGGCGCCCAAGCCCGCCGGGCAGGCCACGCCCCCAGCCGCCCCCGCCCCCGGGCGCCCGGCGCCCCGCCCCCGGCAGACTCGCCCCGCCCACGCCCCGCCCCGCCTCCGTTGCTCTGGAGACCGTGGCTGCCGGCGGGAGGGGCCTAAGGCCTGGAGGTGGAAGACAGTGGTGATGAGGGGGAGAATTCTCCACTCGGGAGTTGTCCCCAGTGGTAGTGGCGGGACACGTGCGGCCACTAGACATCCTGCCGAAACCCACCCAAGGCACTCCCCGGAGCGTGTCGACTGCCAGGAAAACTCACCCGCCGGGCTTAGGGGTTAGCGGGGTTCCCAAACGCACACATCGAGTGCCCGCAAGAGGCCACGGGAAGGAAAGGGGTCGCTGGCCTGCTAGGACCCTGCTGGGTGGGGGCTGTGCTGGAAGAGAACCTCTGCTATGGTGCCGTGGACTGTTGTTTTCTCCTCTAAGTCTGATGAAAAGAAGAGACAGAGGAAGGAAGCTCCAGGAACAAGCAAGCGGCTCCGGTGCGGAAACTCAGAGCCCAAACTACCACCGCTAGGGGCCGCGGTTGGGAAAGAATGGTTCCTTCCTGGGTTCCAAGGCAGGGGGAGGGGCAGGGCCCCATGCAGAAGGGGCTGTGGGGGAGGGGACCCCTGGGCCAGTCCCGGGACTGGGCTGAGACCCTCTCTCCATCCGAGAGCGAGGGCTCACCTGGTCCAGGCCAAGAGTCTGCGTTGGGCCAGGCTGCCCCGGTCGGTCCCTCGGAAGAGGGGGCTTCCTCGCCAACCAAAGTCCCCGCGGCCTCGTCAAGCGGGGGCCTACCTAGGGCCGGCGTTGCCCTGCAGGTCTCTCCCACGCCAATGGTCACAGACGTGCTGACTCCCATGGCCGTCACCTCCGCCGTTTTGGGACGGGAAAACCTGGCCTTTCCCACAGGTGGCCTGAGGGCTTCTGCCTTGGCCGCCTGCCAGGCCCGGAGAGGCCTGTCTCTCAGAGAGGAGAGGCTCACAGTCTTCCCCTTCCTCGTCAGTGTCCACTCTTGCTCTGTGTTTCTTCTCTGGGATGAGAGGGGCGGGCCCCTGAGCACCCAGGCGACTCTCAGACATCAGCGTGCCCTTTCTCCTCTCGCCCGACTTTGTGGTACCGTACGAATGAACATTGATCTTTTCTCCGGGTTCGGGGGACCCAAAACGAAGCTGCTTACCTGTTGGGTTGTGAGGCTTTTCAGGGGAAAGCATTTCTGCTCCCTTGAGGCTCACTGCGCTCAATTGGGCTTACAGGTCCGGGTGTTCCGTGTACCAGGGACATTGTAAGCAGGCATCGCGACCGTCCAAAGCAGTTGCATGGGTTGTTTTGGCATTGACTCGAGCCACAGCCGCCAGGGTTTGAAACACACACACGAAAGGAAGAACTCATCATCTGAAGTAGCTTGGGCTCTGCCAGAGCACGCCACGCAGCCAGGTGATTTTCCTATTGGTTGTCGTGCCAAGCTACCATAGCAGGCAATTCCACAGGTATACTGTGCAGAGTTCCAAACGAAAGCAGATAGCCCCTGTCGCCGAGGCGCAGCTGCCTAGGCGATAAAGCCCCAGGCACTGGTGCTCCTGAGGGCTGCGGGGACAGCCAGGTCTACGCCGGTGGCAGGAGGCTCTGGGCCTCAGTGCCCTGCCAGTGGGCCCTACTTGAGTATAGGTGCTCTTGCATGGGGTGGAGTCGGTCTCAGGTGGGCCCTCCCTCCACAGGCCTCTCCTGTCCCCTTGGCTGAAGCCGAGCCCGGCACTGGGGGTTGGTGGCTGCGCAGGAGCCTTGAGTCTCTGGACAGGCCCCGTGCCAGCTGGGACCTGAGCCCCAGCCCAGCTGCAAGCCCTGCGCTCAAGTTCCTTGGCCTTGCCCAGGTCAGCTAAGAGGGAGGAGAAGATGGTCGTCAGCACAGCGGGAAGCAATAGTGCCGACACCTGGCAGCGGGAGAAGCGCCTCCAACAGCCCCGTGGGATCTAAGCCCCCTCTGGCTCCAGCCGCCGCCCCAGCCAGGCCTCTCCCCGCCCCCCCACGGCCGAGCCAGGACCAAGGCACAGGCGCCCAAGCCCGCCGGGCAGGCCACGCCCCCAGCCGCCCCCGCCCCCGGGCGCCCGGCGCCCCGCCCCTGGCAGACTCGCCCCGCCCACGCCCCGCCCCGCCTCCGTTGCTCTGGAGACCGTGGCTGCCGGCGGGAGGGGCCTAAGGCCTGGAGGTGGAAGACAGTGGTGATGAGGGGGAGAATTCTCCGCTCGGGAGTTGTCCCCAGTGGTAGTGGCGGGACACGTGCGGCCACTAGACATCCTGCCGAAACCCACCCAAGGCACTCCCCGGAGCGTGTCGACTGCCAGGAAAACTCACCCGCCGGGCTTAGGGGTTAGCGGGGTTCCCAAACGCACACATCGAGTGCCCGCAAGAGGCCACGGGAAGGAAAGGGGTCGCTGGCCTGCTAGGACCCTGCTGGGTGGGGGCTGTGCTGGAAGAGAACCTCTGCTATGGTGTCGTGGACTGTTGTTTTCTCCTCTAAGTCTGATGAAAAGAAGAGACAGAGGAAGGAAGCTCCAGGAACAAGCAAGCGGCTCCGGTGCGGAAACTCAGAGCCCAAACTACCACCGCTAGGGGCCGCGGTTGGGAAAGAATGGTTCCTTCCTGGGTTCCAAGGCAGGGGGAGGGGCAGGGCCCCATGCAGAAGGGGCTGTGGGGGAGGGGACCCCTGGGCCAGTCCCGGGACTGGGCTGAGACCCTCTCTCCATCCGAGAGCGAGGGCTCACCTGGTCCAGGCCAAGAGTCTGCGTTGGGCCAGGCTGCCCCGGTCGGTCCCTCGGAAGAGGGGGCTTCCTCGCCAACCAAAGTCCCCGCGGCCTCGTCAAGCGGGGGCCTACCTAGGGCCGGCGTTGCCCTGCAGGTCTCTCCCACGCCAATGGTCACAGACGTGCTGACTCCCATGGCCGTCACCTCCGCCGTTTTGGGACGGGAAAACCTGGCCTTTCCCACAGGTGGCCTGAGGGCTTCTGCCTTGGCCGCCTGCCAGGCCCGGAGAGGCCTGTCTCTCAGAGAGGAGAGGCTCACAGTCTTCCCCTTCCTCGTCAGTGTCCACTCTTGCTCTGTGTTTCTTCTCTGGGATGAGAGGGGCGGGCCCCTGAGCACCCAGGCGACTCTCAGACATCAGCGTGCCCTTTCTCCTCTCGCCCGACTTTGTGGTACCGTACGAATGAACATTGATCTTTTCTCCGGGTTCGGGGGACCCAAAACGAAGCTGCTTACCTGTTGGGTTGTGAGGCTTTTCAGGGGAAAGCATTTCTGCTCCCTTGAGGCTCACTGCGCTCAATTGGGCTTACAGGTCCGGGTGTTCCGTGTACCAGGGACATTGTAAGCAGGCATCGCGACCGTCCAAAGCAGTTGCATGGGTTGTTTTGGCATTGACTCGAGCCACAGCCGCCAGGGTTTGAAACACACACACGAAAGGAAGAACTCATCATCTGAAGTAGCTTGGGCTCTGCCAGAGCACGCCACGCAGCCAGGTGATTTTCCTATTGGTTGTCGTGCCAAGCTACCATAGCAGGCAATTCCACAGGTATACTGTGCAGAGTTCCAAACGAAAGCAGATAGCCCCTGTCGCCGAGGCGCAGCTGCCTAGGCGATAAAGCCCCAGGCACTGGTGCTCCTGAGGGCTGCGGGGACAGCCAGGTCTACGCCGGTGGCAGGAGGCTCTGGGCCTCAGTGCCCTGCCAGTGGGCCCTACTTGAGTATAGGTGCTCTTGCATGGGGTGGAGTCGGTCTCAGGTGGGCCCTCCCTCCACAGGCCTCTCCTGTCCCCTTGGCTGAAGCCGAGCCCGGCACTGGGGGTTGGTGCCTGCGCAGGAGCCTTGAGTCTCTGGACAGGCCCCGTGCCAGCTGGGACCTGAGCCCCAGCCCAGCTGCAAGCCCTGCGCTCAAGTTCCTTGGCCTTGCCCAGGTCAGCTAAGAGGGAGGAGAAGATGGTCGTCAGCACAGCGGGAAGCAATAGTGCCGACACCTGGCAGCGGGAGAAGCGCCTCCAACAGCCCCGTGGGATCTAAGCCCCCTCTGGCTCCAGCCGCCGCCCCAGCCAGGCCTCTCCCCGCCCCCCCACGGCCGAGCCAGGACCAAGGCACAGGCGCCCAAGCCCGCCGGGCAGGCCACGCCCCCAGCCGCCCCCGCCCCCGGGCGCCCGGCGCCCCGCCCCCGGCAGACTCGCCCCGCCCACGCCCCGCCCCGCCTCCGTTGCTCTGGAGACCGTGGCTGCCGGCGGGAGGGGCCTAAGGCCTGGAGGTGGAAGACAGTGGTGATGAGGGGGAGAATTCTCCGCTCGGGAGTTGTCCCCAGTGGTAGTGGCGGGACACGTGCGGCCACTAGACATCCTGCCGAAACCCACCCAAGGCACTCCCCGGAGCGTGTCGACTGCCAGGAAAACTCACCCGCCGGGCTTAGGGGTTAGCGGGGTTCCCAAACGCACACATCGAGTGCCCGCAAGAGGCCACGGGAAGGAAAGGGGTCGCTGGCCTGCTAGGACCCTGCTGGGTGGGGGCTGTGCTGGAAGAGAACCTCTGCTATGGTGTCGTGGACTGTTGTTTTCTCCTCTAAGTCTGATGAAAAGAAGAGACAGAGGAAGGAAGCTCCAGGAACAAGCAAGCGGCTCCGGTGCGGAAACTCAGAGCCCAAACTACCACCGCTAGGGGCCGCGGTTGGGAAAGAATGGTTCCTTCCTGGGTTCCAAGGCAGGGGGAGGGGCAGGGCCCCATGCAGAAGGGGCTGTGGGGGAGGGGACCCCTGGGCCAGTCC
This sequence comes from Dasypus novemcinctus, assembly GCF_030445035.2. NCBI lineage: Eukaryota > Metazoa > Chordata > Mammalia > Cingulata > Dasypodidae > Dasypus > Dasypus novemcinctus. Next base: position 336,670 of record NC_080703.1, read on the forward strand.
CGGGACTGGGCTGAGACCCTCTCTCCATCCGAGAGCGAGGGCTCACCTGGTCCAGGCCAAGAGTCTGCGTTGGGCCAGGCTGCCCCGGTCGGTCCCTCGGAAGAGGGGGCTTCCTCGCCAACCAAAGTCCCCGCGGCCTCGTCAAGCGGGGGCCTACCTAGGGCCGGCGTTGCCCTGCAGGTCTCTCCCACGCCAATGGTCACAGACGTGCTGACTCCCATGGCCGTCACCTCCGCCGTTTTGGGACGGGAAAACCTGGCCTTTCCCACAGGTGGCCTGAGGGCTTCTGCCTTGGCCGCCTGCCAGGCCCGGAGAGGCCTGTCTCTCAGAGAGGAGAGGCTCACAGTCTTCCCCTTCCTCGTCAGTGTCCACTCTTGCTCTGTGTTTCTTCTCTGGGATGAGAGGGGCGGGCCCCTGAGCACCCAGGCGACTCTCAGACATCAGCGTGCCCTTTCTCCTCTCGCCCGACTTTGTGGTACCGTACGAATGAACATTGATCTTTTCTCCGGGTTCGGGGGACCCAAAACGAAGCTGCTTACCTGTTGGGTTGTGAGGCTTTTCAGGGGAAAGCATTTCTGCTCCCTTGAGGCTCACTGCGCTCAATTGGGCTTACAGGTCCGGGTGTTCCGTGTACCAGGGACATTGTAAGCAGGCATCGCGACCGTCCAAAGCAGTTGCATGGGTTGTTTTGGCATTGACTCGAGCCACAGCCGCCAGGGTTTGAAACACACACACGAAAGGAAGAACTCATCATCTGAAGTAGCTTGGGCTCTGCCAGAGCACGCCACGCAGCCAGGTGATTTTCCTATTGGTTGTCGTGCCAAGCTACCATAGCAGGCAATTCCACAGGTATACTGTGCAGAGTTCCAAACGAAAGCAGATAGCCCCTGTCGCCGAGGCGCAGCTGCCTAGGCGATAAAGCCCCAGGCACTGGTGCTCCTGAGGGCTGCGGGGACAGCCAGGTCTACGCCGGTGGCAGGAGGCTCTGGGCCTCAGTGCCCTGCCAGTGGGCCCTACTTGAGTATAGGTGCTCTTGCATGGGGTGGAGTCGGTCTCAGGTGGGCCCTCCCTCCACAGGCCTCTCCTGTCCCCTTGGCTGAAGCCGAGCCCGGCACTGGGGGTTGGTGGCTGCGCAGGAGCCTTGAGTCTCTGGACAGGCCCCGTGCCAGCTGGGACCTGAGCCCCAGCCCAGCTGCAAGCCCTGCGCTCAAGTTCCTTGGCCTTGCCCAGGTCAGCTAAGAGGGAGGAGAAGATGGTCGTCAGCACAGCGGGAAGCAATAGTGCCGACACCTGGCAGCGGGAGAAGCGCCTCCAACAGCCCCGTGGGATCTAAGCCCCCTCTGGCTCCAGCCGCCGCCCCAGCCAGGCCTCTCCCCGCCCCCCCACGGCCGAGCCAGGACCAAGGCACAGGCGCCCAAGCCCGCCGGGCAGGCCACGCCCCCAGCCGCCCCCGCCCCCGGGCGCCCGGCGCCCCGCCCCCGGCAGACTCGCCCCGCCCACGCCCCGCCCCGCCTCCGTTGCTCTGGAGACCGTGGCTGCCGGCGGGAGGGGCCTAAGGCCTGGAGGTGGAAGACAGTGGTGATGAGGGGGAGAATTCTCCACTCGGGAGTTGTCCCCAGTGGTAGTGGCGGGACACGTGCGGCCACTAGACATCCTGCCAAAACCCACCCAAGGCACTCCCCGGAGCGTGTCGACTGCCAGGAAAACTCACCCGCCGGGCTTAGGGGTTAGCGGGGTTCCCAAACGCACACATCGAGTGCCCGCAAGAGGCCACGGGAAGGAAAGGGGTCGCTGGCCTGCTAGGACCCTGCTGGGTGGGGGCTGTGCTGGAAGAGAACCTCTGCTATGGTGTCGTGGACTGTTGTTTTCTCCTCTAAGTCTGATGAAAAGAAGAGACAGAGGAAGGAAGCTCCAGGAACAAGCAAGCGGCTCCGGTGCGGAAACTCAGAGCCCAAACTACCACCGCTAGGGGCCGCGGTTGGGAAAGAATGGTTCCTTCCTGGGTTCCAAGGCAGGGGGAGGGGCAGGGCCCCATGCAGAAGGGGCTGTGGGGGAGGGGACCCCTGGGCCAGTCCCGGGACTGGGCTGAGACCCTCTCTCCATCCGAGAGCGAGGGCTCACCTGGTCCAGGCCAAGAGTCTGCGTTGGGCCAGGCTGCCCCGGTCGGTCCCTCGGAAGAGGGGGCTTCCTCGCCAACCAAAGTCCCCGCGGCCTCGTCAAGCGGGGGCCTACCTAGGGCCGGCGTTGCCCTGCAGGTCTCTCCCACGCCAATGGTCACAGACGTGCTGACTCCCATGGCCGTCACCTCCGCCGTTTTGGGACGGGAAAACCTGGCCTTTCCCACAGGTGGCCTGAGGGCTTCTGCCTTGGCCGCCTGCCAGGCCCGGAGAGGCCTGTCTCTCAGAGAGGAGAGGCTCACAGTCTTCCCCTTCCTCGTCAGTGTCCACTCTTGCTCTGTGTTTCTTCTCTGGGATGAGAGGGGCGGGCCCCTGAGCACCCAGGCGACTCTCAGACATCAGCGTGCCCTTTCTCCTCTCGCCCGACTTTGTGGTACCGTACGAATGAACATTGATCTTTTCTCCGGGTTCGGGGGACCCAAAACGAAGCTGCTTACCTGTTGGGTTGTGAGGCTTTTCAGGGGAAAGCATTTCTGCTCCCTTGAGGCTCACTGCGCTCAATTGGGCTTACAGGTCCGGGTGTTCCGTGTACCAGGGACATTGTAAGCAGGCATCGCGACCGTCCAAAGCAGTTGCATGGGTTGTTTTGGCATTGACTCGAGCCACAGCCGCCAGGGTTTGAAACACACACACGAAAGGAAGAACTCATCATCTGAAGTAGCTTGGGCTCTGCCAGAGCACGCCACGCAGCCAGGTGATTTTCCTATTGGTTGTCGTGCCAAGCTACCATAGCAGGCAATTCCACAGGTATACTGTGCAGAGTTCCAAACGAAAGCAGATAGCCCCTGTCGCCGAGGCGCAGCTGCCTAGGCGATAAAGCCCCAGGCACTGGTGCTCCTGAGGGCTGCGGGGACAGCCAGGTCTACGCCGGTGGCAGGAGGCTCTGGGCCTCAGTGCCCTGCCAGTGGGCCCTACTTGAGTATAGGTGCTCTTGCATGGGGTGGAGTCGGTCTCAGGTGGGCCCTCCCTCCACAGGCCTCTCCTGTCCCCTTGGCTGAAGCCGAGCCCGGCACTGGGGGTTGGTGGCTGCGCAGGAGCCTTGAGTCTCTGGACAGGCCCCGTGCCAGCTGGGACCTGAGCCCCAGCCCAGCTGCAAGCCCTGCGCTCAAGTTCCTTGGCCTTGCCCAGGTCAGCTAAGAGGGAGGAGAAGATGGTCGTCAGCACAGCGGGAAGCAATAGTGCCGACACCTGGCAGCGGGAGAAGCGCCTCCAACAGCCCCGTGGGATCTAAGCCCCCTCTGGCTCCAGCCGCCGCCCCAGCCAGGCCTCTCCCCGCCCCCCCACGGCCGAGCCAGGACCAAGGCACAGGCGCCCAAGCCCGCCGGGCAGGCCACGCCCCCAGCCGCCCCCGCCCCCGGGCGCCCGGCGCCCCGCCCCCGGCAGACTCGCCCCGCCCACGCCCCGCCCCGCCTCCGTTGCTCTGGAGACCGTGGCTGCCGGCGGGAGGGGCCTAAGGCCTGGAGGTGGAAGACAGTGGTGATGAGGGGGAGAATTCTCCACTCGGGAGTTGTCCCCAGTGGTAGTGGCGGGACACGTGCGGCCACTAGACATCCTGCCGAAACCTACCCAAGGCACTCCCCGGAGCGTGTCGACTGCCAGGAAAACTCACCCGCCGGGCTTAGGGGTTAGCGGGGTTCCCAAACGCACACATCGAGTGCCCGCAAGAGGCCACGGGAAGGAAAGGGGTCGCTGGCCTGCTAGGACCCTGCTGGGTGGGGGCTGTGCTGGAAGAGAACCTCTGCTATGGTGTCGTGGACTGTTGTTTTCTCCTCTAAGTCTGATGAAAAGAAGAGACAGAGGAAGGAAGCTCCAGGAACAAGCAAGCGGCTCCGGTGCGGAAACTCAGAGCCCAAACTACCACCGCTAGGGGCCGCGGTTGGGAAAGAATGGTTCCTTCCTGGGTTCCAAGGCAGGGGGAGGGGCAGGGCCCCATGCAGAAGGGGCTGTGGGGGAGGGGACCCCTGGGCCAGTCCCGGGACTGGGCTGAGACCCTCTCTCCATCCGAGAGCGAGGGCTCACCTGGTCCAGGCCAAGAGTCTGCGTTGGGCCAGGCTGCCCCGGTCGGTCCCTCGGAAGAGGGGGCTTCCTCGCCAACCAAAGTCCCCGCGGCCTCGTCAAGCGGGGGCCTACCTAGGGCCGGCGTTGCCCTGCAGGTCTCTCCCACGCCAATGGTCACAGACGTGCTGACTCCCATGGCCGTCACCTCCGCCGTTTTGGGACGGGAAAACCTGGCCTTTCCCACAGGTGGCCTGAGGGCTTCTGCCTTGGCCGCCTGCCAGGCCCGGAGAGGCCTGTCTCTCAGAGAGGAGAGGCTCACAGTCTTCCCCTTCCTCGTCAGTGTCCACTCTTGCTCTGTGTTTCTTCTCTGGGATGAGAGGGGCGGGCCCCTGAGCACCCAGGCGACTCTCAGACATCAGCGTGCCCTTTCTCCTCTCGCCCGACTTTGTGGTACCGTACGAATGAACATTGATCTTTTCTCCGGGTTCGGGGGACCCAAAACGAAGCTGCTTACCTGTTGGGTTGTGAGGCTTTTCAGGGGAAAGCATTTCTGCTCCCTTGAGGCTCACTGCGCTCAATTGGGCTTACAGGTCCGGGTGTTCCGTGTACCAGGGACATTGTAAGCAGGCATCGCGACCGTCCAAAGCAGTTGCATGGGTTGTTTTGGCATTGACTCGAGCCACAGCCGCCAGGGTTTGAAACACACACACGAAAGGAAGAACTCATCATCTGAAGTAGCTTGGGCTCTGCCAGAGCACGCCACGCAGCCAGGTGATTTTCCTATTGGTTGTCGTGCCAAGCTACCATAGCAGGCAATTCCACAGGTATACTGTGCAGAGTTCCAAACGAAAGCAGATAGCCCCTGTCGCCGAGGCGCAGCTGCCTAGGCGATAAAGCCCCAGGCACTGGTGCTCCTGAGGGCTGCGGGGACAGCCAGGTCTACGCCGGTGGCAGGAGGCTCTGGGCCTCAGTGCCCTGCCAGTGGGCCCTACTTGAGTATAGGTGCTCTTGCATGGGGTGGAGTCGGTCTCAGGTGGGCCCTCCCTCCACAGGCCTCTCCTGTCCCCTTGGCTGAAGCCGAGCCCGGCACTGGGGGTTGGTGCCTGCGCAGGAGCCTTGAGTCTCTGGACAGGCCCCGTGCCAGCTGGGACCTGAGCCCCAGCCCAGCTGCAAGCCCTGCGCTCAAGTTCCTTGGCCTTGCCCAGGTCAGCTAAGAGGGAGGAGAAGATGGTCGTCAGCACAGCGGGAAGCAATAGTGCCGACACCTGGCAGCGGGAGAAGCGCCTCCAACAGCCCCGTGGGATCTAAGCCCCCTCTGGCTCCAGCCGCCGCCCCAGCCAGGCCTCTCCCCGCCCCCCCACGGCCGAGCCAGGACCAAGGCACAGGCGCCCAAGCCCGCCGGGCAGGCCACGCCCCCAGCCGCCCCCGCCCCCGGGCGCCCGGCGCCCCGCCCCCGGCAGACTCGCCCCGCCCACGCCCCGCCCCGCCTCCGTTGCTCTGGAGACCGTGGCTGCCGGCGGGAGGGGCCTAAGGCCTGGAGGTGGAAGACAGTGGTGATGAGGGGGAGAATTCTCCACTCGGGAGTTGTCCCCAGTGGTAGTGGCGGGACACGTGCGGCCACTAGACATCCTGCCGAAACCCACCCAAGGCACTCCCCGGAGCGTGTCGACTGCCAGGAAAACTCACCCGCCGGGCTTAGGGGTTAGCGGGGTTCCCAAACGCACACATCGAGTGCCCGCAAGAGGCCACGGGAAGGAAAGGGGTCGCTGGCCTGCTAGGACCCTGCTGGGTGGGGGCTGTGCTGGAAGAGAACCTCTGCTATGGTGTCGTGGACTGTTGTTTTCTCCTCTAAGTCTGATGAAAAGAAGAGACAGAGGAAGGAAGCTCCAGGAACAAGCAAGCGGCTCCGGTGCGGAAACTCAGAGCCCAAACTACCACCGCTAGGGGCCGCGGTTGGGAAAGAATGGTTCCTTCCTGGGTTCCAAGGCAGGGGGAGGGGCAGGGCCCCATGCAGAAGGGGCTGTGGGGGAGGGGACCCCTGGGCCAGTCCCGGGACGGGGCTGAGACCCTCTCTCCATCCGAGAGCGAGGGCTCACCTGGTCCAGGCCAAGAGTCTGCGTTGGGCCAGGCTGCCCCGGTCGGTCCCTCGGAAGAGGGGGCTTCCTCGCCAACCAAAGTCCCCGCGGCCTCGTCAAGCGGGGGCCTACCTAGGGCCGGCGTTGCCCTGCAGGTCTCTCCCACGCCAATGGTCACAGACGTGCTGACTCCCATGGCCGTCACCTCCGCCGTTTTGGGACGGGAAAACCTGGCCTTTCCCACAGGTGGCCTGAGGGCTTCTGCCTTGGCCGCCTGCCAGGCCCGGAGAGGCCTGTCTCTCAGAGAGGAGAGGCTCACAGTCTTCCCCTTCCTCGTCAGTGTCCACTCTTGCTCTGTGTTTCTTCTCTGGGATGAGAGGGGCGGGCCCCTGAGCACCCAGGCGACTCTCAGACATCAGCGTGCCCTTTCTCCTCTCGCCCGACTTTGTGGTACCGTACGAATGAACATTGATCTTTTCTCCGGGTTCGGGGGACCCAAAACGAAGCTGCTTACCTGTTGGGTTGTGAGGCTTTTCAGGGGAAAGCATTTCTGCTCCCTTGAGGCTCACTGCGCTCAATTGGGCTTACAGGTCCGGGTGTTCCGTGTACCAGGGACATTGTAAGCAGGCATCGCGACCGTCCAAAGCAGTTGCATGGGTTGTTTTGGCATTGACTCGAGCCACAGCCGCCAGGGTTTGAAACACACACACGAAAGGAAGAACTCATCATCTGAAGTAGCTTGGGCTCTGCCAGAGCACGCCACGCAGCCAGGTGATTTTCCTATTGGTTGTCGTGCCAAGCTACCATAGCAGGCAATTCCACAGGTATACTGTGCAGAGTTCCAAACGAAAGCAGATAGCCCCTGTCGCCGAGGCGCAGCTGCCTAGGCGATAAAGCCCCAGGCACTGGTGCTCCTGAGGGCTGCGGGGACAGCCAGGTCTACGCCGGTGGCAGGAGGCTCTGGGCCTCAGTGCCCTGCCAGTGGGCCCTACTTGAGTATAGGTGCTCTTGCATGGGGTGGAGTCGGTCTCAGGTGGGCCCTCCCTCCACAGGCCTCTCCTGTCCCCTTGGCTGAAGCCGAGCCCGGCACTGGGGGTTGGTGCCTGCGCAGGAGCCTTGAGTCTCTGGACAGGCCCCGTGCCAGCTGGGACCTGAGCCCCAGCCCAGCTGCAAGCCCTGCGCTCAAGTTCCTTGGCCTTGCCCAGGTCAGCTAAGAGGGAGGAGAAGATGGTCGTCAGCACAGCGGGAAGCAATAGTGCCGACACCTGGCAGCGGGAGAAGCGCCTCCAACAGCCCCGTGGGATCTAAGCCCCCTCTGGCTCCAGCCGCCGCCCCAGCCAGGCCTCTCCCCGCCCCCCCACGGCCGAGCCAGGACCAAGGCACAGGCGCCCAAGCCCGCCGGGCAGGCCACGCCCCCAGCCGCCCCCGCCCCCGGGCGCCCGGCGCCCCGCCCCCGGCAGACTCGCCCCGCCCACGCCCCGCCCCGCCTCCGTTGCTCTGGAGACCGTGGCTGCCGGCGGGAGGGGCCTAAGGCCTGGAGGTGGAAGACAGTGGTGATGAGGGGGAGAATTCTCCGCTCGGGAGTTGTCCCCAGTGGTAGTGGCGGGACACGTGCGGCCACTAGACATCCTGCCGAAACCCACCCAAGGCACTCCCCGGAGCGTGTCGACTGCCAGGAAAACTCACCCGCCGGGCTTAGGGGTTAGCGGGGTTCCCAAACGCACACATCGAGTGCCCGCAAGAGGCCACGGGAAGGAAAGGGGTCGCTGGCCTGCTAGGACCCTGCTGGGTGGGGGCTGTGCTGGAAGAGAACCTCTGCTATGGTGTCGTGGACTGTTGTTTTCTCCTCTAAGTCTGATGAAAAGAAGAGACAGAGGAAGGAAGCTCCAGGAACAAGCAAGCGGCTCCGGTGCGGAAACTCAGAGCCCAAACTACCACCGCTAGGGGCCGCGGTTGGGAAAGAATGGTTCCTTCCTGGGTTCCAAGGCAGGGGGAGGGGCAGGGCCCCATGCAGAAGGGGCTGTGGGGGAGGGGAACCCTGGGCCAGTCCCGGGACTGGGCTGAGACCCTCTCTCCATCCGAGAGCGAGGACTCACCTGGTCCAGGCCAAGAGTCTGCGTTGGGCCAGGCTGCCCCGGTCGGTCCCTCGGAAGAGGGGGCTTCCTCGCCAACCAAAGTCCCCGCGGCCTCGTCAAGCGGGGGCCTACCTAGGGCCGGCGTTGCCCTGCAGGTCTCTCCCACGCCAATGGTCACAGACGTGCTGACTCCCATGGCCGTCACCTCCGCCGTTTTGGGACGGGAAAACCTGGCCTTTCCCACAGGTGGCCTGAGGGCTTCTGCCTTGGCCGCCTGCCAGGCCCGGAGAGGCCTGTCTCTCAGAGAGGAGAGGCTCACAGTCTTCCCCTTCCTCGTCAGTGTCCACTCTTGCTCTGTGTTTCTTCTCTGGGATGAGAGGGGCGGGCCCCTGAGCACCCAGGCGACTCTCAGACATCAGCGTGCCCTTTCTCCTCTCGCCCGACTTTGTGGTACCGTACGAATGAACATTGATCTTTTCTCCGGGTTCGGGGGACCCAAAACGAAGCTGCTTACCTGTTGGGTTGTGAGGCTTTTCAGGGGAAAGCATTTCTGCTCCCTTGAGGCTCACTGCGCTCAATTGGGCTTACAGGTCCGGGTGTTCCGTGTACCAGGGACATTGTAAGCAGGCATCGCGACCGTCCAAAGCAGTTGCATGGGTTGTTTTGGCATTGACTCGAGCCACAGCCGCCAGGGTTTGAAACACACACACGAAAGGAAGAACTCATCATCTGAAGTAGCTTGGGCTCTGCCAGAGCACGCCACGCAGCCAGGTGATTTTCCTATTGGTTGTCGTGCCAAGCTACCATAGCAGGCAATTCCACAGGTATACTGTGCAGAGTTCCAAACGAAAGCAGATAGCCCCTGTCGCCGAGGCGCAGCTGCCTAGGCGATAAAGCCCCAGGCACTGGTGCTCCTGAGGGCTGCGGGGACAGCCAGGTCTACGCCGGTGGCAGGAGGCTCTGGGCCTCAGTGCCCTGCCAGTGGGCCCTACTTGAGTATAGGTGCTCTTGCATGGGGTGGAGTCGGTCTCAGGTGGGCCCTCCCTCCACAGGCCTCTCCTGTCCCCTTGGCTGAAGCCGAGCCCGGCACTGGGGGTTGGTGCCTGCGCAGGAGCCTTGAGTCTCTGGACAGGCCCCGTGCCAGCTGGGACCTGAGCCCCAGCCCAGCTGCAAGCCCTGCGCTCAAGTTCCTTGGCCTTGCCCAGGTCAGCTAAGAGGGAGGAGAAGATGGTCGTCAGCACAGCGGGAAGCAATAGTGCCGACACCTGGCAGCGGGAGAAGCGCCTCCAACAGCCCCGTGGGATCTAAGCCCCCTCTGGCTCCAGCCGCCGCCCCAGCCAGGCCTCTCCCCGCCCCCCCACGGCCGAGCCAGGACCAAGGCACAGGCGCCCAAGCCCGCCGGGCAGGCCACGCCCCCAGCCGCCCCCGCCCCCGGGCGCCCGGCGCCCCGCCCCCGGCAGACTCGCCCCGCCCACGCCCCGCCCCGCCTCCGTTGCTCTGGAGACCGTGGCTGCCGGCGGGAGGGGCCTAAGGCCTGGAGGTGGAAGACAGTGGTGATGAGGGGGAGAATTCTCCACTCGGGAGTTGTCCCCAGTGGTAGTGGCGGGACACGTGCGGCCACTAGACATCCTGCCGAAACCCACCCAAGGCACTCCCCGGAGCGTGTCGACTGCCAGGAAAACTCACCCGCCGGGCTTAGGGGTTAGCGGGGTTCCCAAACGCACACATCGAGTGCCCGCAAGAGGCCACGGGAAGGAAAGGGGTCGCTGGCCTGCTAGGACCCTGCTGGGTGGGGGCTGTGCTGGAAGAGAACCTCTGCTATGGTGTCGTGGACTGTTGTTTTCTCCTCTAAGTCTGATGAAAAGAAGAGACAGAGGAAGGAAGCTCCAGGAACAAGCAAGCGGCTCCGGTGCGGAAACTCAGAGCCCAAACTACCACCGCTAGGGGCCGCGGTTGGGAAAGAATGGTTCCTTCCTGGGTTCCAAGGCAGGGGGAGGGGCAGGGCCCCATGCAGAAGGGGCTGTGGGGGAGGGGACCCCTGGGCCAGTCCCGGGACTGGGCTGAGACCCTCTCTCCATCCGAGAGCGAGGGCTCACCTGGTCCAGGCCAAGAGTCTGCGTTGGGCCAGGCTGCCCCGGTCGGTCCCTCGGAAGAGGGGGCTTCCTCGCCAACCAAAGTCCCCGCGGCCTCGTCAAGCGGGGGCCTACCTAGGGCCGGCGTTGCCCTGCAGGTCTCTCCCACGCCAATGGTCACAGACGTGCTGACTCCCATGGCCGTCACCTCCGCCGTTTTGGGACGGGAAAACCTGGCCTTTCCCACAGGTGGCCTGAGGGCTTCTGCCTTGGCCGCCTGCCAGGCCCGGAGAGGCCTGTCTCTCAGAGAGGAGAGGCTCACAGTCTTCCCCTTCCTCGTCAGTGTCCACTCTTGCTCTGTGTTTCTTCTCTGGGATGAGAGGGGCGGGCCCCTGAGCACCCAGGCGACTCTCAGACATCAGCGTGCCCTTTCTCCTCTCGCCCGACTTTGTGGTACCGTACGAATGAACATTGATCTTTTCTCCGGGTTCGGGGGACCCAAAACGAAGCTGCTTACCTGTTGGGTTGTGAGGCTTTTCAGGGGAAAGCATTTCTGCTCCCTTGAGGCTCACTGCGCTCAATTGGGCTTACAGGTCCGGGTGTTCCGTGTACCAGGGACATTGTAAGCAGGCATCGCGACCGTCCAAAGCAGTTGCATGGGTTGTTTTGGCATTGACTCGAGCCACAGCCGCCAGGGTTTGAAACACACACACGAAAGGAAGAACTCATCATCTGAAGTAGCTTGGGCTCTGCCAGAGCACGCCACGCAGCCAGGTGATTTTCCTATTGGTTGTCGTGCCAAGCTACCATAGCAGGCAATTCCACAGGTATACTGTGCAGAGTTCCAAACGAAAGCAGATAGCCCCTGTCGCCGAGGCGCAGCTGCCTAGGCGATAAAGCCCCAGGCACTGGTGCTCCTGAGGGCTGCGGGGACAGCCAGGTCTACGCCGGTGGCAGGAGGCTCTGGGCCTCAGTGCCCTGCCAGTGGGCCCTACTTGAGTATAGGTGCTCTTGCATGGGGTGGAGTCGGTCTCAGGTGGGCCCTCCCTCCACAGGCCTCTCCTGTCCCCTTGGCTGAAGCCGAGCCCGGCACTGGGGGTTGGTGGCTGCGCAGGAGCCTTGAGTCTCTGGACAGGCCCCGTGCCAGCTGGGACCTGAGCCCCAGCCCAGCTGCAAGCCCTGCGCTCAAGTTCCTTGGCCTTGCCCAGGTCAGCTAAGAGGGAGGAGAAGATGGTCGTCAGCACAGCGGGAAGCAATAGTGCCGACACCTGGCAGCGGGAGAAGCGCCTCCAACAGCCCCGTGGGATCTAAGCCCCCTCTGGCTCCAGCCGCCGCCCCAGCCAGGCCTCTCCCCGCCCCCCCACGGCCGAGCCAGGACCAAGGCACAGGCGCCCAAGCCCGCCGGGCAGGCCACGCCCCCAGCCGCCCCCGCCCCCGGGCGCCCGGCGCCCCGCCCCCGGCAGACTCGCCCCGCCCACGCCCCGCCCCGCCTCCGTTGCTCTGGAGACCGTGGCTGCCGGCGGGAGGGGCCTAAGGCCTGGAGGTGGAAGACAGTGGTGATGAGGGGGAGAATTCTCCGCTCGGGAGTTGTCCCCAGTGGTAGTGGCGGGACACGTGCGGCCACTAGACATCCTGCCGAAACCCACCCAAGGCACTCCCCGGAGCGTGTCGACTGCCAGGAAAACTCACCCGCCGGGCTTAGGGGTTAGCGGGGTTCCCAAACGCACACATCGAGTGCCCGCAAGAGGCCACGGGAAGGAAAGGGGTCGCTGGCCTGCTAGGACCCTGCTGGGTGGGGGCTGTGCTGGAAGAGAACCTCTGCTATGGTGTCGTGGACTGTTGTTTTCTCCTCTAAGTCTGATGAAAAGAAGAGACAGAGGAAGGAAGCTCCAGGAACAAGCAAGCGGCTCCGGTGCGGAAACTCAGAGCCCAAACTACCACCGCTAGGGGCCGCGGTTGGGAAAGAATGGTTCCTTCCTGGGTTCCAAGGCAGGGGGAGGGGCAGGGCCCCATGCAGAAGGGGCTGTGGGGGAGGGGACCCCTGGGCCAGTCCCGGGACTGGGCTGAGACCCTCTCTCCATCCGAGAGCGAGGGCTCACCTGGTCCAGGCCAAGAGTCTGCGTTGGGCCAGGCTGCCCCGGTCGGTCCCTCGGAAGAGGGGGCTTCCTCGCCAACCAAAGTCCCCGCGGCCTCGTCAAGCGGGGGCCTACCTAGGGCCGGCGTTGCCCTGCAGGTCTCTCCCACGCCAATGGTCACAGACGTGCTGACTCCCATGGCCGTCACCTCCGCCGTTTTGGGACGGGAAAACCTGGCCTTTCCCACAGGTGGCCTGAGGGCTTCTGCCTTGGCCGCCTGCCAGGCCCGGAGAGGCCTGTCTCTCAGAGAGGAGAGGCTCACAGTCTTCCCCTTCCTCGTCAGTGTCCACTCTTGCTCTGTGTTTCTTCTCTGGGATGAGAGGGGCGGGCCCCTGAGCACCCAGGCGACTCTCAGACATCAGCGTGCCCTTTCTCCTCTCGCCCGACTTTGTGGTACCGTACGAATGAACATTGATCTTTTCTCCGGGTTCGGGGGACCCAAAACGAAGCTGCTTACCTGTTGGGTTGTGAGGCTTTTCAGGGGAAAGCATTTCTGCTCCCTTGAGGCTCACTGCGCTCAATTGGGCTTACAGGTCCGGGTGTTCCGTGTACCAGGGACATTGTAAGCAGGCATCGCGACCGTCCAAAGCAGTTGCATGGGTTGTTTTGGCATTGACTCGAGCCACAGCCGCCAGGGTTTGAAACACACACACGAAAGGAAGAACTCATCATCTGAAGTAGCTTGGGCTCTGCCAGAGCACGCCACGCAGCCAGGTGATTTTCCTATTGGTTGTCGTGCCAAGCTACCATAGCAGGCAATTCCACAGGTATACTGTGCAGAGTTCCAAACGAAAGCAGATAGCCCCTGTCGCCGAGGCGCAGCTGCCTAGGCGATAAAGCCCCAGGCACTGGTGCTCCTGAGGGCTGCGGGGACAGCCAGGTCTACGCCGGTGGCAGGAGGCTCTGGGCCTCAGTGCCCTGCCAGTGGGCCCTACTTGAGTATAGGTGCTCTTGCATGGGGTGGAGTCGGTCTCAGGTGGGCCCTCCCTCCACAGGCCTCTCCTGTCCCCTTGGCTGAAGCCGAGCCCGGCACTGGGGGTTGGTGGCTGCGCAGGAGCCTTGAGTCTCTGGACAGGCCCCGTGCCAGCTGGGACCTGAGCCCCAGCCCAGCTGCAAGCCCTGCGCTCAAGTTCCTTGGCCTTGCCCAGGTCAGCTAAGAGGGAGGAGAAGATGGTCGTCAGCACAGCGGGAAGCAATAGTGCCGACACCTGGCAGCGGGAGAAGCGCCTCCAACAGCCCCGTGGGATCTAAGCCCCCTCTGGCTCCAGCCGCCGCCCCAGCCAGGCCTCTCCCCGCCCCCCCACGGCCGAGCCAGGACCAAGGCACAGGCGCCCAAGCCCGCCGGGCAGGCCACGCCCCCAGCCGCCCCCGCCCCCGGGCGCCCGGCGCCCCGCCCCCGGCAGACTCGCCCCGCCCACGCCCCGCCCCGCCTCCGTTGCTCTGGAGACCGTGGCTGCCGGCGGGAGGGGCCTAAGGCCTGGAGGTGGAAGACAGTGGTGATGAGGGGGAGAATTCTCCGCTCGGGAGTTGTCCCCAGTGGTAGTGGCGGGACACGTGCGGCCACTAGACATCCTGCCGAAACCCACCCAAGGCACTCCCCGGAGCGTGTCGACTGCCAGGAAAACTCACCCGCCGGGCTTAGGGGTTAGCGGGGTTCCCAAACGCACACATCGAGTGCCCGCAAGAGGCCACGGGAAGGAAAGGGGTCGCTGGCCTGCTAGGACCCTGCTGGGTGGGGGCTGTGCTGGAAGAGAACCTCTGCTATGGTGTCGTGGACTGTTGTTTTCTCCTCTAAGTCTGATGAAAAGAAGAGACAGAGGAAGGAAGCTCCAGGAACAAGCAAGCGGCTCCGGTGCGGAAACTCAGAGCCCAAACTACCACCGCTAGGGGCCGCGGTTGGGAAAGAATGGTTCCTTCCTGGGTTCCAAGGCAGGGGGAGGGGCAGGGCCCCATGCAGAAGGGGCTGTGGGGGAGGGGACCCCTGGGCCAGTCCCGGGACGGGGCTGAGACCCTCTCTCCATCCGAGAGCGAGGGCTCACCTGGTCCAGGCCAAGAGTCTGCGTTGGGCCAGGCTGCCCCGGTCGGTCCCTCGGAAGAGGGGGCTTCCTCGCCAACCAAAGTCCCCGCGGCCTCGTCAAGCGGGGGCCTACCTAGGGCCGGCGTTGCCCTGCAGGTCTCTCCCACGCCAATGGTCACAGACGTGCTGACTCCCATGGCCGTCACCTCCGCCGTTTTGGGACGGGAAAACCTGGCCTTTCCCACAGGTGGCCTGAGGGCTTCTGCCTTGGCCGCCTGCCAGGCCCGGAGAGGCCTGTCTCTCAGAGAGGAGAGGCTCACAGTCTTCCCCTTCCTCGTCAGTGTCCACTCTTGCTCTGTGTTTCTTCTCTGGGATGAGAGGGGCGGGCCCCTGAGCACCCAGGCGACTCTCAGACATCAGCGTGCCCTTTCTCCTCTCGCCCGACTTTGTGGTACCGTACGAATGAACATTGATCTTTTCTCCGGGTTCGGGGGACCCAAAACGAAGCTGCTTACCTGTTGGGTTGTGAGGCTTTTCAGGGGAAAGCATTTCTGCTCCCTTGAGGCTCACTGCGCTCAATTGGGCTTACAGGTCCGGGTGTTCCGTGTACCAGGGACATTGTAAGCAGGCATCGCGACCGTCCAAAGCAGTTGCATGGGTTGTTTTGGCATTGACTCGAGCCACAGCCGCCAGGGTTTGAAACACACACACGAAAGGAAGAACTCATCATCTGAAGTAGCTTGGGCTCTGCCAGAGCACGCCACGCAGCCAGGTGATTTTCCTATTGGTTGTCGTGCCAAGCTACCATAGCAGGCAATTCCACAGGTATACTGTGCAGAGTTCCAAACGAAAGCAGATAGCCCCTGTCGCCGAGGCGCAGCTGCCTAGGCGATAAAGCCCCAGGCACTGGTGCTCCTGAGGGCTGCGGGGACAGCCAGGTCTACGCCGGTGGCAGGAGGCTCTGGGCCTCAGTGCCCTGCCAGTGGGCCCTACTTGAGTATAGGTGCTCTTGCATGGGGTGGAGTCGGTCTCAGGTGGGCCCTCCCTCCACAGGCCTCTCCTGTCCCCTTGGCTGAAGCCGAGCCCGGCACTGGGGGTTGGTGCCTGCGCAGGAGCCTTGAGTCTCTGGACAGGCCCCGTGCCAGCTGGGACCTGAGCCCCAGCCCAGCTGCAAGCCCTGCGCTCAAGTTCCTTGGCCTTGCCCAGGTCAGCTAAGAGGGAGGAGAAGATGGTCGTCAGCACAGCGGGAAGCAATAGTGCCGACACCTGGCAGCGGGAGAAGCGCCTCCAACAGCCCCGTGGGATCTAAGCCCCCTCTGGCTCCAGCCGCCGCCCCAGCCAGGCCTCTCCCCGCCCCCCCACGGCCGAGCCAGGACCAAGGCACAGGCGCCCAAGCCCGCCGGGCAGGCCACGCCCCCAGCCGCCCCCGCCCCCGGGCGCCCGGCGCCCCGCCCCCGGCAGACTCGCCCCGCCCACGCCCCGCCCCGCCTCCGTTGCTCTGGAGACCGTGGCTGCCGGCGGGAGGGGCCTAAGGCCTGGAGGTGGAAGACAGTGGTGATGAGGGGGAGAATTCTCCGCTCGGGAGTTGTCCCCAGTGGTAGTGGCGGGACACGTGCGGCCACTAGACATCCTGCCGAAACCCACCCAAGGCACTCCCCGGAGCGTGTCGACTGCCAGGAAAACTCACCCGCCGGGCTTAGGGGTTAGCGGGGTTCCCAAACGCACACATCGAGTGCCCGCAAGAGGCCACGGGAAGGAAAGGGGTCGCTGGCCTGCTAGGACCCTGCTGGGTGGGGGCTGTGCTGGAAGAGAACCTCTGCTATGGTGTCGTGGACTGTTGTTTTCTCCTCTAAGTCTGATGAAAAGAAGAGACAGAGGAAGGAAGCTCCAGGAACAAGCAAGCGGCTCCGGTGCGGAAACTCAGAGCCCAAACTACCACCGCTAGGGGCCGCGGTTGGGAAAGAATGGTTCCTTCCTGGGTTCCAAGGCAGGGGGAGGGGCAGGGCCCCATGCAGAAGGGGCTGTGGGGGAGGGGACCCCTGGGCCAGTCCCGGGACGGGGCTGAGACCCTCTCTCCATCCGAGAGCGAGGACTCACCTGGTCCAGGCCAAGAGTCTGCGTTGGGCCAGGCTGCCCCGGTCGGTCCCTCGGAAGAGGGGGCTTCCTCGCCAACCAAAGTCCCCGCGGCCTCGTCAAGCGGGGGCCTACCTAGGGCCGGCGTTGCCCTGCAGGTCTCTCCCACGCCAATGGTCACAGACGTGCTGACTCCCATGGCCGTCACCTCCGCCGTTTTGGGACGGGAAAACCTGGCCTTTCCCACAGGTGGCCTGAGGGCTTCTGCCTTGGCCGCCTGCCAGGCCCGGAGAGGCCTGTCTCTCAGAGAGGAGAGGCTCACAGTCTTCCCCTTCCTCGTCAGTGTCCACTCTTGCTCTGTGTTTCTTCTCTGGGATGAGAGGGGCGGGCCCCTGAGCACCCAGGCGACTCTCAGACATCAGCGTGCCCTTTCTCCTCTCGCCCGACTTTGTGGTACCGTACGAATGAACATTGATCTTTTCTCCGGGTTCGGGGGACCCAAAACGAAGCTGCTTACCTGTTGGGTTGTGAGGCTTTTCAGGGGAAAGCATTTCTGCTCCCTTGAGGCTCACTGCGCTCAATTGGGCTTACAGGTCCGGGTGTTCCGTGTACCAGGGACATTGTAAGCAGGCATCGCGACCGTCCAAAGCAGTTGCATGGGTTGTTTTGGCATTGACTCGAGCCACAGCCGCCAGGGTTTGAAACACACACACGAAAGGAAGAACTCATCATCTGAAGTAGCTTGGGCTCTGCCAGAGCACGCCACGCAGCCAGGTGATTTTCCTATTGGTTGTCGTGCCAAGCTACCATAGCAGGCAATTCCACAGGTATACTGTGCAGAGTTCCAAACGAAAGCAGATAGCCCCTGTCGCCGAGGCGCAGCTGCCTAGGCGATAAAGCCCCAGGCACTGGTGCTCCTGAGGGCTGCGGGGACAGCCAGGTCTACGCCGGTGGCAGGAGGCTCTGGGCCTCAGTGCCCTGCCAGTGGGCCCTACTTGAGTATAGGTGCTCTTGCATGGGGTGGAGTCGGTCTCAGGTGGGCCCTCCCTCCACAGGCCTCTCCTGTCCCCTTGGCTGAAGCCGAGCCCGGCACTGGGGGTTGGTGGCTGCGCAGGAGCCTTGAGTCTCTGGACAGGCCCCGTGCCAGCTGGGACCTGAGCCCCAGCCCAGCTGCAAGCCCTGCGCTCAAGTTCCTTGGCCTTGCCCAGGTCAGCTAAGAGGGAGGAGAAGATGGTCGTCAGCACAGCGGGAAGCAATAGTGCCGACACCTGGCAGCGGGAGAAGCGCCTCCAACAGCCCCGTGGGATCTAAGCCCCCTCTGGCTCCAGCCGCCGCCCCAGCCAGGCCTCTCCCCGCCCCCCCACGGCCGAGCCAGGACCAAGGCACAGGCGCCCAAGCCCGCCGGGCAGGCCACGCCCCCAGCCGCCCCCGCCCCCGGGCGCCCGGCGCCCCGCCCCCGGCAGACTCGCCCCGCCCACGCCCCGCCCCGCCTCCGTTGCTCTGGAGACCGTGGCTGCCGGCGGGAGGGGCCTAAGGCCTGGAGGTGGAAGACAGTGGTGATGAGGGGGAGAATTCTCCACTCGGGAGTTGTCCCCAGTGGTAGTGGCGGGACACGTGCGGCCACTAGACATCCTGCCGAAACCCACCCAAGGCACTCCCCGGAGCGTGTCGACTGCCAGGAAAACTCACCCGCCGGGCTTAGGGGTTAGCGGGGTTCCCAAACGCACACATCGAGTGCCCGCAAGAGGCCACGGGAAGGAAAGGGGTCGCTGGCCTGCTAGGACCCTGCTGGGTGGGGGCTGTGCTGGAAGAGAACCTCTGCTATGGTGTCGTGGACTGTTGTTTTCTCCTCTAAGTCTGATGAAAAGAAGAGACAGAGGAAGGAAGCTCCAGGAACAAGCAAGCGGCTCCGGTGCGGAAACTCAGAGCCCAAACTACCACCGCTAGGGGCCGCGGTTGGGAAAGAATGGTTCCTTCCTGGGTTCCAAGGCAGGGGGAGGGGCAGGGCCCCATGCAGAAGGGGCTGTGGGGGAGGGGACCCCTGGGCCAGTCCCGGGACGGGGCTGAGACCCTCTCTCCATCCGAGAGCGAGGGCTCACCTGGTCCAGGCCAAGAGTCTGCGTTGGGCCAGGCTGCCCCGGTCGGTCCCTCGGAAGAGGGGGCTTCCTCGCCAACCAAAGTCCCCGCGGCCTCGTCAAGCGGGGGCCTACCTAGGGCCGGCGTTGCCCTGCAGGTCTCTCCCACGCCAATGGTCACAGACGTGCTGACTCCCATGGCCGTCACCTCCGCCGTTTTGGGACGGGAAAACCTGGCCTTTCCCACAGGTGGCCTGAGGGCTTCTGCCTTGGCCGCCTGCCAGGCCCGGAGAGGCCTGTCTCTCAGAGAGGAGAGGCTCACAGTCTTCCCCTTCCTCGTCAGTGTCCACTCTTGCTCTGTGTTTCTTCTCTGGGATGAGAGGGGCGGGCCCCTGAGCACCCAGGCGACTCGCAGACATCAGCGTGCCCTTTCTCCTCTCGCCCGACTTTGTGGTACCGTACGAATGAACATTGATCTTTTCTCCGGGTTCGGGGGACCCAAAACGAAGCTGCTTACCTGTTGGGTTGTGAGGCTTTTCAGGGAAAGCATTTCTGCTCCCTTGAGGCTCACTGCGCTCAATTGGGCTTACAGGTCCGGGTGTTCCGTGTACCAGGGACATTGTAAGCAGGCATCGCGACCGTCCAAAGCAGTTGCATGGGTTGTTTTGGCATTGACTCGAGCCACAGCCGCCAGGGTTTGAAACACACACACGAAAGGAAGAACTCATCATCTGAAGTAGCTTGGGCTCTGCCAGAGCACGCCACGCAGCCAGGTGATTTTCCTATTGGTTGTCGTGCCAAGCTACCATAGCAGGCAATTCCACAGGTATACTGTGCAGAGTTCCAAACGAAAGCAGATAGCCCCTGTCGCCGAGGCGCAGCTGCCTAGGCGATAAAGCCCCAGGCACTGGTGCTCCTGAGGGCTGCGGGGACAGCCAGGTCTACGCCGGTGGCAGGAGGCTCTGGGCCTCAGTGCCCTGCCAGTGGGCCCTACTTGAGTATAGGTGCTCTTGCATGGGGTGGAGTCGGTCTCAGGTGGGCCCTCCCTCCACAGGCCTCTCCTGTCCCCTTGGCTGAAGCCGAGCCCGGCACTGGGGGTTGGTGCCTGCGCAGGAGCCTTGAGTCTCTGGACAGGCCCCGTGCCAGCTGGGACCTGAGCCCCAGCCCAGCTGCAAGCCCTGCGCTCAAGTTCCTTGGCCTTGCCCAGGTCAGCTAAGAGGGAGGAGAAGATGGTCGTCAGCACAGCGGGAAGCAATAGTGCCGACACCTGGCAGCGGGAGAAGCGCCTCCAACAGCCCCGTGGGATCTAAGCCCCCTCTGGCTCCAGCCGCCGCCCCAGCCAGGCCTCTCCCCGCCCCCCCACGGCCGAGCCAGGACCAAGGCACAGGCGCCCAAGCCCGCCGGGCAGGCCACGCCCCCAGCCGCCCCCGCCCCCGGGCGCCCGGCGCCCCGCCCCCGGCAGACTCGCCCCGCCCACGCCCCGCCCCGCCTCCGTTGCTCTGGAGACCGTGGCTGCCGGCGGGAGGGGCCTAAGGCCTGGAGGTGGAAGACAGTGGTGATGAGGGGGAGAATTCTCCGCTCGGGAGTTGTCCCCAGTGGTAGTGGCGGGACACGTGCGGCCACTAGACATCCTGCCGAAACCCACCCAAGGCACTCCCCGGAGCGTGTCGACTGCCAGGAAAACTCACCCGCCGGGCTTAGGGGTTAGCGGGGTTCCCAAACGCACACATCGAGTGCCCGCAAGAGGCCACGGGAAGGAAAGGGGTCGCTGGCCTGCTAGGACCCTGCTGGGTGGGGGCTGTGCTGGAAGAGAACCTCTGCTATGGTGTCGTGGACTGTTGTTTTCTCCTCTAAGTCTGATGAAAAGAAGAGACAGAGGAAGGAAGCTCCAGGAACAAGCAAGCGGCTCCGGTGCGGAAACTCAGAGCCCAAACTACCACCGCTAGGGGCCGCGGTTGGGAAAGAATGGTTCCTTCCTGGGTTCCAAGGCAGGGGGAGGGGCAGGGCCCCATGCAGAAGGGGCTGTGGGGGAGGGGACCCCTGGGCCAGTCCCGGGACGGGGCTGAGACCCTCTCTCCATCCGAGAGCGAGGGCTCACCTGGTCCAGGCCAAGAGTCTGCGTTGGGCCAGGCTGCCCCGGTCGGTCCCTCGGAAGAGGGGGCTTCCTCGCCAACCAAAGTCCCCGCGGCCTCGTCAAGCGGGGGCCTACCTAGGGCCGGCGTTGCCCTGCAGGTCTCTCCCACGCCAATGGTCACAGACGTGCTGACTCCCATGGCCGTCACCTCCGCCGTTTTGGGACGGGAAAACCTGGCCTTTCCCACAGGTGGCCTGAGGGCTTCTGCCTTGGCCGCCTGCCAGGCCCGGAGAGGCCTGTCTCTCAGAGAGGAGAGGCTCACAGTCTTCCCCTTCCTCGTCAGTGTCCACTCTTGCTCTGTGTTTCTTCTCTGGGATGAGAGGGGCGGGCCCCTGAGCACCCAGGCGACTCTCAGACATCAGCGTGCCCTTTCTCCTCTCGCCCGACTTTGTGGTACCGTACGAATGAACATTGATCTTTTCTCCGGGTTCGGGGGACCCAAAACGAAGCTGCTTACCTGTTGGGTTGTGAGGCTTTTCAGGGGAAAGCATTTCTGCTCCCTTGAGGCTCACTGCGCTCAATTGGGCTTACAGGTCCGGGTGTTCCGTGTACCAGGGACATTGTAAGCAGGCATCGCGACCGTCCAAAGCAGTTGCATGGGTTGTTTTGGCATTGACTCGAGCCACAGCCGCCAGGGTTTGAAACACACACACGAAAGGAAGAACTCATCATCTGAAGTAGCTTGGGCTCTGCCAGAGCACGCCACGCAGCCAGGTGATTTTCCTATTGGTTGTCGTGCCAAGCTACCATAGCAGGCAATTCCACAGGTATACTGTGCAGAGTTCCAAACGAAAGCAGATAGCCCCTGTCGCCGAGGCGCAGCTGCCTAGGCGATAAAGCCCCAGGCACTGGTGCTCCTGAGGGCTGCGGGGACAGCCAGGTCTACGCCGGTGGCAGGAGGCTCTGGGCCTCAGTGCCCTGCCAGTGGGCCCTACTTGAGTATAGGTGCTCTTGCATGGGGTGGAGTCGGTCTCAGGTGGGCCCTCCCTCCACAGGCCTCTCCTGTCCCCTTGGCTGAAGCCGAGCCCGGCACTGGGGGTTGGTGGCTGCGCAGGAGCCTTGAGTCTCTGGACAGGCCCCGTGCCAGCTGGGACCTGAGCCCCAGCCCAGCTGCAAGCCCTGCGCTCAAGTTCCTTGGCCTTGCCCAGGTCAGCTAAGAGGGAGGAGAAGATGGTCGTCAGCACAGCGGGAAGCAATAGTGCCGACACCTGGCAGCGGGAGAAGCGCCTCCAACAGCCCCGTGGGATCTAAGCCCCCTCTGGCTCCAGCCGCCGCCCCAGCCAGGCCTCTCCCCGCCCCCCCACGGCCGAGCCAGGACCAAGGCACAGGCGCCCAAGCCCGCCGGGCAGGCCACGCCCCCAGCCGCCCCCGCCCCCGGGCGCCCGGCGCCCCGCCCCCGGCAGACTCGCCCCGCCCACGCCCCGCCCCGCCTCCGTTGCTCTGGAGACCGTGGCTGCCGGCGGGAGGGGCCTAAGGCCTGGAGGTGGAAGACAGTGGTGATGAGGGGGAGAATTCTCCACTCGGGAGTTGTCCCCAGTGGTAGTGGCGGGACACGTGCGGCCACTAGACATCCTGCCGAAACCCACCCAAGGCACTCCCCGGAGCGTGTCGACTGCCAGGAAAACTCACCCGCCGGGCTTAGGGGTTAGCGGGGTTCCCAAACGCACACATCGAGTGCCCGCAAGAGGCCACGGGAAGGAAAGGGGTCGCTGGCCTGCTAGGACCCTGCTGGGTGGGGGCTGTGCTGGAAGAGAACCTCTGCTATGGTGTCGTGGACTGTTGTTTTCTCCTCTAAGTCTGATGAAAAGAAGAGACAGAGGAAGGAAGCTCCAGGAACAAGCAAGCGGCTCCGGTGCGGAAACTCAGAGCCCAAACTACCACCGCTAGGGGCCGCGGTTGGGAAAGAATGGTTCCTTCCTGGGTTCCAAGGCAGGGGGAGGGGCAGGGCCCCATGCAGAAGGGGCTGTGGGGGAGGGGAACCCTGGGCCAGTCCCGGGACTGGGCTGAGACCCTCTCTCCATCCGAGAGCGAGGACTCACCTGGTCCAGGCCAAGAGTCTGCGTTGGGCCAGGCTGCCCCGGTCGGTCCCTCGGAAGAGGGGGCTTCCTCGCCAACCAAAGTCCCCGCGGCCTCGTCAAGCGGGGGCCTACCTAGGGCCGGCGTTGCCCTGCAGGTCTCTCCCACGCCAATGGTCACAGACGTGCTGACTCCCATGGCCGTCACCTCCGCCGTTTTGGGACCGGAAAACCTGGCCTTTCCCACAGGTGGCCTGAGGGCTTCTGCCTTGGCCGCCTGCCAGGCCCGGAGAGGCCTGTCTCTCAGAGAGGAGAGGCTCACAGTCTTCCCCTTCCTCGTCAGTGTCCACTCTTGCTCTGTGTTTCTTCTCTGGGATGAGAGGGGCGGGCCCCTGAGCACCCAGGCGACTCTCAGACATCAGCGTGCCCTTTCTCCTCTCGCCCGACTTTGTGGTACCGTACGAATGAACATTGATCTTTTCTCCGGGTTCGGGGGACCCAAAACGAAGCTGCTTACCTGTTGGGTTGTGAGGCTTTTCAGGGGAAAGCATTTCTGCTCCCTTGAGGCTCACTGCGCTCAATTGGGCTTACAGGTCCGGGTGTTCCGTGTACCAGGGACATTGTAAGCAGGCATCGCGACCGTCCAAAGCAGTTGCATGGGTTGTTTTGGCATTGACTCGAGCCACAGCCGCCAGGGTTTGAAACACACACACGAAAGGAAGAACTCATCATCTGAAGTAGCTTGGGCTCTGCCAGAGCACGCCACGCAGCCAGGTGATTTTCCTATTGGTTGTCGTGCCAAGCTACCATAGCAGGCAATTCCACAGGTATACTGTGCAGAGTTCCAAACGAAAGCAGATAGCCCCTGTCGCCGAGGCGCAGCTGCCTAGGCGATAAAGCCCCAGGCACTGGTGCTCCTGAGGGCTGCGGGGACAGCCAGGTCTACGCCGGTGGCAGGAGGCTCTGGGCCTCAGTGCCCTGCCAGTGGGCCCTACTTGAGTATAGGTGCTCTTGCATGGGGTGGAGTCGGTCTCAGGTGGGCCCTCCCTCCACAGGCCTCTCCTGTCCCCTTGGCTGAAGCCGAGCCCGGCACTGGGGGTTGGTGCCTGCGCAGGAGCCTTGAGTCTCTGGACAGGCCCCGTGCCAGCTGGGACCTGAGCCCCAGCCCAGCTGCAAGCCCTGCGCTCAAGTTCCTTGGCCTTGCCCAGGTCAGCTAAGAGGGAGGAGAAGATGGTCGTCAGCACAGCGGGAAGCAATAGTGCCGACACCTGGCAGCGGGAGAAGCGCCTCCAACAGCCCCGTGGGATCTAAGCCCCCTCTGGCTCCAGCCGCCGCCCCAGCCAGGCCTCTCCCCGCCCCCCCACGGCCGAGCCAGGACCAAGGCACAGGCGCCCAAGCCCGCCGGGCAGGCCACGCCCCCAGCCGCCCCCGCCCCCGGGCGCCCGGCGCCCCGCCCCCGGCAGACTCGCCCCGCCCACGCCCCGCCCCGCCTCCGTTGCTCTGGAGACCGTGGCTGCCGGCGGGAGGGGCCTAAGGCCTGGAGGTGGAAGACAGTGGTGATGAGGGGGAGAATTCTCCACTCGGGAGTTGTCCCCAGTGGTAGTGGCGGGACACGTGCGGCCACTAGACATCCTGCCGAAACCCACCCAAGGCACTCCCCGGAGCGTGTCGACTGCCAGGAAAACTCACCCGCCGGGCTTAGGGGTTAGCGGGGTTCCCAAACGCACACATCGAGTGCCCGCAAGAGGCCACGGGAAGGAAAGGGGTCGCTGGCCTGCTAGGACCCTGCTGGGTGGGGGCTGTGCTGGAAGAGAACCTCTGCTATGGTGTCGTGGACTGTTGTTTTCTCCTCTAAGTCTGATGAAAAGAAGAGACAGAGGAAGGAAGCTCCAGGAACAAGCAAGCGGCTCCGGTGCGGAAACTCAGAGCCCAAACTACCACCGCTAGGGGCCGCGGTTGGGAAAGAATGGTTCCTTCCTGGGTTCCAAGGCAGGGGGAGGGGCAGGGCCCCATGCAGAAGGGGCTGTGGGGGAGGGGACCCCTGGGCCAGTCCCGGGACTGGGCTGAGACCCTCTCTCCATCCGAGAGCGAGGGCTCACCTGGTCCAGGCCAAGAGTCTGCGTTGGGCCAGGCTGCCCCGGTCGGTCCCTCGGAAGAGGGGGCTTCCTCGCCAACCAAAGTCCCCGCGGCCTCGTCAAGCGGGGGCCTACCTAGGGCCGGCGTTGCCCTGCAGGTCTCTCCCACGCCAATGGTCACAGACGTGCTGACTCCCATGGCCGTCACCTCCGCCGTTTTGGGACCGGAAAACCTGGCCTTTCCCACAGGTGGCCTGAGGGCTTCTGCCTTGGCCGCCTGCCAGGCCCGGAGAGGCCTGTCTCTCAGAGAGGAGAGGCTCACAGTCTTCCCCTTCCTCGTCAGTGTCCACTCTTGCTCTGTGTTTCTTCTCTGGGATGAGAGGGGCGGGCCCCTGAGCACCCAGGCGACTCTCAGACATCAGCGTGCCCTTTCTCCTCTCGCCCGACTTTGTGGTACCGTACGAATGAACATTGATCTTTTCTCCGGGTTCGGGGGACCCAAAACGAAGCTGCTTACCTGTTGGGTTGTGAGGCTTTTCAGGGGAAAGCATTTCTGCTCCCTTGAGGCTCACTGCGCTCAATTGGGCTTACAGGTCCGGGTGTTCCGTGTACCAGGGACATTGTAAGCAGGCATCGCGACCGTCCAAAGCAGTTGCATGGGTTGTTTTGGCATTGACTCGAGCCACAGCCGCCAGGGTTTGAAACACACACACGAAAGGAAGAACTCATCATCTGAAGTAGCTTGGGCTCTGCCAGAGCACGCCACGCAGCCAGGTGATTTTCCTATTGGTTGTCGTGCCAAGCTACCATAGCAGGCAATTCCACAGGTATACTGTGCAGAGTTCCAAACGAAAGCAGATAGCCCCTGTCGCCGAGGCGCAGCTGCCTAGGCGATAAAGCCCCAGGCACTGGTGCTCCTGAGGGCTGCGGGGACAGCCAGGTCTACGCCGGTGGCAGGAGGCTCTGGGCCTCAGTGCCCTGCCAGTGGGCCCTACTTGAGTATAGGTGCTCTTGCATGGGGTGGAGTCGGTCTCAGGTGGGCCCTCCCTCCACAGGCCTCTCCTGTCCCCTTGGCTGAAGCCGAGCCCGGCACTGGGGGTTGGTGCCTGCGCAGGAGCCTTGAGTCTCTGGACAGGCCCCGTGCCAGCTGGGACCTGAGCCCCAGCCCAGCTGCAAGCCCTGCGCTCAAGTTCCTTGGCCTTGCCCAGGTCAGCTAAGAGGGAGGAGAAGATGGTCGTCAGCACAGCGGGAAGCAATAGTGCCGACACCTGGCAGCGGGAGAAGCGCCTCCAACAGCCCCGTGGGATCTAAGCCCCCTCTGGCTCCAGCCGCCGCCCCAGCCAGGCCTCTCCCCGCCCCCCCACGGCCGAGCCAGGACCAAGGCACAGGCGCCCAAGCCCGCCGGGCAGGCCACGCCCCCAGCCGCCCCCGCCCCCGGGCGCCCGGCGCCCCGCCCCCGGCAGACTCGCCCCGCCCACGCCCCGCCCCGCCTCCGTTGCTCTGGAGACCGTGGCTGCCGGCGGGAGGGGCCTAAGGCCTGGAGGTGGAAGACAGTGGTGATGAGGGGGAGAATTCTCCACTCGGGAGTTGTCCCCAGTGGTAGTGGCGGGACACGTGCGGCCACTAGACATCCTGCCGAAACCCACCCAAGGCACTCCCCGGAGCGTGTCGACTGCCAGGAAAACTCACCCGCCGGGCTTAGGGGTTAGCGGGGTTCCCAAACGCACACATCGAGTGCCCGCAAGAGGCCACGGGAAGGAAAGGGGTCGCTGGCCTGCTAGGACCCTGCTGGGTGGGGGCTGTGCTGGAAGAGAACCTCTGCTATGGTGTCGTGGACTGTTGTTTTCTCCTCTAAGTCTGATGAAAAGAAGAGACAGAGGAAGGAAGCTCCAGGAACAAGCAAGCGGCTCCGGTGCGGAAACTCAGAGCCCAAACTACCACCGCTAGGGGCCGCGGTTGGGAAAGAATGGTTCCTTCCTGGGTTCCAAGGCAGGGGGAGGGGCAGGGCCCCATGCAGAAGGGGCTGTGGGGGAGGGGACCCCTGGGCCAGTCCCGGGACTGGGCTGAGACCCTCTCTCCATCCGAGAGCGAGGGCTCACCTGGTCCAGGCCAAGAGTCTGCGTTGGGCCAGGCTGCCCCGGTCGGTCCCTCGGAAGAGGGGGCTTCCTCGCCAACCAAAGTCCCCGCGGCCTCGTCAAGCGGGGGCCTACCTAGGGCCGGCGTTGCCCTGCAGGTCTCTCCCACGCCAATGGTCACAGACGTGCTGACTCCCATGGCCGTCACCTCCGCCGTTTTGGGACGGGAAAACCTGGCCTTTCCCACAGGTGGCCTGAGGGCTTCTGCCTTGGCCGCCTGCCAGGCCCGGAGAGGCCTGTCTCTCAGAGAGGAGAGGCTCACAGTCTTCCCCTTCCTCGTCAGTGTCCACTCTTGCTCTGTGTTTCTTCTCTGGGATGAGAGGGGCGGGCCCCTGAGCACCCAGGCGACTCTCAGACATCAGCGTGCCCTTTCTCCTCTCGCCCGACTTTGTGGTACCGTACGAATGAACATTGATCTTTTCTCCGGGTTCGGGGGACCCAAAACGAAGCTGCTTACCTGTTGGGTTGTGAGGCTTTTCAGGGGAAAGCATTTCTGCTCCCTTGAGGCTCACTGCGCTCAATTGGGCTTACAGGTCCGGGTGTTCCGTGTACCAGGGACATTGTAAGCAGGCATCGCGACCGTCCAAAGCAGTTGCATGGGTTGTTTTGGCATTGACTCGAGCCACAGCCGCCAGGGTTTGAAACACACACACGAAAGGAAGAACTCATCATCTGAAGTAGCTTGGGCTCTGCCAGAGCACGCCACGCAGCCAGGTGATTTTCCTATTGGTTGTCGTGCCAAGCTACCATAGCAGGCAATTCCACAGGTATACTGTGCAGAGTTCCAAACGAAAGCAGATAGCCCCTGTCGCCGAGGCGCAGCTGCCTAGGCGATAAAGCCCCAGGCACTGGTGCTCCTGAGGGCTGCGGGGACAGCCAGGTCTACGCCGGTGGCAGGAGGCTCTGGGCCTCAGTGCCCTGCCAGTGGGCCCTACTTGAGTATAGGTGCTCTTGCATGGGGTGGAGTCGGTCTCAGGTGGGCCCTCCCTCCACAGGCCTCTCCTGTCCCCTTGGCTGAAGCCGAGCCCGGCACTGGGGGTTGGTGGCTGCGCAGGAGCCTTGAGTCTCTGGACAGGCCCCGTGCCAGCTGGGACCTGAGCCCCAGCCCAGCTGCAAGCCCTGCGCTCAAGTTCCTTGGCCTTGCCCAGGTCAGCTAAGAGGGAGGAGAAGATGGTCGTCAGCACAGCGGGAAGCAATAGTGCCGACACCTGGCAGCGGGAGAAGCGCCTCCAACAGCCCCGTGGGATCTAAGCCCCCTCTGGCTCCAGCCGCCGCCCCAGCCAGGCCTCTCCCCGCCCCCCCACGGCCGAGCCAGGACCAAGGCACAGGCGCCCAAGCCCGCCGGGCAGGCCACGCCCCCAGCCGCCCCCGCCCCCGGGCGCCCGGCGCCCCGCCCCCGGCAGACTCGCCCCGCCCACGCCCCGCCCCGCCTCCGTTGCTCTGGAGACCGTGGCTGCCGGCGGGAGGGGCCTAAGGCCTGGAGGTGGAAGACAGTGGTGATGAGGGGGAGAATTCTCCACTCGGGAGTTGTCCCCAGTGGTAGTGGCGGGACACGTGCGGCCACTAGACATCCTGCCGAAACCCACCCAAGGCACTCCCCGGAGCGTGTCGACTGCCAGGAAAACTCACCCGCCGGGCTTAGGGGTTAGCGGGGTTCCCAAACGCACACATCGAGTGCCCGCAAGAGGCCACGGGAAGGAAAGGGGTCGCTGGCCTGCTAGGACCCTGCTGGGTGGGGGCTGTGCTGGAAGAGAACCTCTGCTATGGTGTCGTGGACTGTTGTTTTCTCCTCTAAGTCTGATGAAAAGAAGAGACAGAGGAAGGAAGCTCCAGGAACAAGCAAGCGGCTCCGGTGCGGAAACTCAGAGCCCAAACTACCACCGCTAGGGGCCGCGGTTGGGAAAGAATGGTTCCTTCCTGGGTTCCAAGGCAGGGGGAGGGGCAGGGCCCCATGCAGAAGGGGCTGTGGGGGAGGGGACCCCTGGGCCAGTCCCGGGACTGGGCTGAGACCCTCTCTCCATCCGAGAGCGAGGGCTCACCTGGTCCAGGCCAAGAGTCTGCGTTGGGCCAGGCTGCCCCGGTCGGTCCCTCGGAAGAGGGGGCTTCCTCGCCAACCAAAGTCCCCGCGGCCTCGTCAAGCGGGGGCCTACCTAGGGCCGGCGTTGCCCTGCAGGTCTCTCCCACGCCAATGGTCACAGACGTGCTGACTCCCATGGCCGTCACCTCCGCCGTTTTGGGACGGGAAAACCTGGCCTTTCCCACAGGTGGCCTGAGGGCTTCTGCCTTGGCCGCCTGCCAGGCCCGGAGAGGCCTGTCTCTCAGAGAGGAGAGGCTCACAGTCTTCCCCTTCCTCGTCAGTGTCCACTCTTGCTCTGTGTTTCTTCTCTGGGATGAGAGGGGCGGGCCCCTGAGCACCCAGGCGACTCTCAGACATCAGCGTGCCCTTTCTCCTCTCGCCCGACTTTGTGGTACCGTACGAATGAACATTGATCTTTTCTCCGGGTTCGGGGGACCCAAAACGAAGCTGCTTACCTGTTGGGTTGTGAGGCTTTTCAGGGGAAAGCATTTCTGCTCCCTTGAGGCTCACTGCGCTCAATTGGGCTTACAGGTCCGGGTGTTCCGTGTACCAGGGACATTGTAAGCAGGCATCGCGACCGTCCAAAGCAGTTGCATGGGTTGTTTTGGCATTGACTCGAGCCACAGCCGCCAGGGTTTGAAACACACACACGAAAGGAAGAACTCATCATCTGAAGTAGCTTGGGCTCTGCCAGAGCACGCCACGCAGCCAGGTGATTTTCCTATTGGTTGTCGTGCCAAGCTACCATAGCAGGCAATTCCACAGGTATACTGTGCAGAGTTCCAAACGAAAGCAGATAGCCCCTGTCGCCGAGGCGCAGCTGCCTAGGCGATAAAGCCCCAGGCACTGGTGCTCCTGAGGGCTGCGGGGACAGCCAGGTCTACGCCGGTGGCAGGAGGCTCTGGGCCTCAGTGCCCTGCCAGTGGGCCCTACTTGAGTATAGGTGCTCTTGCATGGGGTGGAGTCGGTCTCAGGTGGGCCCTCCCTCCACAGGCCTCTCCTGTCCCCTTGGCTGAAGCCGAGCCCGGCACTGGGGGTTGGTGCCTGCGCAGGAGCCTTGAGTCTCTGGACAGGCCCCGTGCCAGCTGGGACCTGAGCCCCAGCCCAGCTGCAAGCCCTGCGCTCAAGTTCCTTGGCCTTGCCCAGGTCAGCTAAGAGGGAGGAGAAGATGGGCGTCAGCACAGCGGGAAGCAATAGTGCCGACACCTGGCAGCGGGAGAAGCGCCTCCAACAGCCCCGTGGGATCTAAGCCCCCTCTGGCTCCAGCCGCCGCCCCAGCCAGGCCTCTCCCCGCCCCCCCACGGCCGAGCCAGGACCAAGGCACAGGCGCCCAAGCCCGCCGGGCAGGCCACGCCCCCAGCCGCCCCCGCCCCCGGGCGCCCGGCGCCCCGCCCCCGGCAGACTCGCCCCGCCCACGCCCCGCCCCGCCTCCGTTGCTCTGGAGACCGTGGCTGCCGGCGGGAGGGGCCTAAGGCCTGGAGGTGGAAGACAGTGGTGATGAGGGGGAGAATTCTCCACTCGGGAGTTGTCCCCAGTGGTAGTGGCGGGACACGTGCGGCCACTAGACATCCTGCCGAAACCCACCCAAGGCACTCCCCGGAGCGTGTCGACTGCCAGGAAAACTCACCCGCCGGGCTTAGGGGTTAGCGGGGTTCCCAAACGCACACATCGAGTGCCCGCAAGAGGCCACGGGAAGGAAAGGGGTCGCTGGCCTGCTAGGACCCTGCTGGGTGGGGGCTGTGCTGGAAGAGAACCTCTGCTATGGTGCCGTGGACTGTTGTTTTCTCCTCTAAGTCTGATGAAAAGAAGAGACAGAGGAAGGAAGCTCCAGGAACAAGCAAGCGGCTCCGGTGCGGAAACTCAGAGCCCAAACTACCACCGCTAGGGGCCGCGGTTGGGAAAGAATGGTTCCTTCCTGGGTTCCAAGGCAGGGGGAGGGGCAGGGCCCCATGCAGAAGGGGCTGTGGGGGAGGGGACCCCTGGGCCAGTCCCGGGACTGGGCTGAGACCCTCTCTCCATCCGAGAGCGAGGGCTCACCTGGTCCAGGCCAAGAGTCTGCGTTGGGCCAGGCTGCCCCGGTCGGTCCCTCGGAAGAGGGGGCTTCCTCGCCAACCAAAGTCCCCGCGGCCTCGTCAAGCGGGGGCCTACCTAGGGCCGGCGTTGCCCTGCAGGTCTCTCCCACGCCAATGGTCACAGACGTGCTGACTCCCATGGCCGTCACCTCCGCCGTTTTGGGACGGGAAAACCTGGCCTTTCCCACAGGTGGCCTGAGGGCTTCTGCCTTGGCCGCCTGCCAGGCCCGGAGAGGCCTGTCTCTCAGAGAGGAGAGGCTCACAGTCTTCCCCTTCCTCGTCAGTGTCCACTCTTGCTCTGTGTTTCTTCTCTGGGATGAGAGGGGCGGGCCCCTGAGCACCCAGGCGACTCTCAGACATCAGCGTGCCCTTTCTCCTCTCGCCCGACTTTGTGGTACCGTACGAATGAACATTGATCTTTTCTCCGGGTTCGGGGGACCCAAAACGAAGCTGCTTACCTGTTGGGTTGTGAGGCTTTTCAGGGGAAAGCATTTCTGCTCCCTTGAGGCTCACTGCGCTCAATTGGGCTTACAGGTCCGGGTGTTCCGTGTACCAGGGACATTGTAAGCAGGCATCGCGACCGTCCAAAGCAGTTGCATGGGTTGTTTTGGCATTGACTCGAGCCACAGCCGCCAGGGTTTGAAACACACACACGAAAGGAAGAACTCATCATCTGAAGTAGCTTGGGCTCTGCCAGAGCACGCCACGCAGCCAGGTGATTTTCCTATTGGTTGTCGTGCCAAGCTACCATAGCAGGCAATTCCACAGGTATACTGTGCAGAGTTCCAAACGAAAGCAGATAGCCCCTGTCGCCGAGGCGCAGCTGCCTAGGCGATAAAGCCCCAGGCACTGGTGCTCCTGAGGGCTGCGGGGACAGCCAGGTCTACGCCGGTGGCAGGAGGCTCTGGGCCTCAGTGCCCTGCCAGTGGGCCCTACTTGAGTATAGGTGCTCTTGCATGGGGTGGAGTCGGTCTCAGGTGGGCCCTCCCTCCACAGGCCTCTCCTGTCCCCTTGGCTGAAGCCGAGCCCGGCACTGGGGGTTGGTGGCTGCGCAGGAGCCTTGAGTCTCTGGACAGGCCCCGTGCCAGCTGGGACCTGAGCCCCAGCCCAGCTGCAAGCCCTGCGCTCAAGTTCCTTGGCCTTGCCCAGGTCAGCTAAGAGGGAGGAGAAGATGGTCGTCAGCACAGCGGGAAGCAATAGTGCCGACACCTGGCAGCGGGAGAAGCGCCTCCAACAGCCCCGTGGGATCTAAGCCCCCTCTGGCTCCAGCCGCCGCCCCAGCCAGGCCTCTCCCCGCCCCCCCACGGCCGAGCCAGGACCAAGGCACAGGCGCCCAAGCCCGCCGGGCAGGCCACGCCCCCAGCCGCCCCCGCCCCCGGGCGCCCGGCGCCCCGCCCCCGGCAGACTCGCCCCGCCCACGCCCCGCCCCGCCTCCGTTGCTCTGGAGACCGTGGCTGCCGGCGGGAGGGGCCTAAGGCCTGGAGGTGGAAGACAGTGGTGATGAGGGGGAGAATTCTCCACTCGGGAGTTGTCCCCAGTGGTAGTGGCGGGACACGTGCGGCCACTAGACATCCTGCCGAAACCCACCCAAGGCACTCCCCGGAGCGTGTCGACTGCCAGGAAAACTCACCCGCCGGGCTTAGGGGTTAGCGGGGTTCCCAAACGCACACATCGAGTGCCCGCAAGAGGCCACGGGAAGGAAAGGGGTCGCTGGCCTGCTAGGACCCTGCTGGGTGGGGGCTGTGCTGGAAGAGAACCTCTGCTATGGTGTCGTGGACTGTTGTTTTCTCCTCTAAGTCTGATGAAAAGAAGAGACAGAGGAAGGAAGCTCCAGGAACAAGCAAGCGGCTCCGGTGCGGAAACTCAGAGCCCAAACTACCACCGCTAGGGGCCGCGGTTGGGAAAGAATGGTTCCTTCCTGGGTTCCAAGGCAGGGGGAGGGGCAGGGCCCCATGCAGAAGGGGCTGTGGGGGAGGGGACCCCTGGGCCAGTCCCGGGACGGGGCTGAGACCCTCTCTCCATCCGAGAGCGAGGGCTCACCTGGTCCAGGCCAAGAGTCTGCGTTGGGCCAGGCTGCCCCGGTCGGTCCCTCGGAAGAGGGGGCTTCCTCGCCAACCAAAGTCCCCGCGGCCTCGTCAAGCGGGGGCCTACCTAGGGCCGGCGTTGCCCTGCAGGTCTCTCCCACGCCAATGGTCACAGACGTGCTGACTCCCATGGCCGTCACCTCCGCCGTTTTGGGACCGGAAAACCTGGCCTTTCCCACAGGTGGCCTGAGGGCTTCTGCCTTGGCCGCCTGCCAGGCCCGGAGAGGCCTGTCTCTCAGAGAGGAGAGGCTCACAGTCTTCCCCTTCCTCGTCAGTGTCCACTCTTGCTCTGTGTTTCTTCTCTGGGATGAGAGGGGCGGGCCCCTGAGCACCCAGGCGACTCTCAGACATCAGCGTGCCCTTTCTCCTCTCGCCCGACTTTGTGGTACCGTACGAATGAACATTGATCTTTTCTCCGGGTTCGGGGGACCCAAAACGAAGCTGCTTACCTGTTGGGTTGTGAGGCTTTTCAGGGGAAAGCATTTCTGCTCCCTTGAGGCTCACTGCGCTCAATTGGGCTTACAGGTCCGGGTGTTCCGTGTACCAGGGACATTGTAAGCAGGCATCGCGACCGTCCAAAGCAGTTGCATGGGTTGTTTTGGCATTGACTCGAGCCACAGCTGCCAGGGTTTGAAACACACACACGAAAGGAAGAACTCATCATCTGAAGTAGCTTGGGCTCTGCCAGAGCACGCCACGCAGCCAGGTGATTTTCCTATTGGTTGTCGTGCCAAGCTACCATAGCAGGCAATTCCACAGGTATACTGTGCAGAGTTCCAAACGAAAGCAGATAGCCCCTGTCGCCGAGGCGCAGCTGCCTAGGCGATAAAGCCCCAGGCACTGGTGCTCCTGAGGGCTGCGGGGACAGCCAGGTCTACGCCGGTGGCAGGAGGCTCTGGGCCTCAGTGCCCTGCCAGTGGGCCCTACTTGAGTATAGGTGCTCTTGCATGGGGTGGAGTCGGTCTCAGGTGGGCCCTCCCTCCACAGGCCTCTCCTGTCCCCTTGGCTGAAGCCGAGCCCGGCACTGGGGGTTGGTGGCTGCGCAGGAGCCTTGAGTCTCTGGACAGGCCCCGTGCCAGCTGGGACCTGAGCCCCAGCCCAGCTGCAAGCCCTGCGCTCAAGTTCCTTGGCCTTGCCCAGGTCAGCTAAGAGGGAGGAGAAGATGGTCGTCAGCACAGCGGGAAGCAATAGTGCCGACACCTGGCAGCGGGAGAAGCGCCTCCAACAGCCCCGTGGGATCTAAGCCCCCTCTGGCTCCAGCCGCCGCCCCAGCCAGGCCTCTCCCCGCCCCCCCACGGCCGAGCCAGGACCAAGGCACAGGCGCCCAAGCCCGCCGGGCAGGCCACGCCCCCAGCCGCCCCCGCCCCCGGGCGCCCGGCGCCCCGCCCCCGGCAGACTCGCCCCGCCCACGCCCCGCCCCGCCTCCGTTGCTCTGGAGACCGTGGCTGCCGGCGGGAGGGGCCTAAGGCCTGGAGGTGGAAGACAGTGGTGATGAGGGGGAGAATTCTCCACTCGGGAGTTGTCCCCAGTGGTAGTGGCGGGACACGTGCGGCCACTAGACATCCTGCCGAAACCCACCCAAGGCACTCCCCGGAGCGTGTCGACTGCCAGGAAAACTCACCCGCCGGGCTTAGGGGTTAGCGGGGTTCCCAAACGCACACATCGAGTGCCCGCAAGAGGCCACGGGAAGGAAAGGGGTCGCTGGCCTGCTAGGACCCTGCTGGGTGGGGGCTGTGCTGGAAGAGAACCTCTGCTATGGTGTCGTGGACTGTTGTTTTCTCCTCTAAGTCTGATGAAAAGAAGAGACAGAGGAAGGAAGCTCCAGGAACAAGCAAGCGGCTCCGGTGCGGAAACTCAGAGCCCAAACTACCACCGCTAGGGGCCGCGGTTGGGAAAGAATGGTTCCTTCCTGGGTTCCAAGGCAGGGGGAGGGGCAGGGCCCCATGCAGAAGGGGCTGTGGGGGAGGGGACCCCTGGGCCAGTCCCGGGACTGGGCTGAGACCCTCTCTCCATCCGAGAGCGAGGGCTCACCTGGTCCAGGCCAAGAGTCTGCGTTGGGCCAGGCTGCCCCGGTCGGTCCCTCGGAAGAGGGGGCTTCCTCGCCAACCAAAGTCCCCGCGGCCTCGTCAAGCGGGGGCCTACCTAGGGCCGGCGTTGCCCTGCAGGTCTCTCCCACGCCAATGGTCACAGACGTGCTGACTCCCATGGCCGTCACCTCCGCCGTTTTGGGACCGGAAAACCTGGCCTTTCCCACAGGTGGCCTGAGGGCTTCTGCCTTGGCCGCCTGCCAGGCCCGGAGAGGCCTGTCTCTCAGAGAGGAGAGGCTCACAGTCTTCCCCTTCCTCGTCAGTGTCCACTCTTGCTCTGTGTTTCTTCTCTGGGATGAGAGGGGCGGGCCCCTGAGCACCCAGGCGACTCTCAGACATCAGCGTGCCCTTTCTCCTCTCGCCCGACTTTGTGGTACCGTACGAATGAACATTGATCTTTTCTCCGGGTTCGGGGGACCCAAAACGAAGCTGCTTACCTGTTGGGTTGTGAGGCTTTTCAGGGGAAAGCATT